>NC_091071.1:625000-971666 GCF_032405125.1 Capricornis sumatraensis
AATTATCGACAGAAAGCTGACCAGAAAGAAATGAAATTAATCTCTGACCCCGTCTGGGTAACACTGGAAATTCATCACATATCCTTTTAATATTGAAACACAGCGCAGAATTTTAATAGAAAATATTGTTTTTCCAAACCTCCAGTCTTTATTAATGCCCCTGGGCAGGGAATGATATTGCTGGCAATATAGCAGTCTTTGTTCATTTTAAATTTATTAAACATAATGCACTTCATTTTCAAACATTTTACTGTTTCTTTTTAATTTCACTCAGTGTAAGTACAGAATAAAACCTTTTTAAACATTTAAGATATTGAAAACCCATATACGGATGTATAACGGGAACGCTCCGGCCATCAAATAAATTTAAGTAGAAGCAATTGTAATTTTAAGCTCCCAAGTATTATCCCCTTCAGACATTAAGGCAGCATCAGAAACTGTCCAATGTCAGTGTGAGGAGGAGAGGCCGGAGGCCCCCTGCCCCAGGACTGGGGGAGACCTCCCCCCCCCCCACAACCCAGCCCAGCAGGGCCACTCGGTGGGCACTACCGCCCCGCCCCTCCCCCATTTCGTGGGTTCAAGCAAAATCACTCTTGGAGGCCAGAGTGCCCCTCAAGAGGTGCCCCGTGCCCCCTCTGTCCACTCCACCCGCGGCCCACCCTCTCTCCACAGCTGGACACAGGGGCTCCTTCCTGCCCAAGTCCCTCCACTGCAGCCAGGATGCTTTCCGCTCTGCCTCACTGGGGTGGGCATCCAGGGAGTTCCCAGGCCTTGGGGAGGGGATCCCCGGAGATCACGCCCTGCCCCCTCCTTCAGGGCCTGAGGAACAGGGCTGAGGCTCTCCCTTCCACCCCAACCCCCAGAGTAACTCCCGCCCACTCTTGTCCCCTTTCCCGAGGAATCCAAGCCCCGAGTTTAATGAGTCATGAAGTGTGAGAACTTCCTGAGACCCAAGCACCCCTGATGCCAATTCCAGATGTGCGAGCAGGAGGGGCTGGGCCTCCCCCCTTCCTTGAGGAGGAGCAGCCCCGTCTGTCCAGAGCGTCCAGGTTCCTGCCATCCAGGCCCTGAATCGAAAACAGGCAGCCTCTCCACTGAGAAATTACTCTTTTTATTTCATGTAGCGTTCCTGGTGCCCTATTTCACGGCACCGACAAATGGAATATTACTTTTAAAACAGTATGAAATACCGGGTCCTGTCCTCTGTGCCTTTTCGGGGGAATTCAGTTTTCACTGAATGGTGAGAAGCCCTGGTGTTTCTTTTGGGGACTGATCGGTGGTTCCCTGGGAGGAAGAGGAAAATCCCTGGGGGTTGTCCTGGAGTCTGGTGAGCCCCCAGTGCTGGGGTCACTCCATGGTGCCCCTTGACTGCCTGCCTCACCACCGGGGCAGTAAAGGTGTCTTGGATGGGACGCACTGTCCAATGTACAGCATGTTTTCCAGGCTGCTTCTGCATGTTAATTAGCATTTTTTATTACCCACTCGGAGCCTGGTTTAGGGAGTGACTATTTACAAGGTCATCTATTACCTGTAATCTGTCTGCCCCCGGGGTCTGTCCCCCCCCTGCCCCTGTTCCGTGCGGTGATCTCATGGAGAAGTCCCTCTGACCTGCAAGAGACAGACTTTGCCCCTCCTCTCCTCCCGTCCTCCTGATGAGTGCTCCCTCTCCCAGCCCTCCGAGCAGACAGCTTTGTTTTCCCGCGTGCTGTGGTCAGGGCTGGGGAAGACTCTGCAAGAGGGCTTCCTCTGGACAATTTCTGGCCCTCAGCTGGCATTTGGACAGCTGCCCTCTCTTGCCTCCAGCCAGTAAGAGGAGGCCCAGGCCTGAGTTCTGGAGCTGCCCACTGCCCTCCTCCTGGAGCACCGTCCCCAGGTGCTGGAGCCGCCAGCAGTGGGGCGATGGTGCCCCAAGCGACCCCACACTAGTCTGGGGGTACTTTCCAGGTTGTGTGTGGGGTGGGGAGAGGTGAGGCCTCCCCCGCCACGAACCAGACAGAAGCTGAGCTTGAGGAGCAGCCACACTGCTCCTGCTCAGGGTCCCCTGTCTCCTCAGGTGGTTGTCCCTTGGAGGAGGGGAAGGGGTGCCCTGTGGTGGCCACACCTAGGAGCAGGCTTCACCTCACCAGGGCAGGGCCAGGCAGAGTCCAGGAAAGACCCACTAGTGAGAGTAGCCTGTACATTTCATTTTCCCCCTGAGCCACTTAAACTAAAAGCAAACCACAAGGGCTGTGGGAGAGGCGTCCAGGCCCCACTGTGTGGCCCGGCCAGCCTTGCGAACCTGCTGGGCCCTCCGAAGGCACTGAATGGCAGTGGAGGGTCTCCGCGAGGAACCCGCTTAGATTTCTGTGGATTTGCATCCAAGACCTCCCAGCTTTTGAGTCAGGAAAACCCCTTGCCAGGGTATCTAGTTGGGTCCCACCTCATGCAAACCCCACTCTTGCTGGAGTTTCCTGTGAGCAACTACTCACTGGAGTTAAAACTCTCAAAAAAAAAAGATAAAGCGATTTAAAGATAATTAATTGCATTAAACTATTGACTAACTACCTGGCTCAATAGTAATTCATTTAGAGAATATTAAAATCGGAGGAACAATAATAAAATTGATGCCAATTCCCACGGGCAGGGAGATGGCCAGCAAATTGGATACTTTTCTTAATCTGGCGTAAATAATAACATGTCTGCTCCCCTTCTCTCAGGCCGATTCCCCTATCATTTATTCCAGACTCTAAAGCCGGGTTTCATAATTGATATCAGTTACTCAATGAGTGCTTTTCCATTTGTTCTTGTTATCCGTGATAATTGCGAAGTTCAGCCTCTCCGAGTTGAGATTCGGGCTGCACGGTGGAGGCCTGCCTGGTTCCTCCAGCTCAGGTGCCTGAGGGGGGCTGGGGGTGGGGGGCTCTGCTGCTCCGGGTCTTCGGCCTCGCCTTCCTGAGAGTCTGTCACAGGCCTCCGGCCTGTCCTGGGAGAGCGCTTCAGGGAACTGACCGCAGTGGCTGGGCAGTGCCTGGGCCTTCCTCACCACCCAGAGCCGGGTGCCATCCGCCATCCGCAAACATGCACTCAGCGGCAAACCCAGGGTGGAGCGCTCCAGAGATAATCGGTGTTTGTTTGAAAATCGGTGGGTGGAAGTGACGAACCCCAGGCAACACCTGGGAAAAAAGGCTAGAGGAGCCAGGAGGAAGATTTGGGAGACGGAAGAAAGGTGGGCTGAGGAGGGACCCTCAACTGAGGGGGCCTGGCCAGGGAGGGGGACACACCTGCCCCCAACCCGCCTCTTAAACCGCCTGGACACTGGAGGGACAGACCCTGGGCCGGAGGCCTGGCAGCGGGTCTGGTCCCGGAGATGACTCTTTCGTTATTTATTCACTTATTTATTCATTTATAAAGTGTTTACTTAGCTCCGTGCAGCTGTAACATCTCATTTACAGCGTGGCCTCGGGGCATAGAAACAATTGGCAACAAAAGAGTAACCCCGGAGAATTAGAGAAACAGACACCAGGAGCCGGGCTGGGGGGCGGGGAGCGCGCCAGCGAGGACCTGGGCGGCCGCTGGACGACGGGTGCACACGGGGAGACCCCTGGGAAGCCTGGGACAGGGCTGGGCGGCGGGTCTCCAGACGCGGGTGGGGCCAAGGGGGCGTCCTTGGGAGCCCATCCGGGACTGTGTGCGGCCCCGGGGGTGTGCATTCGTGGGGGTCGGCTCGGTGAGTCTGGGGTGACTTTAGAGAGGATGGGACCTGCCTGGGATCTGGAGACGGTGGTGACCAAGCGGAATCGCCCCCTCAAATCTCCCCCGGCCTCGGACGCGACGGCCACGGAGGGCGAGCAGACCTGCTTCGCTTGGGCTCCAGCCCGGCCTTCCCCAGCCGGTTCCAGAGAAGCCCTTTGCATCCCGTGTGCCAGCTTGCGGTGGCGCAGGCCTGGGAATCGGCGGCCTCCCTACAGCGCCCACGGCCCGGCCTGAGCCCCTCGCGGGCCCTCGCGGCCGCCCGCGGCCGCCCGCGGCCGGGAAACTGAGGCCCGGAACGCGGAGATGCGCCTCGGGCTGCGAGCACCGAGACCGGAGTGGGCTGGGTGTCGGGGAAGGGGCGCCGGCACGGCGCCGGCAGGGCGCCAGGGGCACCGAGAGACCATGGCGGGGATGTGCGGGACCCCCGTCCCGGGACCTAGCGCACACCGCTGCCCGGGTGTCCCCGCGGGGTGTCAGCCCGGTCGCCGCACAGAAGGGGCTGCAGCGGGGTCCCCGCCCCCGCGCAGCCGTCAGGGCGCGGACAGGAGGCAGCTGTGACTGTTTAACTGGGAGCCCGTTGCCTGGCAACCTGAGGCGGCTCATTACCGCGGCCACAGTGATTAACCAAAAAAGAAAAAAAAGAGAAAGAAAAAAAGGGGGAAAGAAAAGAAAAAAGTAAGGAAGGAAAAACAGAAAGCAGGACTGTGAAAGTAAAATGGATTATTTAATTAGCTAATTGATAATCAACTTCTTTTTAATTATTGACTTAATTTAAAAAGTGTAAGTACAACACTGGCCTCGCCGAGCGCGGCTGCGCTGGCAGGGTTTTCAAAGCCGCCTTCCCTCCTCCTCCTCCAGCGCCCGGCAGCTTCCTCTCCCGCTGGCCGCGTCCCCAGGAGGGGGCGACGGGGAAATAGTCTCCGCCCGCCGGGTTTGGGAACTTTCCCCAAGAGCCCTGGGTGCGCTTCCTGCGCGCCTGCCCCCCGCCGCGCCCCCAGCCTCGCCTCCCGGCGTCCAGGCCCCCGCGCGGGCGCTGAGCGGGCGGGACGGCTGCCTCGGTCAACGGCGCCCCAGCGCCGGGCTGCGGGCCGCAGGGGAATTCTGCCGAGGGCTGTTCCCAGCACCTCGGCCACGCCGGCTGTGGGCAGGTGTCCCCGCCGTCTTCGCTTTAAGGAGAGGAAAGGGAAGGCGACTTCGAGGGCAATTCGAGGCGCAGCTGGGGGCGCGGGGACAGGCCCGTGGCCTGAGACGGGCGGGGCTGCCGCCCGGGGCTGGGAGGCCAACCGAGGGCGGACTCGAGCGGACTAGAACCCCCGAGACTGGCCGAGGGGTAGGCAGGACGCCTCCCTTCACCACGCGCTCGGGCCGGTCTCCACTGCGGGGCTCGCAGGCCCTCGCGCGGGTTCGTCCCCTCCGGAAGGGAGCGGCCCCAAGCACCGGTCCCTTTCCTGGGGGCCCGCACCCTAAGGACAGCATAACCGCGGGCACCTAGGCCGCCGGGCCTGCGCGGGGAAGCGCTGCGGGCGACAGAGAGGCCTGTCTCTCCCCAGCCGGCCTCCTCCGATTCTGCGTACCTGGATCCAAGGGCCGCCGCCCAGGCGGAGTGTGAGAAGGGGCGCAGGGCAGGCGTCTAGGAGGGTGGGCTGCTGGGTCCTCTCCTCTCCCGGGCTCCTGCCTCCTTTCCCCCATCCCTCCCTCCGGGCCCCTCTCCTCACACCCTACCCCGTCCCTTTCCAGCCTCCCTCTCAGGGCCCAGCCTTGGCCGAGCACTCTTGGGGTTCCTTCCGATCTGAGACGAGCACAAAGCAGCCCCTTCACTGGGGGCGGGAGGGGGGCAGAGGCGGAAGGCAGCCCCCACCCCAGAGGACTCTGCCTTGACCCTGCCCTCTGCCCTCTGGGGTCTGATGGTGGTAGAGGGCTGTTGCTGGGCTTGGCGGGGACACCAGCTGGGACTCACGGCCCCACCGTCACTGAGACCCACGAACCTGGGCAGGATTGAGGCCGGGCCGGAAGCAGGAAGGGGACCTGCTCAGCCTCCCCTCTCGGCTTCCTCCCCGCTTCACTCCCCAAGGACAGTAGAGGGGTCAAAGGAAGCCTTGGAAGAGCGTGACCAGAGCTAAGGGGTCCTTATGGATCCTTGCAGGTTCACGGGGGCAGCTAGGCTTCCAGGGAGCAGGGCATGAACCAGAACTTGGGGGGAGGGACTGAGCGAGGCACCACAGTGGTACTGGGGTTGGCATCTGAGCCTGGGGTTAAGAAGCCCGCGGCTGGAGTGAGCGGCCCACAAGTGCAACCTTCTGTCTCAGGCACGTGGTCGAATCCCGGGGCGGGGCGTGTCTCGGAATGGGCGTGTCCCTGGAGGGGCGTGGCAGGGGAGGGGCCTGGCTGGTTTTGGATTTTTTTCCCAACGAGTCAGTGTCACAGTCAATTCCAGCTATCAAAGCTGCCCTGTCTGCGAGAATGTCTTTGCCAGCTTTGCGGAGGCTAGCCTATCGTGGACTTAGCATTTCAGGGGTGGAAATTCCTTCACCTCTGAATTGTCAAATCAGTTCCATCCCACCCACCCAGGCTCATGTGCCCAAAGGCCCACAGCCCAACCACCATCAGACTCCAGGAGACGCTGAGAACTCCTCATAGAGGAGGTTTAAGATATTCCCAGGATGCAGCTAGGAGTGCTGGACACTGGGGCACAGCAAGGACCGTCCAGAGAAAAGACGTTTGCGGGCTGATCCCTAGAAGCAGGAAGCAGGCAGAGCGCGCTGCACCTGGGAGGGGGCAGGCACAAGGGCGGGGGTCGGGGGTGAAGAGCGCGGCCTAGAGACTTTACTGGGTTTCCCAGGAAAGGAATGGGTGACCATAAGATAGGCAAGTGTAAGCAAGCTTAAGACTGGCTAGTTTGAATACTGAGGGCAGGCGCTGGCCTAGGGGCTGTCCCTAGCTTTCCCTGGGTGATGGGTGCAGAGGAGTCCTTCGAAAGGCGAGGCCCTAGGAGGAGTCCTTTGCTAGCTGTGGGAGGGGCAGTGTTTCCCAGTCAGGCCCCAGATGCCAGAGCATCAGGAACGCAGGAAATTAGAAAACACCGTCCATGCGTGTGGCCCTGCCCTCTTGGAGCCCTGGTGTGGGAGGCAGGCTGGTGGTTCAGACCTCTTTAACACTCACTGGGCCAAGCGTAGGAACAGAGGTGGGCTAGGCTGGAGCCTCGGGCTGGACGGCCCGGCTCAGGTGGGGTCCTGCCGGGGACACTGTGGGAGGTGGACGCTGGCAGGGCCTCTCAGAGCTGTGACCTGCATGCCCGGCCCAGGGTGCACGGCCGCGCCCTGCTCAGAGCCTGTCCTTGGAGGTCCAAGAAGCGAGATCCTGCCTGGTGTCCTGCCTGCTCCCCCTGCGAGATCCTGGGGGTCCTCACGGTGACCCAGTGGGCAGGTGGGGGCGGCTACTCGGGTCGCTGTGCCCAGGGCCAGGGGCGGCCGGAGGTTAGAGGAGCTCAGTGGGCTTGGTGCTTTCCCGGCAGCGGCCCGGCGGGGGTGGGGCCACGGCGGCGGGGGTGGGGCCACGGCGGCGGGGGTGGGGCCACGGCGGCGGGGGTGGGGCCACGGCGGCGGGGGTGGGGCCACGGCGGCGGGGGTGGGGCCACGGCGGCGGGGGTGGGGCCACGGCGGCGGGGGTGGGGCCACGGCGGCGGGGGTGGGGCCACGGCGGCGGGGGTGGGGCCACGGCGGCGGGGGTGGGGGCCACCCGTGCAGTGACTGACCTTTCCTCTTCTGGGGTCCGCTCCCCTCTGCTGCAGGGAGCAACCTGGGATCCCCGCTGATCACCTGGGTGTCCCCTCCTCTGCTCCCCGACCTCGTCAGAGCCCCTCGGGGCTGAGTCCCCCGAAAGCGGGAGGGGGCTCGGATCTAGTTTTCCACCGCCCAGTGTCGCACCCTCTGAGCTGGACTCCAGGGTGTCAGTCGCTGGCTACTAGGTGTTTCCTTTGCAAGCCAAGAGATGGGGGCTGAGCTGCATGAGAGGACGCCGGCCTGCCTGCCTGCCTGAGGCAGATGACCTCTCGGGTTCCTCCTGGGGTGGCGAGGATTTAGGGTGAAAGCGTCCATTACGGTCTGAACTGTCCCCGGAAACCTCACATGTCGAAACCCTAAGCCCCAGCCCCTCAGAAGGTGACTGTGTTTGGGTGACTGTACGTAGGGTAAGATGAGGTCAGTGGGTGGGTCCTCCGCGGACAGGCCTGAAGTCCACGTGAGAAGGGGCAATCAGAACACACGCAGGCCAAGGGCAGAGGCCTCGGGAGGAACCAGCTCTGCTACTACCCTGATCTCCGGCTTCTGGCCACAAGAACCGGAAGAGAGCTCAGTCCTGCTGCTGAAGCCCCAAGCAGCCTGGGCTGTTTGTCACGGTAGCGCTAGCGGCCCAGTACACCTCATAGTGCAGGGAGGGTGCCCACTGCCCCCAGCTGTCGCGGGGCGTCTCCCCTGGGCCCTGGGTGATGTCAGGGCAGGAATCCTGACGTCTCCCCACCCCTGCTCCGCCGGCTCAGTCTCCTCTCTGAGAAAGGTGCTCCCTTGGGGCTCTCCAAGGTTCGGGGACACATCTCTTCCCCCCAGATACGGAGGCCGGGGCAGCCCTTAGCATTCCCTCAGATCAAACAGCCAGGACACAGGAGGGGTTTCTGGTGTCCCCGTCTTGAAGTCCGTGTCCCGTGTTTCCTGGGGAGGAGCTTGGGGGCTCAGGACTGGACTCTGGGCCGGACCAGGAGGCCCGCAGACTTCTCGTCCAGGAGATGCCCCTGCTGCTCAGGGCGGGAGGGACGCCTTGGCGTGGCCTTGGCCGGGGCTTCTGGGGAGGGAGGCTGACGTGAGAGGCGGGGGCCGCTCCCAGTGTTTAGCTGCAGATTTATGTAAGTGTGGATTATGGAATTTGGCCCCGATTTTGCCTCCCTGCCCCTCCCTCCCCGCCCCGGAGCATCCTGGGCATCGGTATCTGTTGGCGGGTGGCTTTCTGTCGCCTGTCAAGGAGCCGCACTTAAGCAGATGTCTACTTATCGCACTGTGAGGTGGGCCTAGGGCTCAGCCTAGAGCGGGTGGGAGAAGGGGTGTGCCCTGAACCTCACCGGTGATTTCTCGGGCTTTCAGCTGGCAGCCTCACACTGGGGCAACTGGCGGCCTCGCCCCACCCTGCGACTCTGGGTGGGTTCCTTGACTTTTTGTTTGTGCTTCCCCATCTGGTGAGACAGGGACAGTGGCCTGTCCTGCAGGGTAGGGTCAAGGCTAGTGAGCCTGTCCCCTGGAACCGGCCTCTGTCCCCTCTGGTTCAGGAAGACACACTAAACGAGCCTGATCAAGCTGCCTGCTCACCCTGTTGGGAAGGCCCTGGTCTGAGCGGACTGCCAGCGGGAGGACAGGGAGTGGGCCCAGGCCAGCGGCTTCCTGCTCGGGGCTGGGAGGCAGTCGGGGTTTAACAGGCGCTGTCCGGGAGGGCGTGCCAGCCAGCTCTGATCATGCCCCGAGCGCGCCTTCCGAGGCTGCGCCCAGCCTGGCCCGCCCCTGCCGGCCCAGCTCCACTCTGAGCCCCAAGGCCTGAGGCCTCCAAGGGGAAGTGAGCCACGCACCTTGTCTCTTGTCTCCCCCTCCGTCCCCTTCTCCCTCTGGTTTCAGAGCCACTAGAACCAGGAAATGAGTTCTGGAAAAATTACCCCTTCATTCCACTGCTAATCCCTCCCTCCCTTAATTAAGTCAATGGTAGCCTAAATTGTTCTAAACATCTTTTGGGGGATTATATATTTTAATCATCATTATCCAATGAATATTTGATTATATAGTCATCATATAATCGAGTAAAAATTATAATCCAAAAAAAAAGGCATTTAATAACACTTTAAACGACTGGGCGCTTGATAAAGGGCATTAGAGGATTAGGTGCCCGATGGAGGGGCGGGGCAGAGCTCCCTGTCAAGGACTCGAACTGCTGGTCTGCTTTGAAAACTAAGGCCCCGATTTGAGCAAGAAGGAAAAAGAACCCAGCTGTTGTGTGTTCCCCAACCACGCCAGCTTCTTGACTAACGAGGCGCCTTATTTGAACAGCTGCTTTGGAAAGGATTTCTACAAATATCATTAGGTTTTGGGTGTCCGTGGAGTTCTGTGGGAGGCCTTGGTGGGCTCATGAGATTCTAGGAGGTCTTCTGGCCTGCGTGTTAGGATAGGCTGCCCCGGTTCCTGACAGTGAGACCCCCCCACCCCCCGGCAAAGATTAAAGGAGCACCTGAAGCTCCCCAGGAGCTCTGGGCTGGAGAGCAGGCAGCGGCGTGCTGACGGCTGTGCGACCTCAGGCAGACAGCCTAACCTCTCTGTGCCTGGGTTCCCACATCTATAAACTGGAGACACAATACAAGGGCCCGGTAGGTCTGTGGAACATTGAGTGAGACAGTGCTGAGAAGTGTGTGGAAAACTCCTGGCCCGCGGTCAGCCCTCCGCAAACACGAGCTCGATAAATACTTCAAAGGGGACAGAAAGGCTGACCCCTGTGATCTAAAAGCCCCTCAGGTATGACTTCCTGGGGCAAACAGGGGTATCTCCCTGTCCGCCCGCCTTCCTTAGGGTCACAGGATTTCATGTGGGACCGGCAGGGGTCTTCCAGGTCACCGAGACCAGCCTTCTCCGTTTAAAGAAGGGGACACTGAGGCCCGGAGGTGTGTTGGGGGGTGAGTGGGGCCAAAACCCCGCATCTTGAGGCTCCAAGTCAGCTGGCTGCCGGGCATCCCCTGAAAGCTAACTCACACCCGGGAACTGTAGCTGCTTGATGTTTGCTCCAAGGGAGAGTGCCCAACTGTGTGCCAGCCTCGGGGGGGTGACCAGGCCGGCCCAGAGCCCATCTCCTCCAGGGCCAGCAGGGAGGCTGGCGGGCGGCAGGGCAGGCAGCCGCTCGGCCCCTCGCACTGGTGGCGGCTAGACAGCTCAGGGTTCGAGATGGGAGGTCGCTCATGGGAGACAGTGCCCACCTTCATTCCTCTCCAGGACTTTCTCATGTTTGCCTTTTCTTTCTTTTCCTGATAAGCAAACGAATCTATGTGCACCCTAAGAAACCTGGAAAGTGAAGCATGGAACAATAAAGCAGAAAAATACCCACCCTTAAGTTTCTGAGCTGCGGATCTGATCCAGCTTAAAATCCTTCATCTAAAACTCAGCTGTGGCTTCCTGGTCACTACAGAATGAGGACCAGGCATTCAAGGCCCCTTTACAAACTGCGCTCCAGAGCCCCGTCCGCACCCCCGTCCCACAGGCACCTGGCCACATTTGCTGCCTAAAGAGCTCTCCCTCCTTTTTCCACCTGCATGGCAAACTCCTGCTCATCCGCGAAGGCCCTGTGCCAGGGCCCTCTCCTCTGGGAAGCCCCCCTGATTCCCTCAGGCAGGACCGCTGGCTTTGTTGCCAGTTCCTGCCTCTACAGATGCACCTGTCTCGGGGCTCAGGCCAGCTCTGCACCAGACACGGCCAGGTTCCACACCTGAGGTTGCCTGATGAGCCCGTCTGACGGGTGAGAACACTGAGGTCCAAGGAATGGGCGTCCACTTGTGTGGGTCCGTCCCCGGACCCCAGGCTGCCCCAGCTCAGCCTCCTTCCCGCACGTCCTGAGCGCTGGCCGGCATCCTCAGGGCCTGTGGCTGCAATTGCTTGCCTGGCCCCTGCTGTGGGCTGGGCCGTGTCCACTGCTGTGCGAATGCCTGGGGCCTCTCCCTGCCTGGCTGGCATCCCTGGCTGCTGGTCCTCAGCTGCCCCCAGAGTCGCCAGCGTCAGGGAACTGGGAGGCCCAGCCTGGCCCTCAGCCCCCGGCTGCGTCTGAGCTGCCCAGGGGCTGGCGGGCCCTCCTGAGTCCCCTCCACCCCCCTCTGCTGGAACCACTTGAGACAAAGTTACCGCACAGGCGTCGAGCCACTTTTCCCAGGGAAACATCTGTCATTTAACCGGATGACGCGGCGGGGCCGGCACTTCAGAACAATCTCGTTGCGTTTAATTTATTTCCTTCCGATGTCTGCTGCGGGAGGGGCAAGCTCCTCAATGGTCCACGCCCATGAATTGGGCCCCTGCTGTATCAGGCAGCCCTGCCCCTACGGGGGGCAGGCCCGCCCTCCGGGCGAACACCCCCCACCCCCAGAGCCCCCACAGATGGACTCCTTCCTCTTCAGAGCAGCCTGGGGGCGCTGGGGAACCCCTTCCTCCGCCCCCCACCCCCGGCACCCCAGGATCCAGTGAGAAAGTGCGGGCCAGCGGGGCAGGGGAGACCGGCTCCTCCCCCAGCCGGGGCCTCTGCTCACCCAGTCTTTCTGCCCCTCCTCCCAGCACCCAGAGCCCCGAGCACCCCCGCGCCACCGGGGCTGGTCCTCTGGGAGCCGCCTGCCCCTCTCCTCTCCGGGGTGAAGATCTTGTCCGGGTGTCTGTCCCCAGCCCGGGGGTGAAAGTGAACCCAACTTCAGGGACACCAGCATGTTTACAAGCCCTTTCCAGCCCCCCTGTCCCAGCTCCCAGAGCCCCATAGAGGAGGAAGCAGAGACTCAGGGAGCTTCAGACCCTTGTGGCGGACACACAGCTGGCAGGGGGAGAGGGCAGATGCCCCTGACTCTGCGCCCAGACCTTACCGCTCTGCCTTTCTTGGGGGCTGACGGCCAGGTGCAGAGGGCCCGTCACAGGCCGTGGGGGGCAGACAGGGCCGCACCAGGCTGTGGGGCGAGGGGGTCTCTGGACCAGGCCCCAGCCTCCTCCATCTTGCCTCTGACACAGGGCTTCTCAACTCATCTGACATAACAGCCCTGCCCTGTAGGCTCCCTGAGAGCCGCCAGCCCCGGGGACCCCTCGTACAGGGCCCGGCTAGGGCGGCAGAGAACAAGGTGGAGAGGCCACCTGCCCACCTCTCGGCCAGGCTGCCGGGGACCCCGCAGGGCCTGTTGTCTGTCTGTGCCCCCGAGGAGCACCACCCCCACCCTGGCTCTGGTGAGGCTGAGCCCCCCCCAGGGCCCCCAGACAAGTGCCTCCCATTCTGGGGTAAGGAGCTTGGGGATCCAACTCCCGGGAGCCACGGGCCGCTCCGCAGCGTCCCCGCAGGGGCGTCCCGACTCCGCCTGCTTTGGGCACAGAAAACCAGCAACCGCTCCCAGTCTGCAAGACACGGGCTCGATCCCCGGGTCGGGAAGATCCCCTGAAGGAGGGCACTGCAGCCCACCGCAGCATTCTCACCTGGAGAACCCCGTGGACAGAAGAACCTGGCGGGCTACTGTCCATAGCGTTGCAGAGTCAGACGCGCCAGAGCCGCTTAGCACGCATGCTACCATTCTGGGCTTTGCGCTCTTACCCCCTGCCCCCGGCACCTGCCACGAGCTCTCTGCTGCACCCTGCCCACCACCCGGCAGCCCAGTCCTGAGCCCTTCGTGGCCTGTCCCTCTCCCAGCCCCAAGAGTTAGCTCAGGGTCTCCGACCCCATCCACAGTGAGCCCCGAGGCTCCAGGCCTGGTGGTACAGGTACAGGGCTTACCTGAGTCTGCCCAGGCCAGACACTGGGGTCCTGGAGTCATACCATGGGCCTGGGGCCATGAAGGCTGGGGCTGCTGTGGGGTCCCGGACAGCCTGTGATGTGGGTGCCTGCTCGCCGGGGGCAGTGGAGAGACGTGTGTGAGGGCGAGGGCACAGGCCTGCCCCTGTGGACTGGGCTCAGCTCACGCGCCGACCATGGGGCTTGTCGTGGAGGGAGCTCCTCCCTGTCCTGGCTTCGCCACTGCCTCTCCTGGAGGCAGGGCTCAGAGGTAAGTCCTGCCCTGACCGGAGCCTCAGGGTCCCCCTCGTCTCTCCTGTGCGTGGAGGCGCAGCTCCGGATCCCCTCCTCCGTGCTGGGGAAGCCCTCTCCCTGCCCCTGGGGCTCTTGGACTGTGCTGGACCAGCCTGGGCCGTGTTCGGTCCTTGTGGCCCCAGTCCCAGACCCCGCCTCTCAGGTCTGAGACCAGGGCAGGGGGGCAGGGGCAGAGTGTCTGCCCGGGACCCCGGCCTCACCTGGATGCCACCTGGATGCGCCCACGGCCCCCTCTGCAGGTCCAGCTCTAGAGACCCTCCTGGTGTCACCCAGCCTGGGCCTTGTTCCCAAGAAACATTTGCTGCTTTGGGCGGGGAGGAGGGGGGGTTAAGACAGGAAGGGCACCAGGTGTAGGCCCCGCTGAACTTAAACCCTCGCGCACCTCCTCTGGCCAAAGACCTGGGCTTCCCCAGGCGGGGGCCTCCTCACCTTGCCCAGGCAGGATCCTCGGGAAGCTTGGCTGAAGGCTGGGACAGAGATGTGAGCCCACCTGGCGTCTGCTGGGTGGCTGAACCCGGACACCTCCGGAGGGGGGCAGGTCGGGGTGCAGGAGAGCACGGCTGGCCCCGGTAAGCCGGCCTCCCTGCCCGTCCGCGACCCAGCAGCAGCAGGCGGGCGCGTGATGGATGCGGGGCGTGCTGGAGCCACGCGGGCAAGCTGTTTTCCTCCCGGCCGCTTATGTTTGATTGGAAGGATTGGTTTCAGCCTGGCTGAGCCGGCCCGGGGCCCAGGCACCTCCCCGGCCCCGTCTCCCATCAAACGGCATGAATAATTTAGCCTCTAATTAAAAGTGAGGTCAAGCCATGAAAAATGGCTGGCCGTCCGGGGGCACGGTGATGCATTAAATCGCTGGCAGATCCGAGGCGAGCGGGTGGGCAGGGGGCTGCGGTTTAGACACCAAACGGTCCAGGCCTTGGCTCGCGTGCAGGCAGTGGGCTCCACCCCAAGGGCGGGCCCTTGAGTGAGACAGAGGCGGTGGCGGCTAGGCCACCCCCAGCCCCAGGGTCAGCCCCACTGCCCGGCCCTGCCTGCACCCCGTCCCCTGAGGGGCCCTCCAGCCCCCGCCCTCCGTTCACCCAGCACCCCAGCTCCCTCCTGCAGCAGGTCTGTGTGCTCTTTCTGGAACGTTCTCCCCCCACCACGTGTCTGCTGGGCTGGCTGCTCACTCCACTGGGGCCTCGGGTCAGACACCACGTGGCCTGACCCTCTGTCCACCCCCTCCCCGGCCTGCTCACTCTGTGCCCCTTGCCCGCCCCAGTTTCTCAGTGGCGCTCGGCGTGCCCTTGACAGCCAGCCGATGACTCACCGTTGTCTGTGTCCTAGCTAGAACGTCTGGGCAGGGCGATTGCCTGGGTGTCCTAGGACCCAGCGCTAGGGATGCTATGCGGTGGCTGGTCGCCTGGGGGCAGGGGACACGGCGGGCTCGCTCTCCCTCCCCTCCTGCTCAGCAGAGGCCTGTGGGACGTCCGACGCAGCAACCCACCGCCCGACCCTGCCTGCCCTGGGACAGCGAGAGGCCTTTCCTCCTGGCTCTAGGCCACACCACGACCACGGGGAGCCAAGCTCTGCCTGCCTGCGGCCACGTTTCCAGACGGTCAAGGACAAGGGAACGGCTGATGGCTGGGCGGCCCGCCAGCTGGGGACCAGGACCGCGGGCAGGTGCTCTGAAGGGCCCTGGATCTGCCGGCCCCATGCCCTCCTCAGGACGTCAGCAGACCCAGCCGTCAACCCCAGGGGGCACTGGTCTGTCCTGTCCAAGCCGGCCAGGCCCTTCCTGGGGGATGCCCTCCCGCCAGGCCCGGGAGTCCTCACGGAGGGGAGCCGGGCTGTGAATCACTCACCAGCAGCTCCGCCACCCGCTGGAGCACCAGGAACACGCCCATTTCCCAGCGGAGAGAGCAAAGGCCCAGAGTGGCTGACTTCCTTGCTCAAGGGCCCCCAGCCGGTCGGTGGCCAGCAGCTGACGTGGGTGGGGTGGCCGCCTCCCTAGTGGCCTTGGGGGTGTGAGCAGTGCTGGCCTCTCTAGGCCTTGGGAGCCCCTTCTGCAGACCCGGAAGCCGCAGCTCCGGCCTGAGCCCCTGTCGCCGCATCAGCCCCCAGCCTCCAGAGACCCCAGAGCCCAGGGCACTGATTCACACAGACAGGCCTCCCACCCCCCGGGCCGGAGGCTGGGACCAGGCCACGACCCCCCATCCCAGGAGGCGAGTGGTGCGCCCGCCGTGCCACCAGCCAGCCCAGCACCCTCCCAGCTCCCGGCCGGACCCTGGTTTCTCTTTTCCGAGTGGAACTGGCAAGGGGCGGGGGCATCGGCCCTCGGGTAGCAGATTAAAGATGGATATTTTGTTTGTTACAATCAAGACCTCTGATTTCAGTTTTATAAATTTTTAAAATATTAATTATATTTTGGAAAGAGCGCCGAGGTGAATGCATTAGCCGCTGCTCCCTGCTTAGATGGCAGCTCTGCTGTTTGGCCCAGATTAGCTGCTGAAGAGGGGGTTGGGGCATTTAATCCACCTTGTTAAGTTATTAAATTTGCTTTATTTACATACGCATCTCACTTTCATTAGCATTGTAACAGGTGCTCATTAACAATTTATCATTCGAGAGGCGGAGGGAGGCAACAGGGAGAGAGACCTTGCTACAAAGTTTACTCTTAATTACAAGGAAGCGGCTTTGAGGGCAAAACAAGGCTGCCACCCCTCCCCCTCCCCCGCACCCCACTCTGGCGGCCCAGAGCCTTCCAGAAGCTCAAGGTCTGCTCGCCCTGGTCAGTCTGAACTCCCAGAGGAGCAGCCTGCGATGGGAGTTCGGTCTGTGCCCAGAGGCAGGGGCTTGACCCCTGGCCGTGACCTCCCAGGCCCCCGAGGGTGGAAGAAGCCGGGCCCAGAACCAGCCAGGGCTCCCGGCTCCCGCCCAGCAATGACTTCACCTCTAGAAACCTCCTTGGCCTCCCCTCTGGGGTCTAAGCTGTGGGAGAGCCGTTCACAGGATCACCTGGGGTAGTGTGTGACCGCCGGCGTGGCCAGGGCAGCTGGGAGGGGTCTGGAGAGGGGCTGGCCCCCCGCCCCTGGTCCCCGGGGAGCTGGGGGTGCAGGCCCTCTGCAAACGGGGGAGGTGGTGGTCCTCTCGCCCTTCCCAGACCCCCTTAGGGGGGTCCAGGGAGGCAGGGCACGTGAGCCCGGGCATAGTGTGGGGGCCCGAGGGGGCTCAGCCCGTAGCTGCCTGGCTGTGGGTCCAGCTGTCCTGAGCGCCCCCTCGGGACACCCTGGAGGACCCACCGTCCGCAGGCTGGTTTTGGGGCCATCAGACTCCGACCGGCACAACTGACGATGCGCCTTAAGGCGGGGACCCACATCTTTCTCAGGGTGCTTGACGTGAGGACACCGCGTGTGCCCCCTCCTGCTGCCTCATGCTCCGTAGGTGCCCGGTGCTGGGTGGGGGCGTCTGGAGGGCGGTGACTGTGTGCACAGCTCAGGCCAGTCCTGCTGGAGGCCAGGCCAGGCGTGGGTGAGCTGCAGTGGGAGGCCCCAGCATCAGGGGCCAACACAAGAGGGGGTGGGTGCTGCAGGGGCCTCTGGGGGAGCCCACCCCCTTGGGCTCCAGGCCTGGGCTTCTTACCTGCCTCTCCCCTTCTGCTCTGCTTCCGCTCTGCCCCCAGGGGCTGGCATGAGGGAGCAGGAGCCAACGTGGCCGGCTCACCCTGGTCCACCTCCTCCCCACAGAGGGCCCGGTGCAGAGCAGCCCTCGTTCTGAGCAGTGACGTGGCTGTGCCCACACCGGGCGAGAGGTGGCCGGCGCCTCCTGCTGTGCTCGGAGCCCCAAGTCTGCCCTCGCCCGGGGCGGGGGCTTCTGTAGGCCGGCAGCCTGGCCTCTCCAGCCCCCTAGAGAATCGCCCTCATAATCGCCTTCCTTCACACTGCTCCTTTAAAACATATTTCCAGGGTGTTTTTCACGGATAGGGCTTTTAATATTCATCTCAGCGCTGACAATTTTTCCTGCCTTGTTATGGGAGCCGGTGTCGGTTTTTCTTTGTATCTTTGGACAGTCAGTTTATTCGGAGCCACTTAAAGGCTCAAAAGTGATTCTCTTTTATAATTTGAAAAGTTTCATGGGCTGAACATCAAAGTGGTGGCGCAGCCTGTTTCCCTGCTTCCTGCGCTCCGTCCCCCGCCCGCCCGCGACAGCCCCGGCCACCCTGCGCCCTTACAGGCAGCACTCTCAGGGCTCCCCAGCCCAGCCGAGCCCCGGCTTTGTCCCGGGCTGGGGGCGTGTTCGATGTAAAGTCCCAGATGTGGCGAGGACAGGGGCACGGCTCTCGGCTCAGAGCCTCAAGCTGAGCCAGCCGCTCACTGCCCCATCTCCAGCCCTGCAGGGCCTCGGTTTTCTCATCTTTAAAATGGGTGTCTTGGTTCAGAGCCTGGGCCATCGGTCACATGCCCGCAGGGATCAGGCCGGTCTGAGGAGCGGGCCTGCCAGGTGTGTCCGCCTGAGGAGGGAGCTGTCCAGGCACCAGAACTGAGCGAGCAGCTGCTGGTCTGGGCTCAGGTGCAGCAGGTACCAGATGGGCCCAGATCCGCTCTGCGAGCTTCAGTCCCGCGGACGGCACTTCTTTTGGTGACAGAGAAGCTCAGGGGCTGGGGGGGTTGGAGGGGAGTGGGGTCCTAGAGAGCAGCTCTGAAGTGGGAAGCTGCCCTCGGGGGCCCTCACCTCCCCTGGTGGCTCAGCTGGTAAAGAGTCTGCCTGCAATGCAGGAGACCCAGGTTCGATCCCTGGGTCAGGGAGATCCCCTGGAGAAGGGCATGGCACCCACTCCAGTATCCTTGTCTGGGAAACCCAGGGACAGAGGAGCCTGGCGCCTGCAGTCCAGGGATCGCAGAGTCGGCCCCGACTGAGCGACTGACATGTTCACTCATCACTTTCACCTCCTTCTAGGGGCCACCCAAGGTCATCCGGCAGCTAAGTGTCAGGGCTCACTGTTGCCCGAGGTCTGGGCTTTCGAGAGAAGCCGGAGTCTAGGTTAGCTTACGAGATCTCCTAATTTCCAAATGTTGGCAACTATTTCAAAAATTAAAAAAAAACCCAAACCACGTAGACCAAATATCTGTCATCCAGATTCGACCTGTAGGGTGTTTGCAAGCTCTGGTCTCGGCGAAGAGATTGTTTCCTGTCTCCCGTGAGCGAGCGTCTGTGGACGTCGTTAAGCACAGATCTGTTTGACGAGCACTGCCTGCTGCTGCGTCAGCCAGCCCCTCTGTGACGATGTTGGTTTCCACCAGGGGGGCTCTGGGCAGGGAGGCGCTGAGACCGTCCTGCCTGGGTCCCTCCCCACTGTCGTCTCCCTGCTGCAGCCCTGCATTCCCGGGGACCATGCCTCCTCATGCCTGCCGGCCCCCACTCCTCCGCAGGCTGCCACCGGCACTGGAGGGGTTTTATAACGCTTGCACTTTCAACTGCAGCAAGATAGATGGGCACAATTACCCGGTTCCCAGACCGGGGACGTGTGGCCTGGCATACGTGGGGTCAACCTCAGCAGAAACCCCATGTGCCTCCCCAGACAGCACGCAGAGCTGCCCACCCAGACTCCACTTTGGGATGGGGCCTCCCGCTCCACACAGACAGGTGGGGGAGCGTCACACCGTTCCGGTGTTTTTACTTATACCAGAGGAAGAAATAGAAGCGCGCATTCGAGTAGCACATTGCTGTTCCAGAGGGGCCTGGAGGCCTGGGGACAGACCTGAGCTCTGGTATCAATCCAGAGCCCAAATTACGCCCAGGCCGGGGCTGGTGGTCCCGCAGCCCGCTGGGCCACCATGTTGCAGCCATATGTGGCCAGCAGGGCTGGGCCCCGTTCAGAGGCGACTTTGGCAGGTCTGGTCCTCAGTACGGCTGACCTCAGTTTCCCCACCTGTGCAGCAGGGTCACCTGCTTGTTGATCTTAAGGGGTCACCTGTGGGGTGCCGCCCCCGGAGGCGGGAGACCCCTGGGGCAGCTGGTGAGACCCGGGCACCCTGGCTCCCGAGAAGCGACAAGTGTTATTTCGGGATGTCAGTGAGTTCTCAAGGCCCCAGACGTGACACAGTCACCCACGAGGATGCCCCGAGGAGCGCTAGGACTCAGTCCACCGGCCATGACCGTTACCTGGCTGCTCCCGTCCTGTGGATGAGCCGCTGAGGCTTCCCGGGGAGAGGGCTTGTCTGAGGCCCCACGGTGTCAGGGTGTGGCTGGCGTTCCTGCCTCTGGCCTCCCCGAGTCCCAGTGTCCCAGGCCCTGAGGCTGGTCAGCCGCCTCACGGGTGCTGTGGGGGCCTCTGAGGTCCACCAGCCGTTCTTGCTGTCTTTGCTGGGACTTGAGGGATTGCTGGAGGATTTGGAGGAACCTGCCAGGTCCTGGGGCTTCCCAGGCAGCTCAGGAGGTAAGGAACCCGCCTGCAACGCAGGAGACATGAGAGACTCAGGTTCGATCACTGGGTCGGGAAGATCTCTTGGAGAAGAAAACGGCAACGCACTCCAATATTATTATTGGGAAATCTCATGGACAGACTCTCAGAGAGTTGGCCACGACTGAAGCGGCTGAGCAGGCATGCAGCACACACGCCTGGATGCTGACCGAGCTGGCAGGCTCTGCCCCCCTCCGGGGAGGCACCGGCAGGGACACGCCAGGCCCCTGGCCCCAGCCCCCACCCCCGACCCTGCCAACCCAGCAGACCGAGGCAGAGGGGCGTGACGGCCCCCATTTACAGATGGAAGGGTAGGGAACGCAGACGCTGAGATCTTGGGAGAAACCGTCCAGGTAGAGCGGACTGTGCGCGCACAGGCCCAGTGCTGGCCGGGCCCGGGGTGGACAGCGCAGCGGGAGGTGGTGGGGAGCTGCTGGAGGGCTCGGACCAGGGGCGCATGTGGCCCCGGCCCCGGGCGTTCTGACCGGAGCCAGGAATCGAACGCAGAGCCTAGAGGGGAGGTAGCCCCAGC
Organism: Capricornis sumatraensis; assembly: GCF_032405125.1. Lineage (NCBI taxonomy): Eukaryota > Metazoa > Chordata > Mammalia > Artiodactyla > Bovidae > Capricornis > Capricornis sumatraensis. Next base: position 645,529 of record NC_091071.1, read on the forward strand.
TGCCGCCTCCCGGGGCGCACGCGGTGTGTCCACTCTCCTTGAGGCCCCGGCAAGCGGCCACTGCGTCCCTGTGTGAGGGAGAGCCGAGTGGGGCGTTTTTCGGGACTGGCTCAGGACCGGGGCTCCCGAGGTCCTGGGGGCTGGTCTCTCCCCACGGCTGAGGCTCTGGTGTGGCCGGGCGCCCAGCCCTGCCCCTGCTGGCTCGTTCGCTGTCCCTGGATCCTGGCTCTCAGGCCTGGGAGGCCCCGGATCACCTGGGACCTGCGGAGATACGCTCCCTGGAGCCACCGAAGGGCGCCCCCGAGCTGGATGGGCTCCGGCCGGCCAGGGTCCAGCCCAGGAGGCTGGTGCCCCTTCCCTCCTGCTCCTGCTGGAAGAGGCCCCAGGCAGGGGGCGGGGTGCCTAAACCAGTGGGGTGAGTGGAGAGGGAGGGCCCCGAGCCCAGCGCAGGGCTTCGGGAGGGTTCCCGTCCACCCGGAGGAGGCTGTGGGAGGCCTCAGTGGGCTATTTCTGGTGTGGCCTGGGGCGTCGCTGGAGCAGGCACGGGGGGCACGCTGGCTCCCTGGTGACGCTGGAGCTGCACCCCGAGAAGGATGCAGCCCCTGATTCTTGGGAAGAGAGCTGGGCTTCGGGGGGATGGCCAGTGGGGCTCCACAGGCAAGACCAGAGGGCGGTCGACGTGGGCTCTCCTCCCCGCCACCTCGCTGTCTTCCTGGGCGCTCCTCCAGGCTGCGAAGAGGGGGTGGGTGCGGAGGTGCCCAAGGGCCAGGAGCAGCCCGGTTTGGGAGTGACAGGGACGAGCCGTCACTGGGGAGGTGGCTGGGAGGGCAGGGCAGGGCAGGGCTGCGTGCGGAGGCTGGAGCCCGGGGCCGCGTCTCGGGGTCAGGGACGGGCCGGGCGGCCTGGCGAGGCTGGGACCCCAGTGGCAGGTCCCGGGGAAGGCAGCCTGGCCGCAGGGCCCTCAGGAAGCTCCTGCCTGGCTTATGGGGGGCGGGGGAAACTGAGGCTGAGAGGGCCGCTGTGGCCGGCCCGGGCCCTTCCCGCCTCTCCCTCGCCGGCACCGGGCCCTGAGCCGCTGTCCGCAGAAAACTCTGAGGCCCGCGGGCCCCTCTCCAGCCGTGTCAGCCCGCACTAGCTGCCCGCCGAGGCCGCGGGGGACGTGGCTGGCCGCCTTGATTGTGTCGATGGGAGATGATTTTCAAGGTGAAATTTCTACTTCAGTTGAGTCACTTTCGTTCAAGGCAGCGCACAAAATGCCACCCCGCCCTGCTCCGCGCGCTCTGTGCTGCTCCCCGTTGCATTTAAATTTACTTCACTTTCCCTCCCTGACACCTGTTTAAATCAATATCTTCCTCTCCAGGTCGCGGGGAGAATGTGCCCAGCTCTCCACACAGCGCTTCTCAAATCCACTAAAATCAACACAATAATTGAAATATTTTCAAGCTGATTACACCGCAGCCCGAGGCGAGCCTGGTTGCTAAGGGTGAGCTCCGCGGTTGCTAGGGGGAGTAAATCACCCTGCATTATTTGATTTTTGTTATAGATATGAAACCGCTACTCCCGCGATTAAATGTCTCTCAGCCTAACACCTATGGGACCTGGGGAGAGAGAAGAGAAAGGCACCAACCTTGACCCTGTCAAATAAATATCTCTAACTTTTCCTGTCCTCGGGCCTCCCAGCCAAACCTGTCTGTGGGTTTTTTTTCTTCCTTTAACCTGACTTTAAATAACAAAGCTGTGGGGACCCGGAGATGAAGAGCGGGAGGCTGTCTGTTCTGTTAACCGAGCGGACCCGCCATCCTTGCAGTCCATTCCCCTCCGGCCTGTGGCTCGGGCTGGCTCGGGTGGGCTCGGAGGACCAAGCCCCCCCGGCGGGGCTTCCTGCAGACAGTGGATGGGGAACTGACGAGTGCCCTCCTCCGCCCACCTGCCATCCCCTTTTCTAGAGAATCCGACCCTGGCTTTGGCCCCGGCTTCCCCAGTGGCTCAGCGGCAAAGACGTGGGCTCGATCCCCAGGTCGGGAAGATGCCCTGGAGGTGGGCAGGCAACCGACTCCAGTATTCTTGCGTGGAGAAGCCCATGGACAGAGGAGCCTGGGGTTAGCAGTCCGTGGGGTCGCAAACAGTTGGACACGACTGGAGTGACTTAGCACACACACACCTTTCTCACGCACTGGCTTTGGCCCGGGGGTCTGGGGGCGAGGCCGAGCCCACCAGGCCCAGGAGGCGGGGACCACAGTGCACAGTGCTCACCCTCTGGCCCCGGGACGGCGCCGAGCTCCCGCTGCTGGAGGCAGGCGTGGGGCATCCTCACCTGCTCCTGCTCTTCTGACTTGTCTGGGGAACGTGCCCCCCACACCCCTCCTGCCTGTCTCTGAGCTGTCAGGCAGCCTTCCCAGCCAGCACCCTCGGGAAAGTGGGGGCGTCCCTGTCTAGCCTACGGCAGCAGGGAGGCCGCCCACTGTCCCAGGAACGAGCCTGGGGGAGCTACCAGGCAGCACACACGCCTGTCGGTGGGATCGCTCGCGGGGACGCTGAGTGCCGGGCGGGCTGGGTGGGGCCTGCCCTCTGCCGGGGGAGCCGGGGGCCGTCCCAGGTGGTACCCCTGGTCCTCCACCTGCCCCAGGGAGGCCAGATCTGGCTCCAAAGCACTGTTGCCCCCGGAGTGCCCTGGCCCCCAGCCCTGCAGGGCAGCACTCCGTGTGTCTCAGCACTCACTGCCTGGCACCCCAACCCCTCAGGGCTGCCCAAGCCCTGCTTGCCACCCCTGAGAGCCTGGCCCTCCAGAGCTCAGTTGCGTCACTTATTAGAGGTCCTTGCTGACCCTTGCAGCCACCCACCCCTCCTGCACCTCCCACCAGCTCAGCAGCCGGGATCCGAGTGCTTCCTCCTGAGTGTTTGGTGCCCGACGGGGACGCCGTCAGCCACCCACTCACAGTGGGTGCAGAGGCTGGGGTCAAGCCAGGCCTCCTGGGTCACCCAGCTGGACAGCAGAGTGGAAGCTGACCCCCCTGGGGTGCCCAGGACCACAGCACTGACCTGAACTCTCACCCCTCCCGCCAGGCGGGCCTGGCCTCCCTGGATCCCCTGTGCGCCCTCACTGGGCCTCGTGGCGAGAATGGCTCCCAGGCGAGAAGGCCATGTGGGGAGCAGCTGTGAGCGGGGCCAGGGTGGCCTTGGCGAGGCCGTGAGTCTGTGAAGCGGTCCCCTGCGGGTATTCAGGCCGGGCCAGGCCAGCCAGACCTTGGCGCGGACACACAGAGGCCTCGTACGTGGAGCCCCACGATTCACCTTCTCAGCTAACCTCTCGAGTCGCCCCCATTTACAGATGAGGAAACAGGTTCAGGAAGGCCCACCCACCTGCCTGAGGGTGAGCAGGGCCGAGGCTGGGGGGGGCCAGGCTCTGTGGCAGTGGGCCCTGGAGCCCTTCCCCAGCCCCAGGCTGGATCAGTGTGTCCTCTGATGTCTGAGGCCTTGGAAAGGGTCTGGAGGGACCCCCAGTCAGACGTGGAGGCCCGCCTGGACGGCCGGGCCTGGGGCTGCAGCCCCCCCGACCCCCACATCAGACCACGCCCGGGTGTGCCTGCCCCCCATCAAGAGCCCACGGTGCTCCTGAGGGGGTCTCCTGCCCGCCCCCCAGATGGCCATCTGGAGCCAGGGAGGCAGCTTGCCCGGCGGGCAGAGGGGGTGGACCAGAGTCCAAATCTGGGCCCCCCCAGCTCTCCCCTCTTCTCCCCTGCCCCCCGGGGCCCCGTGCACCTGGAGGTCAGGAGTGGCTGCCACCCGGGAACCTGGCCTCTGTTGCCCTCCCTCTTGGGCGGCGGGTGTCAGGAGCCTCACGTTCCTCCACCAAGTGCCCTTGGGTGAAGGCCCCATGGCCTCAGCCTCCTCATGATGCCCCGAGTGGCATGCGGTCAAGGGAGGGGCCAGCATGCGGTAGGCCTTCGTAATGGTGTGTTGCTCTGACTCCGAGGCAGGGCGCAGGTTCTTTGCCCTCGAGGGCCTCTGTCCAAGGCTGTCACACCCTCCTCGTGCTGTGACCTTGTGCTGTGACCTCTGCTTGGGGTGCCCTGTCCCCATCTCTCAGTCCCCGAACTCCTATTCATCCGTCAAGGCCCCCCGCCAATTACCTCCTCCTCTGGAAGGCCTTTCCTTTCCTGAGGCCGGCGGGGCGTGCTTCCATGACAGTGCACGTGATGGCCCAGGACCTGCGCTGCCCTTAAGAGCAGGGGCCTCATCTGACCAGAGCCGGCTTTGGTGAATCTTTGCCAGAAGCCTCCATAGGCAGGAGCGCCCTCTCTGGTTCATCTGGCTCAGCCCTGGGCCTGGGGTGACCTCTCTGTCCCCTGGTCTGGCTGCTCCAGCTTGGGACGGGTGGCTAGCAGCCCGCATGGCCCTGAGGTGGGCTGGGGGTGGCCTTCTCTGCTGCAGCTGAGGTCGGGAAGAGCCGGGGGCTCGACCGGAAGGCACCTGAATTCTGGAAGGAGACCTCAAATAGAGCAGCCGCGGGGAGCCCTGACCTCCACAGACACCCAGGTCCGGCGGGGTTGGGGGGCGTCCTTTCAGGGGTGAGAGTGTCCCAGACCGTCTGAGGCTGGGGCACGGGTGGGGCTGAGGGGACCCCCTGGATGACTGGAGTCCTACCTGGAGGCCCAGGCCCCAAGTGTTGGGAGAGGGCAGGCGGGGGCGGGGGGTGCTCAGAACAGGGGTGAGATACCAACCGGCCTGGCCTCCAGGAGGAGCCTGGGGCCCTGGCGGTAAGCAGCCAGCGTGTCGTCCCCTGGGAGGGGGCGCCAGAGAGAACCCGGCCCCTCCGGCCCAGATGCCCCCGTGCCTGGCTTTCCACCACTCTCGGGGCAGCTGCCGGCCCAGCCCGGTTCCCTCCAGCACCAATCCACCCCCACCCCACGGGCACTGTGTGCTTCCCAGAGCCCTCCGGCCACCCTGACTCTGGCCCTGGAGGATCGGCTCCCAGGGCCCCCTCCGTGGCGCCAAGGGAGCCCCCGTGTTTACCAGGCTGCCCCTCCTGCCCCGCCCGGCCGCCGGGACCCTCCCCGGCCGATCAGTGGAGCCATCTGCCGCCAGAGCGGCGGGTTTCCGGCAGAAGCCGCGGCGACAAGCTGGGGACGTCAGAGCAGTTATCAGCCGAGAGTAACATCTGCCTCCCCGCCGTCGACAGGCAGGCCAGTTAGGCGTCCCCTCCTCCCTTCAGCGCAGACAACAGCCCCCTGCATCATATTTTCTCACTCAATTAGCACTATCATCCTGCTGAAATAGAGGCCAATTTACCTATAATGACATCATTGTCAGGGAGGCACAGGCGGGGCGGCCCGGGTCGTGGAGACAGGTCCGCCTCTCTCCACTAACCCTGCCGGGCCGGCCGGCCGGGCGGGAAGGCGCGGGGCGCCCAGGCGGCCTATCGGCGGCCACCCCGTCACCTCCGACCACAGACATTGTTTCCGACAGTTCTCAGGAGCAGTGTGGCGGAAAATTGAGTCCAGATTCATTAGGTTTTTCAGTGTGCCGCTCAAGTCAGTTAAATTGATACATTTCCTAACGAAATTGAAGTGCTTTGTGCTGCCAGCGGAAAGCCGGGTGACCGGCCTCGGCCCGCTGAGCAGCGGAACGAGCTGACGGATCCATTAGGCCGCCGGGGCGCCGGCCCCCTCTCCCTCCGCTCCCGGCCCGCGCTGTAAATCTCCGCCAATTTCGGGCCTAATCATCATTATAAACCCTTCCCCTGCCCGCTCCCTCGCCCGCCCGTCCGCCCCTCACTCACAAAACAGCCCATGATGTGCTAATCGGGCTGGGCCAGCGGGTTCGGGGTTCCCGCCACCCACGGGGGCCTGGGGGGCCGGGGACCCAAGATGCGCAGGCTCCAGGCCAGAGGCAGGGCGGGCTCGAGTGGCGGCAGAAGGTCTCAGGAGTGGACAGCGGGCCCATTCGACAGGTAGAGAAGCTAAGGGCAGGGGACGCAAGCCTACAGTGTCAGGGCTCCAGGACACTGGACACCTCTGTCTCCAACTGGACTCTTGCTTTTCCCAGTTGAAGTCCACATGGAAAGTCCACAAGTGTCCCGAGATTGGAGCGATTGGTTTTCACGAGGCACTTCCTGTGTCCGCGGAGCTCCCCCCAAATGGTGGGCCAGGACACTCCAGTTCCACCTCCCACTCAGGGCACCCCAGTAGGGTAACCCCTGTTCTGATTTTATCGTGTTGATTTTGCCAGATTTTGAGCTTCACGGCAGTGGGATTGTAAAGCGTGCCCGTGGTGTGTCTGGGACTTTGGGCCGACTCACCCATACTCGGCTCTTCTTCATGCTGCGCAGCCCCCGTGGCGTGGCTCCACTCTCCACTGTCATTGCCGGCCTCGGGCTGCGTCGGCTGATCTCTCATGAACGTGCCTCTCACGTGACTTTGCTGCCCTGAGCCCTCGTCTCCCGAATCTTCTGCCCTTGTCCCTCCTCCCCCATCCGTCCCTCATTCACAGAGTGAGCTCTGGAAAGGCAGCTGAGGGTCGTCCTTCCCCACACCCCCTAGCCTCGCCTCCCTTTCCCTCCCCCTCCCCCCTCCCCCTTCTCCCTCCTTCTCCCCTCCCCCTCTCCCCTCCCCCCTCTCCCCTCCCCCTTCACCCCTTCTCCCCTCCCCCTTCTCCCCTCCCCCTTCTCCCCTCCCCCTTCTCCCCTCCCCCTTCTCCCCTCCCCCTTCCCCCCTCCCCCTCTCCCCTCCCCCCTCTCCCCTCCCCCTTCACCCCTTCTCCCCTCCCCCTTCTCCCCTCCCCCCTCTCCCCTCCCCCTTCTCCCCTCCCCCTTCCCCCCTCCCCCTTCCCCCCTCCCCCTCTCCCCTCCCCCCTCTCCCCTCCCCCTTCACCCCTTCTCCCCTCCCCCTCTCCCCTCCCCCTCTCCCCTCCCCCTCTCCCCTCCCCCTTCTCCCCTCCCCCTTCTCCCCTCCCCCTTCTCCCCTCCCCCTTCTCCCCTCCCCTTCTCCCCTCCCCTTCTCCCCCTTCTCCCCCCCTCTCCCCTCCCCCTTCTCCCCTCCCCTTCTCCCCCCTTCTCCCCCCTTCTCCCCTCCCCCTTCTCCCCTCCCCCTTCTCCCCTCCCCCTTCTCCCCCCACCATCGCCCAGAGGGAAACTGGCCTGGTGATGTCAGGGTCCCTGTGAGGAGGGTGTCCAAGCAAGGCCAGGAGACGGGCCGCGTTGTCCGGACAGTGGGACCGGGTTTCTCATTTCCAAACCCGGGCAACACCGGGCAGACGGACAGCTGGTCCTCGCGCCACGTGTCGGGTTGGAGTCGGTTCTGCGACACGCAGACGGATGGAGAATCCACAGGAGCGCCGAGCGCGTGTGAAGTACACCACACTCAGCCTGGCACCTCCGGGAGGCCTGGAGCAGCAGCGTCTCAGCGGCTCCAAGCACACTTCCCACCTGGCTCTTGGTTCCTCAACACCAGCCTCTACTTGGCCAAGGCCAGGGCCGGGGTGGCAGTGAGGTTGAGGCAGGCATGTCTGTTCAGAAAGTAGGGGACCTGGGAGCCAGCGCCAAGGGGTGCCCGCTGGTCAAACGGGCTAATTCAAGCATCAAATAAGTAACAAGGTTATAACCCATGGAGTGAAATAGAAACCACACGCCCACGGTGACGCAGATGAACAGATAATCGCAAGGGGAGGAGGGAGCAGGGCTTTGAAAGGGGCCATTTGTCAACCTTCACAGCGACCATCGATTCCGGCAAGAGCCAGCGGCGGGTGTAAAAGTGGTGAGCGGTGTTGGGTGAAGCGCGTGATTTTACGTCGTTTCAAAGCATCTCCCCAGCAGGTTGTGTTCATTGAACACGGGGGAGAAGGGGAGACGGGGGTCATGGCTGGAAACCCAGCTAACCACAGCGAGCCTCACTAGGGCCGGGACAGACCCCTGTGTGCCCTCCTGTAACACAGAGTCACCCAGCGGCCTTCCTGCCAGAACGCCCGTCCCAAGTCTCATCACCAGGAAACTCCATCCAACCCAGATGGAGGGGCCTCCGGGGAAACAATGGGCCTGCCGCCTCCACGGGGGCCAAAGTTGTGAGCGTCAAGCAAGACTCAGGAGACGAGGGTCCGGCAGCCGCTGCGGCGTGGGGTCCTTCGCTCTGAGGCCGACGGGCACACCCGGATCTTCCGGGCAAGGCGCGCGTGCCACTCCCGCGGTCTCCCTCCAGGTCTGGCGTTCTCCCCAAATGAAAACGGCAGCGGTGGAAACATGCGGCTCAGCTGAGGGCAGGCAGGTGCCAGCGGCCACAGAGTGCGGCTCCGTCTACGTGGCGCGTCGGGACGGGCGAATCGGCGGGCACAGGGCGGAGCGGGGGTGCCAGGGGCTGGGGCTCCCAGGGGAGGGGCTGGCAGTGATGTCACGGGCTGTGGGCCCCCTCCGGGTGGTGAAATTGGGTGTGAGCGGGATGGAGGTGCTGGCTGCTCAACAATGAGTGTTCTGGATGGTGTGGACCGCTTCGCTTGAAGGCAGCGAACTTTCTGTGAATCAGAATCAAAAGGTGCAGGACTGAGAGAATCCAGACCTCTCCCTGTCGCTCTCTCCTAGCTCGAAGGCGTCGGGACCCCCAGGTCGGGCTCGTCCCTCCCACCCTTCCACACATGTGCGCGTCCGTGGGGCCCTCACCCTCCAGCCTTTACCGGCCCCGGGTGAGGCTCAGCCAGGGGTGTCAGGCGCCTGCTGGCCCGTGGATGTGACCCCCCACCCCGCCTGCTCAGTGTGGCCCCTGGACACCCACTTGTGAGGGCCGCCTTGGGGCAGAGCGACCAGGGGCCGCAGGGCCTGGGTGAGGCCCACGCCTGCGCCACCCCTGTCCATCGGGTCAGAGGCTTGGGGCTGGACACACAGGCTGAGGGGCTGGGGAGGGTCCTGGGCAGGCAGGGTCCCTGGGCAGACGGCCGTGGGCTCCCTTCTGATGAGCTGGGATCTGGCAAGTCTGGCCTTGTGTCTCCCAGACCCCAAGCCAGCCTGGGAGGGGCCTCCTGGGACCCTGGATTCTGCCCCCTGCCCCAGGAGCCTGTCTCACTCTGGGGCACGCGCCCCCAAACCGGGAGGAGCTCGGGGTCAGTGTACGGGGTGGGGGCGCCCAAGGGCGGGGCTCTGCACCTGCAGTCCCGGAGGCCTCCAGGAGGGTCACAGAGGTGGCGGGTTCCCGTGGCGAGAGGGCCAGGTGCCTGGAGGGAGTAGGGAGGCCGAGCCCCAGAACGCTGAGCGGTGGCCTGGAGCCCCCATGGCGTTTGGTCCCGACTGGCTGTAGCGCTGCGGGTCAGGGAGTGACCAGGTCAGCGCTGCTCCAGGGCCCCTGGGGCCCCTGGAGACTTGCTGAGGATCTGACGTGGGGGTCCTGGGTGTGAGTCTGGGACTATTTGTAGGGAGTGATTTTTTCCGGGCCGGTAGCTCTGGCAGGCCTGACCCCGAGGAGCCATCAGACCGTTAGCAGGCCCCCGGCCTGCCCTGCATGGGGCTGCAGTGGCCCAGATGGAAATTTACGGTGTTGAGGAGAGAGCCTCTCGACTGGGGTTCCGGCTGGCCGGGGCAAAAGGACAATATTTCCCATCGAAAGGAAGTGCAGAAGCTCTTAACAGATCGATGGCTACCTTTGGTCAATAAACCACGAGCTCTGTGGAGCACCGCCAACCCCCCGCCGCCTCCTCTTTGAGGGTGGGGCTCCCAACGAGGGAGCAGGGTCTGCGGTGGCTGAGACGGGACCCACACCCGCTTTCTCCTCTAGGCCCGGCTGGGGATCGCCACGGGGGTGGGTCCCAAGAGCATGCAGTTTGGGCTTCAGGCGGCTGAGCGTCCTGACCCAGGTCCCTGCCGTCCCGAGCCTGTTTCCTCTGTCTGGTGGACACCAGGGCACTCTGGAGAGCTCCTGAGGGGTGGGGGGGACAGGGGAGGCTGGCCTGTCTGCACACTGTAGAGTGCTGTGCAGGGCACCCTGGAGAGCTCCTGAGGGGTAGGGGGGAACACGGGAGGCTGGCCCGTCTACACACTGTAGAGTGCTGTGCAGGGCACCCTGGAGAGCTCCTGAGGGGTAGGGGGGAACACGGGAGGCTGGCCTGTCTGCACACTGTAAAGCATGGGGCAGGAGTGCGTCCATACAGCCTACTGGCCTGTCAGCCCACAATGAGGCTGCCTCCACCGCTTGTTTGCTGGGGCAGCGTGGTGGGCCGCCTGCCCAGCCGGCCCCAGGGCACGCCACGTGGCCAGGACGTGGGGCCAGATTCTGCTCTCCATCTGGCGCGGCGTGTCTCTCCGCAGATGCCCCCGCCTCCTGTGGCTTCCTCCCCCACCCCACCCCGGGAGCGGCCTGCGTGGTGCCCGAGCACCGGTGGACCCAAGCCTCGGGGTCGGCCCAGAGCCCTGCTAGCACACTGGGGGCCGCACTGCCCACCATGGGCCCCAGAGGCAGCAGGTGGGGGGCTGTGCACACAGCACCCTGACCCCAGTGGGCAGCATCCCCAGAGTGCCCAGCTGGGTGAGGCTGGGTGAGGCCTAGGTGTGGAGGGGCTGAAACGCAGGCCGTGGAGTGGAGGGCAGGGCAGGGCCAGCTCCCTGGGGATGCGGCTGGCCCGTGCAGCCCCTCCCTGGCATCTTGCAGGCCGGAGGCCCTTGTTCAGTGGCACTCCTGAGGTTCGTGAGCCATCAGAGCGGCTGTCCTGAATTCTCAGCGCTCCCCGCCAAGGCCCCTGGAAGAGAGGCCTCTCTGTGTGGGCGAAGCCGTCTGGCTCCCAGGAGGGGCTGGGGAGGGGTCTTCCCCTGGTTGAAATCAAGCCCCTGCCATCCAGAGGCCAAGCCTCAGCTCTGCTGTTGGGCGGGCACAGGAACTTGCCCAGAGCTGGGTGGGGGGGCGCTCGGGGTCACACAGCTCGCTGGGGCCCCCACTTCTTAGCGCCCATTCTATCCCCGTTTCGCAGATGAAACAACGGAGGCTCCCAAGTCCAGGCCATGCCCTGAGCCAGCGAGCACGTCCTGGGGCCCGCAGTCCCGCCCGCCAGGCCAGGCTGGTGCCAAGGAGCCTCGGCGCCTGGAAACTGGAGAAGCCAGACAGCTTGTGCGCTTGTTGCCCTGGAGATGCGCGGGGGCCTGCCTGCTGGTCTCAGTGCCAGCCCCTCAGCGGCCCCTTGGCCCCGCCCCCGGCCAGACACGGCTCCGGGCATCAGGCAGGGGGACTGTGGGGCCGGCTCCAGGACTCCATCCTGGACCAGGCTGGTAAGAAGCCATGGGTCCTGCAGGCATGGACCCAAGGCCTGGACGTCGACTCTACCTGCAAGGAGGGGGCATGAGGAGCCTCCCCGAGCATCCGTGCCTCCTGAGCTGGGCAGGAGCATCCTGTCCGAGCAGAGCCCGTGGGCTCCTATCCAGACCCAAGTCCGGGAAGCAGGCCCCCAGGCAACTCCCCATCCGTCGTGGAAGCCAAGCGCACCGGAGGACGTCTTCCCAGCCAAATTAGCCGTGCCCACGCTCCTGAAGACACACAACCTGTGAACTGGCAGAGAGCAGGGCCAGGCCAGGATACCCCGTCAGCTCCTGTCCAATTAGCCCCGATACCACCCTAATCCTCCCGAATGCTGGGAAGTCAGCTGGGCACCACCGGCCCCTCCGGAGGGCTCCTCGATCCCACCAGCTCCTTCCGCCCCTCCAGACGCAAAGATGACTCTCCCTATCAAAATGTGCAATAAAGGCAGCGAGGCCCATTTCTTTTTTCTATTTTGAATTCTGTTAACTGACAATTTAACCTAAAATCCTCTGTATTTCCAGCTTGTACAGCTGTAAATAGAGACTGACAGTTTATTTTCACATCCTGGCTTGTGGGGGGCGGCAGGGGGAAACCCATTTGAAATAAATACTTGCGGGTCCCTGACAGACTCCAGACGGGCCGTCGACGCCGCCTGGCAATCTCTGGGACCTGTCACACTCTGTGATCCGTCTTTTTACAAACACAAACGCCGTTGATTTCTTATCAAATGTAAAACCGGCCCAGCTCTTTCTTAAATGGTTACCACGAGCATGAAATTGACATTGTGAATCACATGTGACACTGGCTTGTCTGCGCTGTAATTGATCGGTGCTTAGGACCGGGGCTGCCCCAGCCCCCGCCGCCCGGCCGCGCCCCCCCGCCCGCCTGCAGAGCCAGCCCGCCAGCCTCGACGTCAGTGGGAGAAAACCCCCAAGAAAATGCCGGATCTGTGTTCGCCCGGCCTCCCCCCTCCGCGATCCTCCAAGGTGTCAATTCCAATTTCCACGGCTTCATCATTACGCACATCAAACGGCTGTAATTGGCTGCTACAGAAATTCATCCTCCGAAAGGAGAGCGGGGGCAGCAGAGGAGGGAGCCTCGGAGAACGGGAGGCGGTGGCAGTAATGAGATTTTGGAAGCTTCGGTGCCACCCCCGAGGTTGGCAGGGAGAGGGGAGGCTGGCGAGCCCGTGCGCTCGCTCGCGCCGGCGAACAAAACGCCGTTTGAAAACAAGCCTGGCAGAGTGTGGGTGTCACACAACAGTTGCAAACACACAGCAGCGTTCCAGGCACAGCCGGCGCCTTTCACTGCCGTCGCCACGGCGACTGCGGGCCACACTCACGGCCCTGCCTCCACCCTCGCTGAGCACAGCTGGAGGCCCCCTGCCCCGCAGATGCCCGGGGGCAGGTTTCTGTTCTGCAGGTGGGGAAACTGAGGCTGAGGGCCAGGGCAGTCAGGGCCCCGGAGCTCCGGGCCTCCTCCTTCAAAGGCTCTGCCACCGCTTGGGACCCCTCTGCCGCGCCGTGACCCCCAACGGCGCCTCTGCCTGGAGCAGACCACCCACCCCACCTCCGAGGCTGCCCACCCTTTGTCCAGCAGGGCCGGCCCACGCCCCGGGCAGCCTGTGAAATCTGAATTGGTTTTTCAGGCCATGGATTTTCTGGGGCCTCCTGGGGAGCAAGCCAGTCTGTGAAGCGAGAGAGCAGAGGCCCAGCAGGGCCCCCCGCTGCCCTCTCAGGCTCTCTCCTACTCAGGACTCCGTGCCCTCTTCTCTGCCTCTCCCAGCCCCAGCTCTGCCTGACCTGGCCCCGGGGAGCAGGCATCCCCACGGCCGGGGAGCGGGGCCCACGCTCCCTCTGCTGGGCCCACGCACAGTCCAGCAGCTCCCCGGGCGAGGGTATTTATGTCTTTGTTGTTCCATTTGGATTTTGTGACTGATGAAACAATGACGCTAAATTGCACACGCAGCAATCCTGCCTGGTGGCGGCGGGCGGGCGGGCGGGCGGGCGGCTTCCCGGACCATGGCTGCACTGCCCACCGCCTGTAGCTGGGCCCCTGGCCAGGCCCTCCCAGCTCTCACCGCGGCAGGAGGCAGCCCGTTTTCCGGATGCGGAAACTGACGCCAGCAACCGCATGGGTTTCCTGGGCAAGCCCAGGACAGATGTTCAGGCTGGCATCCCCTCCATGGGCCTGCACGCCTGCAGAGGTCCACCGTGGGCCACCATGTCTGGGGGCTCCTCAGGCCTCCTGGACGGGAAAGCAGCGTCCTCCCGGCTGCCGGGCTGACATTTCTCATGTGGGTGCTGCCCTGGGTTCACGGCAGTGGAGTGTGTTTCCCTTTTTGCCCTGGCCCCTGGGAAGCTCCGAGTCGAACCGCAGTCTGTTCGCCTTTGTGGTTCCATGGCGCTTCCGAACCCTGACCTCAGCTCTGGCTTCTCTCCACAGTCACTCGATTGGGGGTCATCTCGTTCCTACTGCGTCAGGTTCTTTGGGAATGGCAGGGCTGAAGTTCAGGGAAGGCACTGGACCTGCTGTTGCTGGGCCTCCATAGGGCCCGCCTGCTAAACGCCCGCCCCGAGGGCTGTGTGCAGCACCCACGGGGCGGGGTGGCCCCGGGGCGGGGCTTTGACCGGAGGGGCATCTTGCGTTGCTGGTGATGGCAGGGGACCCATTCTGCGATCTGATTCAGGAGCAGCTCCCAGGGAGCCATAGAGAAATGCAGGGTGACCGAGTCCAGGGTCAGCAGCCAGGTTTCCCCTGCCGCCTGTGGGGGAGAGCCTCTGGAGTGCCCGGTGCGGAGGGGCCTGTGGTCCTGCCTGGGAAGGCATGAAGGGCTCTCGTGAAGGGGCTGCTGGTCACGCTCCCTGCCGCTGGGCTCACTGGCCGCTCCTCTCAGCCGCCACCCTTCCCTTCCCCCGTTCTGGGAGTGGCCCTCAGGCACTGCCAGTCTGTCCATGCACTGGGGCGGCCAGGCCTGCCGGGTCTCTGTTGCAGCCCTGAAGGCCGGGCAGTGAGGCCGCTGTGAGCAGGGCCAGGGGCCCGAGGCGGGGACGGTCTGTGTCCCGAGACACCAGGGGCGGGAGGTCACGCTAGGCAGCGCAGGTGGGACAGAGCTGGGGTCTGGGGGCTCTGGGAGGTCCAGAGGCTGGGGGCATGGCCTGGGGTCGCCCGGGAATTCGGGTCCCCAACAGGATGGGCCAGTGGGGGGAGGGTGAGCTGTGTGGGGGCCCAGGGACGTGAGTGGGCCTCTTAGAGGCTCAGGTGTGAACCCCGGGGGCCCCAGGACCCCAGCCTCCCCCTCTGGAGAGCCAGCGGGAGCCCGGACGCCAGCTCCCGGCGTCATCATCCGATGGAAGGAGAAGGCCGCGGGTCAGCCCCGGTCCCGGGGGTGCTCTGCCAGGGTGCCCCGAGTCAGGGCCGCTCACGCAGGCGGGCCGCCCCGTCCTCACCTGATCTGGGGCTCTCCAGACACCCAAGTCCCAGGAGGAGATTTTCCTACTCGAGCTGAGAACAGAGGTGACGTAAGCGAGGACCCAGCGAGGAACAGAAGCAAGTGAGCCTCTCCCCACGGGCCCTGCCAGCCCGGGGCAGAGAGGCTCCTGGGGCCTCCACCCCTCCGCAAGGCCCCCGTCCATCCCCAGGGACGCAGAACAGCGGGTGAAGGGCGGGTCTTGGCAGAGGCGTGCTGCCTGGCCTGCGGGTGGCCTGCTCCTGACTCCTTGGGAGAGGCAGAGGCCAGAGGGGCGGCCCCTGAGCCAGCCGCGCAGCGAGAGCAGTCAGGCAAAGGGGGCGCTGGGCCGGGGGCTGCAGGTCTCAGGGCTGGGGGCCCGCGGTGCTGTCCCCTGCACATGAGGGTCTGAGGGGGCCGGCCTTTGCCTGGCTGCCTCCTCTTCCCTCCCCTACACAGCAGCGTGGCTGAGACTGCAGAGGGGGCAGTGGGCTCCGCCACAGTCCTGCTTGTAGACCCTGCTACCTTCGGAGGCCATGGGTCCAGCATGCAGCTGGCCTTGGCCTCCCGCTCTGTCCCCCGCCCTTTGGCCACCCTCTTCCCAGCGGCTGCCCTGCGAGGCTGCCCCGCGGGGCCCTGAGACACCCTGACCCTCTGCCTGGGGCCAGTGGGCCACCTCACAACAAGATCCCGGGGTGTCGGGGTCCTTGGATGGGGCTGGGCCAGGCCTGGCCTTGCCTCACCATGGAGCCACCTTGGGCTGGGCAAGGCCAGGCTGACGTCTCTGAACGAGTGGGGAAGGGAGGGGAGGAATGCCAAAACTTTAAGGTATATGAACTGTGAAATTAAATCGAAATACTCAAATAAGGAATCGTAGAACAACATAACCAAAGATGTTTACCAGGGCTTGAAGTTAAATACAGATTTTTTCATAAACCCAAACACAAATGCAATAAAGTTCTGTGGAATGTTAAATATAATCTACAGTGGAAAGAATGTTCCTTATCGTCAGAAACCTATGTGCATGGTGTCACTATCCGGGCGCTGGGAAGCTGAGTTCCGTGGGCCACCCTGCTGGGCCTGGCCAGGGGTGGCCGGGCCCAGGGTCCCCAGGGTGGTGGGCGCTCACTGCAGGCCCAGCCTGTGTTCCTTTCTTGGAGGGGGGTCTGGAGCTAGCTGTTGCTGCTAATTTGCCCTGTGCTTGGGCACTGCCGTAAAGCTCAGGTCAGGCAGACCTCAAGGAAAGAAATCTCTCCAAATAGAAAAGCCGGCAGCGAGGGGCCACCCAGGTGCTGACCGGTTCCTGCTCTCACCTGCTCCTGGTCCTGGGGCCCCTCCCACCAACACAGGCCTGGCGCGCCCCCACCCAGAGACGCAAGTCCCCGGGGCCAGGGGATGGGGCTGAGACATCCACCCTCCTTGGCCTACCCCTCTTCCCACTCAGATCCTGGCACAGGAAGATAGTCACTTACACTCTAGTGAGAACAAGCTCCTTTATCTTACCCCCTCCCCAGGACAGGGGTCTTCTCTCTTTCTGTGGCATCTTTGTTGACCCGGGAAATCCACTGGCATGGAGAGGCTTGGGGTGGGAGGGCTGCCCAGAGTCACCACCTCATTCCTCATTCCAGGTGAGCTCCGACTGGAGCTCTCCTTCCGGGCCTCTGGAGAGAACAGCTGAGCTCAGAGGTCTTGGCTGGGATATTTATCCAGAGCAGCAGCCCCCATAGGCCAGAATCACAACCTGCACTTCAGTGTGTGTGGATGTATGTAGGTGTGTGCGCGTGAGGGTGCAGGTGTGTGTAGCTGTCTGTGTGACGTGCCTCTGAATGGGGCCTGAGTGTGTCCGTGTGTCTGTGTGAATATAAGGACGCCTGTGTGTCCCTTGGAGTGGCAGGGGTCAGTGTGTGCCCAGGGCAGCCATGCCTCCTCCTCCCTGAACCGCGGGGTAGCCCTTGCCCAGGCAGGCAGCCCTGGCGGGCGTGGGCTGGAGGTGGACCCCCAAGCCCTGGGCGCCTAGGCTCTGAAGGTGGAATGAGCGACCTGGTTCCCCCACCATGCCCCTGCCCCACCCCTTCTGCCTGACCAGGAGCCTGTGTGTGAGCCGTGGGCGGGGGCGGGGGCGGGGGCGGGGGCCGGGCGGGGTGGGCCGTGGGTGGGGCGGGGGCCGGGCGCAGGGCCCCTGCCCCCTGTGGTCGGCTCAGTGTGAGACGAGGCCCCGCCTCCCCCCTCAGCCAGTCTTGGCTTCGGCTCTTGGGCACAACAGCTGAGGCTTGTAGGCCCGAATGGGCTGCCCTGACCTGGATGAGAAGGTGGGCCAGGACTGTGGGGAGGGCCCCCAGTCATCGACATCATGTGGACCCCGGCCCAGGCAACCTGGGTGCCCGTTGGGTGGGGTCCTTGTCCTCAGGGCTGGGCTGTGTGCTCACAGCGTCTCCCCCAGCCCCCTCGAGGGAGGGGCATCTGGAGCCAGGGTCCCAGACCAGGCCCGGCTCTGACCAATGCCCCACCCTGGCTCCAGGGCTCCCAAGCGCACGCAGCTACGCATCCACCCACCCACCCACTCACCAAGCTGCCCAGTGCCTCCCAGGCTGCGCGCCAGGAGCTGGGGCCCCAGGACCAGATGTGGCCCCTGCCCTCTGGGGCCCTGCTCTCCAGGCGGGGTGGGGGGTGGGGGGCAGACGGGAGTGGCGGTCACGGCTGTGTGGCTGATCGATTTCTGGCTTCATCAGCCAGGCCCTGGGGGTGGGGGGGCGGCTGGGCCCAGGATGGGCCACCTGGGTCCCTGGGCCTCAGGGGGTCCTTGGGGCGGCCCCGCCGGGGTCCGTGGCAGACCACGCAGCTGCCCCTCAGGCCTCCCACCTCCTGCCCACTCTCCGCAGGCTGTGCCCTCCGCCTGCCCGCAAGCCGCTGGTCGCTCCCGCGTTTGCAGGAGGCGGCCACGCTCCTCCGGATCTCAGCCCTCCTTAATTTATGTGCTGCTGCTACAGAGAGTATTTTCTTTAAAAACAGGATGGATGTGAGAAAAACAACAATACCCCAAAACCACACTCACGGGGTGGATCGGGCAGGCTCGTTAGCGCTGAATAATCGAGCTGCAACCTCACTGATGGGAAGCAAAAATAAACAACCCACCGGGGCACCAGGGCTGGGGGCTTCCACACGCAGCAACCCCAGTTGGTACCTGGGCCCCGGGTCCCAGACGGCAGGGGTGCCGGCATCTGGGAGGGGACTGCCTGCCTCCACTGTCTTTGCTGGGCACCCGCCCTGGGAAAGGTCACTTGGAGGTGGTGCCCCCAGTGGGGATGGAGGAGGTCAGGCCTCCCAGCCCCTCCCAGGGACGAGACTCTTCGTGGTAACCGGAACCCCACTCGGTAATTCAAGCTTGCATCCGCCTGCTCCATCCTCAGTGAAGATGGACAACAGCTGGCCATCTCTCTTTTTCCAGTAAACCCCTTCCGACTGTACCGCCGGGGAGGGACCCACCAGCTCAGCTGTCATTCTGGAGGAGAAGGGCCAGGTCTCCGGCAGCCCTGGGCTCTCGAAGTGAGACGGGAAGACCCAGGCGGGGACCCCGTGGCCCAGCAGCCCCCCACTCAGCACCGTCTTTGTGTGGGTGGTGGGGGTGCGCCGCGCCGGCGGGAGGGCCAGGGCTGGGGGGGCCGGCGGCCACTCCTCTGTGCAGCCAAGTTCCTGGCGCGTTGTGTACTGGGCCGGACTTCAGCTCACAATTTGGGATTAGAGCAAATCCGAGTATTTTTCTGCTTGCCTGCCCGCTCCCGGGCGCCCAGAGCCTGCTGGGTAACTGCCTATTATCCGCCGGTTCCACTCCAGTGCCCTCCCCAATAAAACTTTTCATATCCTTATAAACGAACTCGATTGCCGTGTTATAAACATTTACACTGTGCTAACAGATCATCTCCGCACATCAGAATTGGCTAAATTCCCTTTTCCAGATGAATATATTGAAGGAGATTAGAGATATGATAGCTTTTCAGATTGCTGAACCCAGAGAAATTAGTTTAGTGAGCATTTACAGAGGCTAAATTGGAGCCATTAAATAGTGGATTAAATTGATGGCACTTTCATTGTCTGTCCTTCGGTACCGCTGTAAAATCAATTAGCCGTCACCAGCCCATTCTCCATATAGTGAGATTGTCGTCCTCCCTGGAAGCTGATGCAAAACCTCCCAGTGGCGGCAAGGGGTGTGGACGCACACCTATTAGGTGGCGGGGCAGGAAATAGTCAGGGACCCTGGCGGCCGGGGGCAGGCCCGCCCACCGCCCAGGCCTCCCCACCTCCCTGCCTCCCTAGCCTCTGCCCGGATTGTGCGTTGGGAGGTGGGGGGCTGGGCAGCAGCTCCAGAGGCGATGGGGTCCGGAGAGTGGGTGCCTGCAGGCGTGGTCGGGCCCCAAGTGAGGCGGAGGGTGGCAGGCGTCTGCAGGAAGTTGCAGTCTTGGCGGGCGGCAGGCGCGGAGGATGTAG
Source organism: Capricornis sumatraensis (assembly GCF_032405125.1). Lineage (NCBI taxonomy): Eukaryota > Metazoa > Chordata > Mammalia > Artiodactyla > Bovidae > Capricornis > Capricornis sumatraensis. Next base: position 664,717 of record NC_091071.1, read on the forward strand.
AGGGTGCTTGGGGGCTGCCTGGAGGCGGCTTTGGGGCGCGTGACGCCTGCTCTGCTGAGAGCCTTACTGAGCATCAGCAGCAGACAAGCGGAGATCCCAGTGAACCCTCGTCGTGGCCCCCGTGGGGGAGCAGGCCCAGTTCCTATCCCCAGCTCTCAGAGGATGAAACCGAGGCTCAGGTGGCCCAGTGGCCAGCCGGACGACCACAGCCGGCCCCCTGCGAGCTCTGCAGCCTGGAGCAGCCGTCCTGGGCTGAGACACTCAGGCCCCAGCCGGTACTGGGAGAGCAGGGCCTACCTCACTCACCCAAGTTCAGGACCAAGTGACCCTCGGGGCAGAGGGGCAAGTAGGGAGGAGCCGATGGTCCAAGTGAGCACTAGGCTGCTTGCTGTGGGGGGGACCCCGGCGAGGGGGGCCCCGGGGAGGGGTGGGGGCGGGAGCGCCCCCATGCCCGTGCAGAATTCAGATGGCTGGCCCTGGACCCGGGGCTGAGCACTGCACTCCACCTTGTGTGGCTGGGGACGCTGAGGCCCGGAGCCCAGAGCCCGGGTCACACAGCCGAGCGGACAGTCGGCCTGTTAAGCAAACTTGGTTTGTAACCAGTCCTGTTTGACTCCACCAGTGCTGAAGGCCCCAAGGGACCTCCCCCAAACTCTCTCTGGACACACATTTTTTTTGTTTTTGACCTTCCTGGTTTGCAGGATCTGGATTCCCCGACCAGGGACTGAACCCGGGCCCCTGCAGTGGAAGCCCGAATCCTAAGCACTAGGCTGCAGGGAACGACCTGGACGCGCCTTCTAGATGAAGGAGGACAGGACCGTGCTTTGGAGACGCTGGGCGGGGCACTCGGAGTCTGGATGCAGGGCTGGGGTAGCTGGTGGCCCTGTGCCCAGTCCTGGGCCGGACCAGGGCTGCTGCGTGGCATCCCAGGAGCCTCAGCCCCACTCTGGAGCTCAGCTCGGAGGCCGGGCTGCTCTGGCCCCCGCCCTCTTGGTCAGGCCAGGAGCCCTCCACTGGCTCTTGTGGGCCATTGGGCTTCCCCACATCATGGCAGCCAGGACACCAGGCAGGATTCCAGGTTGGGCTGCGAGGAGACCACCTACGCATCTCCTCCAGGTCCCTCGGGTCCAGCCCATTTGAGCGGTGGCAGGGGGACAGGTCAGCTGTGCTGATGGCCACAGGCAGGTCAGTGAGAACGTGAGTGGGATGCGATGGCCTGTGGAGCCCTGGGCCCACGTGCCGGGAGGAAGGCCTGTCCTGGAGCTGGCCAGTAGCAGAATGGCCACCTCCCTGGAGGGTGGAATGTGTAAGAGGTCTCCTGGCTGCGAGGAGGTGGCCCCGGGCCTCTCAGGCAAGAGCCCTTTGGGGAGCATCCTGGAGCGCCCCCGACCCACAGAGCACTGTCCCTCCCTGGCCTTGGATGGCAACCCTCCATCCCACAGACGGGAAATGGGAGAGCATGGGCGCGGGCAAGCTCGCACAGCCAGACAGAGGGGAGCTGGGCTCCTTGGGTGGACTTAATGCCCCTGCTAACTCCCGTGGGGCCCCCGCCCTGGTTCGGTGACCCCTTCCCAGCTCTTGACCTGGGCTCCTCGGGATGCGGGAGGCTGGTGGACAAGCCTGTCTGTGCGACTTCTCAGGGTCTCACGAAGCCAAGATGTGGATAGTGGTGAGGGCAGGCTGAGCCCCTCCAGGCCGGGCTGGGCCTTTGGGTGAGGCCAGGGGGTATGTGCAGAGGCCACAGGGGACCAGAGGAAGGTGGAAGGGAGTGGGCCAACGGAAGGGCCGCATCCGCCCAGATGACCAGGCCTGGGGAGGGCCCTAGCCGGCTCCTTCGGAGGGTGGTGGGACACGCTGCTGGACAGCGGCCGAGCGGCCGTCCTGGGGAGAGTGGATGGCTGGCTGTGGGTGAGGCGGCATGCAGAGCTGGGTCTGGACCTCACAGCTGGGGTGTGAGGTGCCCCCCAGGAGTGAGGTAACTGACGCACAGTGCTGGGCGCACACGGGCACAGTCTCGGGGGCCCCAGACCCCTGCCCCAGCCCCTGCAGGGTCCCATCACCTGCCCTGTCTTCACTGTCCTGACCCCTGACTTCTGGCCGCCCTGAGAGCCGGCAGCCCCAGGCTGGCTGAGAGGCCCGTGTTCCAGCAGATCAGCGCCCCCCAACCAAAAAAAGAAACACGCTGCAGGTTTCATCTGAGTCCAGCAGGTGGACGAGAGGCCTCACAGTGGAGCCAGGCAGGCGGGGAGGGGCTGTGGGGGCGCTCCAAGCAGCTGATGTGTCGGCCTGGAGGGGGCGGCTGCAGTCTGCTGGGGAGTTCAGGTCAGAGAGCCCCGCGCGCCCAGCGACGGCTGTGGGTGGGGGCCAGGCTGGAAGGGGTCCCCGGAGTCCGCCCGGCTCCTCAACTGCCTCCTGGGTCTCCTCCATCCCTAGAGGCCTCGAGGGTCTTCTCCTCCCACCTTACAGACGAGGACCTGGAGGCTCAGGAGAGGAGGGGCTTGCGGGGTCTCAGATGAGCAGGGAGCAGCCCCTCTGGGACTGGGATCCCGGCCACCGGCACGGTGCACAGGAGCCGCAGGCGGCCGGAACTTCCCTTTTCCAGACGTGGGAGCCGTGGCCCGGAGACGGGCAGGGGCCTGCTGAAGCTGTAGGGAAGCTGGCCTCCTGTCCTGGCCTGGGGCTCTGTGGCGTGAGCAGGCCCTCCCCAGCCCAGCCTGTCCCTGGGCAGGTGGGGGCAGGCGGGGGCAGGCGGGGGCCCTCACGGCTACTGGGTAAGGCCTCTGGCAGCTGAGGGGGACCCTGTGGGGTCAGGTGCAGGGAGAGGCCGCAGAGGCAGGTGAGAAGGGCGGCTGCGGGAAGTTCTCATCAACAGACCGGGGACCCGGCCACCCCTGCTGGCACGGTGATCTCAGAGTGAGGGGGGCCTGGTGCCTGCAGCCCGAGGACCCTCCTCCCGCCCGCTCTGTGCTCCGAGCGCCTGCTGTTCGCATGGTGCACAGGGGGCCACACCACTTCTCCCAGAGATTCCGGGCTGGGGTTCTGGGGGTGCCCCCGCTCACCCCTGCCAGGGCACACTCCCGGGAATGGCCACTGGCTGCAAGGAGGACCCGGGCAGGGGCCAGAGCAGCTGTGTGGGCTCAGCTGCTGTGTCACCGGTAAGTGCCTCCGCTTCCTGGGCCTCAGTTTCCCCCCCCTCCTCCCCCCCGCCCCGACGGTAGCCGGGGCCCCTCCTGCCCTGCCCCCTCTCCCACCCCTCCCCCAGGAGCTGATGGGAGGGGCGTGAATCGGCCCCTCCCCTCCCCTCCCCTCCCCTCCCCTCCCCTCCCCTCCCCTCCCCTCCCCTCCCCTCCCCTCCCCTCCCCCTCCCCTCCCCTCCCCTCCCCTCCCCTCCCCTCCCCCTCCCCTCCCCTCCCTTCCCCTCCCCTCCCCCTCCCTCTCCCCTCCCCTCCCCTCCCCTCCCCTCCCCTCCCCTCCCCTCCCCTCCCCTCCCCTCCCCTCCCCTCCCCTCCCCTCCCCTCCCCTCCCCTCCCCTCCCCTCCCCTCCCCCTCCCCTCCCCTCCCCTCCCCTCCCCTCCCCTCCCCCTCCCCTCCCCTCCCTTCCCCTCCCCTCCCCCTCCCTCTCCCCTCCCCTCCCCTCCCCCAGGAGCTGTGCAAAGATGAGACCACAAGGTGTGTTATGGTTGTTACGCCTGTCACAGGCGGAGTTTCATGCTCGGCGCCGGGGACCAGGGGGGCCCGCGGGGCCTTTCATCGCCTGGGCCTCGGCCCCCGGTCGGGACAGTGGTCATCATGGCCCACATGATGAATGTCTGCAGCTCTGGCTGGAAGGCCTGGGAGAGAGGAGACACAGGAGCCAGGCAGAGGCTCCAAGGCGCGGGGGGCCAAGGGGGTGCGGCCGCCCGCCTGGGAAGGGCCCCTGGTCCACCCGTCCGGCCCTCTGCCCGAGCAGGAGAGCAGGGCGGGACGTTCTGAGCACACATTCTGAGACATTTGACACCCGGAGGAAACAGGCTGGGCACCCGTGTCTTGGGCCCCGAGGTGCTCCGAGGCTTCGGGCAGCCCCTGAGATGTGGCCTGGTTCGGGGTGCAGGGGCACCGTGGGGGCCAAGGCCAGAGGTCCCTCTGCACGTCTTTCGGGGTGTTCCTGCCCCAAACGCATAGCCTGACTGCGCCCCGTCACTAACGGACCCCACAAAGCCGCAGTGAGGGGCATCCTGTGAGACAGCCACCCAGTGCTCTGGGCAAAATAGCATCGCAAAAAGGACTGAGATGCTGTCCCAGGATGACAGTGACGATGGTGACGTGACGTTTCTGTGCAGCATGGAGTCCTGGGACCAGACACGGGGGTCAGTCAGCGGGATGACCGGCGACCCTTGAGTAAGGCCCGAGTCAGGGGCTCTGTCCACACTCGGGCCGGCTGGCAGGAGTCGACAGTTAGTCAGGACTTCTGCAAACCAACTGTAATTACTGAGACTGACCGTGGCGGGCGTTTTTACGCCACAGACGCAGGCAAGTGGGCTCTCAGGGGTAGGGGCACAGCTTATACTCACACCCCGCTTCTGTGAGGAGAAGCTGGCTGAGGGCCAACCAGAATCCTGTGCACAATTTTGCAGCCTTTTTCCAAGTCTGAAATTACTTCTAAATAAAAAGTTCTTTAAAAATTCTAAGATCAGAGACTTAGCTCCTGGCAAACCAACTCCCTCTCTGTGTCCTTCTGAGGCATCAGACACCGTCCACGCCTGACACCCTCTTCCCTCAGCTCTGGGTAACCACATCTCCTGGCTTCTTTCTTTTCCTCAGTCCCTTTCAGCTTTTAAAATAGGCTCTAATTTCTTCCATCCATCCATCATCCACCCATCCACTCACCTACACGTCTATCCATCCATCCCTGCCTCCTCCCCCATCCCTCCATCCGTCCATTTACTGTGTTTTTCGAGCAGCATAAACGCAGGGAATTGCTCTGGTTTATTGCTCAGTAATGAGTAAAACAGACAGAGCCCCTGACCTCCTGGAGTTCATGTACCGACGGGGCGAAAAGCAAGCCAGCGAGAAAAGAAGGAGGGGACGAGCTACGATGGGGCAGGGGTGGGGGAGGGGACAGAAAGCTGGGAGCTGGGGCTGCCCGGCCCCCCGGCCCAGCACATCCCGGGGGCCATGATCACGCCCTCCCCCCACCCGAGATTCATCGTCACCTCCAAGCCTGCGACCACCCCCTCGTTCGATCTGGGCACGTGGGAAAAGGGAAGTGAGTTAGACAGTGTTTGATGGACCCCGACGTCCAAGGGCAGGCATGCTCTTGAAATCAGGATCCCCAGTTCACTGAGGCACAGCGAGGTGGGGCCCCCTTATCAGGGGTCCTGGAAGCCAGGCTGGCCCTGGCAAGGAATTCGGCAGCGTGAACTCAGCTTTGTGGAAACACTTAGCGCCTTTGACACAATAATGCCACATGTGGGAGGCTCTTCCAAGGAAAGTATCCAAATATGGGGAGAGCGTTAGCCTAAAGATATTCACTGCAACATTATTTTTAATGACAAAAAAAAAAAAAAAACCAAGTTGGAAGCAGCTGAAATGTCCAATGATTGGGGAGTAGTTTAGAAAATACAGTCCACAGACTCGATGGAATACTAGACGGTCATTAAAGGTGACAATTACAGAGACTAGGCCATAATATGCAGACGCGTCCGCAGTGTAGGCTGAGGGGGGGTAGCGTGTAGGATTCTATGTACATCAGGGGTGTAATGATGTAAGAAACATGCAGTGGAGGAAAGCCTGGGAGGGGCCGAGCAGCAGAAGACGGCACGGAAGGCTGCGGAGACGGGGGCGACTGCTGCTCGCCGTTTTCTGACTGTAAACTGTGGAATCGCTTTAGTGACTTAGGAGTCAGGCACGCGATGGCTCAGATGGTAAACACTCTGCTTACAATGCAGGAGACCCAGGGTTGATCCCTGGGTTGGGAAGACTCCCTGGAGAAGGGAATGACGACCCACTCCAGGATTCTTGCTCAGAGAATCCCTTGAACAGAGGAGCCTGGCGGGCTGCAGTCCATGGGGCTGCAAAGAGTCAGGCACGACTGAGCAACTAACACACACACGGCCCGCTTTACTGTGCTTCGAAGATAACTGCATTTTTCGCAGACTGAGAGTATGTGCGGACCCTGCATCCAGGGAGTCTGGTGGTGCCGTTTTCCCAAGAGCACCTGCTCAATTGTGTCAGTGTCTCATTTTGGTAATTCTGGAACCATTTCAAACCCTCCACCAGCCCAAAGATTACAACTTGAAGGCCCAGGTGATGGGTAGCATCCTTTAGCAATGCTTATTTTTCATTAAGGTGTGTCTGTCGTTTTTTAGACATAAGGCTGAATGTGAAGTTGCTCAGTCGTGTCCGACTCTTTGCGACCCCATGGATGGTAGCCTTCCAGGCTCCGCAGTCCATGGGATTTTCCAGGCAAGAATACTGGAGTGGGTTGCCATTTCCTTCTCCAGGGAATCTTCCCAACCCAGGGATCGAACCCAGTCTCTTGCATTGCAGACAGACGCTTTACCGTCTGAGCCACCAGGGAAGCCCAGACATAAGGCTATTGCACACTTAATCGACCGCAGTGTAGGGTAAACACAGTTTTATCTGCACCGGGAAACCGAGAAGTCGGCGGGACTTGCTTTTCTGCGATGCCCGCCTCTTCGCAGTGTTCTGGGGCCGCGCTCGCGGCATCTCCATGTGCCTGCACTTAATTAAATGGCTTACTGCAGGATGTCGGGACCGGGGGTAAGTTTTGTCTTCTCTTTGCGCTTTTCTGGGTTTTCCAAATCCTCCCACAAAGAGGACGGCTCTGGTCCTGTGTGGGAGGAAGTGGGGTGGGGCCGAAGAGTGGCAGGGTGGCCGGGGAGCAACCTCTTATGGCGTCATTGGCACAGGGACATCCTCAGACGGCCCGCTCCACCAATGGGCTGTCTGAGTGGATAAGCAGGTGTGCCTGCAAGGTCCTGGGGTTGGACTGGCCCCTTGGTGGGAATCACAAGCTGCCCTGAAGGAAGGGCTGGGTGTCCTGGGGTGTCCCTATCACCAGGAAGCTTCACGCCGAGGTTCTGGGCTGTTATGCAGGGGTCTCTGCCCAGAGAATCAGGTGGTCAGAGGCCTGTGGGGTACACGCTAGGGGAGGCAGAGATCAGTTGGAGGTTGCCCTGTGCCCACCCTGCCCAGGTGTCAGCTGCACCAGCTCATTCATGCCGAGAAACACCCTGCAAATGACAAGCCTCGTTTTCAGAGGAGGAAATGGAGGCTGCTGATGCTAAGTCAATTCAATTGTGTCCGACTCTGTGCAACCCCATAGACGGCAGCCCACCAGGCTCCCCGTCCCTGGGATTTTCCAGGCAAGAACACTGGAGTGGGTTGCCATTTCCTTCTCAAATGCATCAAAGTGAAAAGTGAAAGTGAAGTCGCTCAGTCGTGTCCGACTCTCAGCGACCCCATGGACTGCAGCCTACCAGGCTCCTCCATCCATGGGATTTTCCAGGCAAGAGTACTGGAGTGGGTGCCATTGCCTTCTCCGAATGGAGGCTTGGGGACCTCAAGTAGCTTGCCTGGCGTGCAGCTGGTAAGTGGGCGGGCACCACAGGGACGGCTCTCCCAGGATTGTGCAGTGTGCAGCTTGCACCACCGTCCAAGACCCGCATCAGGGTTCAACCCAGGTCAACCTGCGCTGTAGGACTTTCCCATGTGGCCCCAAGTCCTGTGCCAGAACCATGCAGACGAGACGTTGTCTTAGCCCTCAGGGAACTCAGAGACTAGAGAGAGAGGAGAGTCTCAGGCCGTGCCACCTGAACACGCACGGTCTCGTCTGGTCTCGGAAGCTAAGCAGGATCCGGCCTGGATAGAACTTGGCTGGGAGAGAGATAGAGGAGGGAAGATGATGACGATGATGCCGGTGCTAATGGTGCAGACGCTGAGGATCCCGGCGATGAAGGCGATGGTGGTGACGGTGACCACCGTTTACTCAGTGCCCTTCATGCACCAGTCGCTGCTGTCTGCCAGAGAAAGCATTTGGGTGGCGGGTGATTCCTGTCTATTTGGTCAAGGAAGGGCCGCTGTTTTCACCTAAGTCCACACGATTTCTGGACCTGGGCTGGACCAAGGCCTGGGGGAGGCTAGGTGAAAGGGGCTAGGGCTGGGGTCTGTGCAGATGAAGCCCACCCCCCACCCCAGCAGAGAGAGAGGGAATGTGACGGGCAGACTCCCCAGCAGGAAGAGGGGGAATGTGACGGGCAGACTCCCCAGCAGAAAGAGGGGGAATTGATGGGCAGAGCCGATCCGCATGGAGTAGGGGATGGTCCTTCCCTGGGGGGTGACGCCAGCCCAGCAGTGAGAAGACAAGCAGCCCTGGGGCAGAAAGCCCTAGAGGTGCAGATGTCAGGGGCCTGCAGGGGGTGCACCTGCTCACGTTCGTTTTCTGCAGGTGGGGGTTGGGTCCTGCAGAAAAGTGAAAGTGTTAGTCGCTGAGTCATGTCCGACTCTTTGCAGCCCCGAAGACTGTAGCCCACCAGGCTCCTCTGTCCATGGGATTCTCCAGGCAAGAATATTGGAGTGGGTTGCCATCTCCTTCTGTAGGGGATCTCAATCCAGGGATCGAGCCTGGGCCTCCCACATCGCAGGCACATTCTCCACTCCCCACTCAGGCCCCCAGGCCCCCAGGCCTCCCTTGCCCCTGGTCACCCTGGCCCAGAGCCAGACGCCTGCAGACCGCCAGCCGCCCCAGCCCCAGCCCGGCTCCGGTCGCCACCCAGCGCTAAGCCCTCTGCTCTGCGGGCGGCTCAGCCAGGCCTCCCTGTGAGAGCCGCACTGGAGGCTCCGGGCCCGGCCCCACCCGGGCTCCTCCTGCCTCCTGGCCACCGGTGCGGCCTCTGGGGCCCTGCGGGGCCGCCCTCTCCCCTGGGGAAGCATGAGTGCAAAATTCTGCTTTCACGACAGCAGTCTCCACGTCTGCCACAGTACGTATCTGATTAAAACACATCCTCAGTGCAAGACGGCAGGGGTGGCCTCGGGCCATCCGGCAGGAGGATTGGGGTGCAGTCATCACGGACGGGCTGTCTGGCCCATCACGGGGGGCTGTGGTGGGGTGAGCAGAGGTGAGCAGGTCTCCAGAGGGGCCGCTGTGGTGCTGTGGGGTGGGCGGACCACGGAGCAGGTGGGGAGATGTGCTTTCTGAACTCTCCTGTCCAGCTGCTGGGTGACGGGAGCGGGTCTCTGCCCGTCTCTGGGCCTTCTCTGTGGACTGGAGACCTGGGCCTAGGAGCTGCCGCTGCCCAGAGGGTGCTGTTGGAGCCAGGCCGGAGGGCGCCAGAGGGGCCTAGGAGAGCTGCCACCCTGCCCAGGACCCTGGAGGCAGCAGAGGGTGGGTGGGGCCAGATGCCAGACTGCAGAGTGGGGGCCGGGCGATGGCCAAGGGATGCCCCGGCCGCCTCAGCCCATGCCTGCTGGTCGGCGTCTGGCTGCGGCCCAGCTCCCCTTCCTCCGTCCACTGGGCTGCCTCCCCGGTGCAGGGCCACGGCCAGCCCCGCTGGCCCGACATTGAAGCCTCCCTCCCGTAATTGGCAATTTTGTCATATTTATTCACAACAGATCGGATTGTCGGGAGCTCGTGGGGCTCTCCGGAGGCCTGCCGTGAAATCGGTTTGAAATGGCGTGTCAGGCTCTTCTCTCCCCGCTGCAGCGACCATCTGGCTGCCGGGCCGGGGCTGGGCCAACATGCTGACCCGGGAACTGCAGCTAAGCCGCTCCTGGAGGCCACGTCTGTGGCCTTCCCGAGGGCTAGGCTCCTGTGGGGGGTGGGTGCCTAGACGGGGTGGGGGTGGGCACGAGGCTGAAAGCTCCCAGGGCCTCCACGTCCACGGCCTCCCTGAGGGCTGGGCTCCTGTGGGGGGGCCTAGGCAGGGTGGGGGCGGGCACGAGGCTGAGAGCTCCCAGGGCCTCCATGTCCGCGGCCTCCCTGAGGGCTGGGCTCCGGGGGGGTTCTAGGTGGGGCGGGCTTGAGGCTGAGAGCGCCTGGGCAGTCTGGGCCCTGCCAGGGTGGGAGCTGCCCGAGAGGAGCTGCCCCACCGGCCCCTGGTCCTCAGCCTGGGGACCAGGCTCCTGTGTGCGCGGACGTGTGTGGCCCCGAGCAGGTGTGCACTTGCGTGAGACGTGTGCTCGCCATGCGTGCGTGTGCCCTGGCCGCGGGATCCCGGCGCCACGAGACAGGTGGCTGTGAGAAGCACCCCGGCTGAGCAGAATCGAGTGGCGAGGCCTTGATCGCGTCCACGTCCATCTGGGTCGCATCCAGTCCTGGCCGCCCTCGGGGCCCTGCCCCCCAGCGGCCTGGCCACCGCAGCCCATGTCCTGTGGTTGTGTAAACGCCGCATGTCACCCAGCTTGAGGGTGAGAGGCAGAGCCCAGGAAGGCGCAAGCTGGACGTGATCAGGTGGTCCCACTGGGGCCAGCAGGGCTGGGAAACATCATTTCTCTGGAGCCAGGGGAGGAATGGGCTGGAAGCCCGCCGAGCCGGCCCTCAGTAAAGCAGGGCACCAAAACATTTTTCTAAAACACATTATTTCAGAAGCCAGGGATTCCCTGGCCCAGGGGTTAAGACTGCTCTCCCACCGCAGGGGCCCGCGGCTGGATCTCTGGTCAGGCAACTAGAGCCGCATGCTGCGATAGGAATCCCACGTGCTGCCACTGAGCCCCCACGTGCGGAAGAATAAGCAAATATTTTAAAAAGAAATGGGGCCGCTTCGCACCCATTGCGTGCGTGGGTGAAGTAGCTTCAGTCGTGCCCGACTCTGCAGTCCTGTGCACCGCACTCCGCCAGGTCCCTCCGTCCATGGGATTCTCCTGCCAGGAAGACTGGAGTGGGTTGCTGTTTCCTCCTCCAGGGGGTCTTCTGGACCCAGGGATCGAATCCACACCTCTCGCATCCTGCGCTGGCGTTGGCAGGCAGGTGCTTCATCACCAGCACCACCTGGGGAGCACTGACGTCTGTTAGGATGACGTCAGAGGGGGCCCAGGCTGGACTGCTGCCCAGGTGGGCTGCCTGAGGCCTCTCTGCCCCTCCAGGCCCCCTCTCCATGTTGTCAGCCACACCTGGGTTTCGGGCTCAGCACCTCTGCTAGCTGGCCAGGTGGCAGTGGGCAGCTGAGGGCCCTGTCTGGCCCCTGGCTCCTCCGTCTGTAGAGGGGGTGGGGGCGTTGCCCTTCCCACACAGCCCCTCTGGGACAAACCAGAGGTCTGCTCTGAAGCCTGCAGAAGAGACAGGGGGCGTGGGAGCTACCTGGGTGGGGTCATCAGGAGAGGCCCTGCCAGCCCCTGCCCACAGGCTGGGCCTCGTGTCTGTGTGCCTGTGGTGTGGGGACCCTGGCAAGAGCCCAGGGACTCAGCAGAAGCCCCTCCCCCAACCGGAGGTGGAGAGTTGTGGGGGCGGCTCCTGGTCGTCCTGCTAAGTGGGTGTTTGCATGTCTGACTCAGGAGCTGGGTTTGCTATTTTCCTAAGGATTAGGAGTGGCCCGGTTCTTCACACAGCATGGCCCAGGCTGAGCCTCACCACGTAGGGCCCCAGGGTAGGCAACCAACTGCCCTCTGGCCACCCTCAGGCCCATGCTGCTCAAAACGGGGGCCGCCAGCCGCTGAGCTGGGAGGCGCTGTGCGTGCAGAGCCGGGAGGCTCCAAAGACGCGCAGCAACTCTGCTTGTTTTCACTGTGTTTGAGATGATGACCTTTGGGACCTATCGGGCTAACGAAAGTATATCAAGGTCAATTTCACCAGCTTCTTTTCACCTTTGTCACTACGACTTCTGGAAAATTCTGAATCACATGCCTGTGTGGTTCTGTTCTATTTCTCAGGACGGTGCTGCTACGAATAGTGTTACCACGTGTGCTTTCAACGATGTAAACCGGGGTGGGGCTGTAGGCGGGATGGGGGAGGCTGGCACGGCCGTGAGTACCAGGCCGGAGCCTGGTCCTGTGAGAGGCGGGGTTGGACCTGGTGACTCACCTGATCAATAGGTTGGGGTGGGACTGATGTCTGGACCCCGAGGCTAGGTCATGAGGAGGCGAACGGCTTCTCTCTCGCGCGACCCTGAGCTGCCAGGGAAGAAGTCTGTTTCCTGGAGAGGCCCCCAGTGGCATCGGCTGTCTGAGTCCTCTCTGCTGCCCTGCCTGAGCCCAGCCTTCCAGCTGACCCCACGAGGGCTCCCCAGACCAGCCCCAAGGCAGCTGAGACCTGCCGGGTGACTTCAGATGATGGCATGCGGGACAGGAGGGCCACCCGGCTGAGCCCTGCCCGAGCTCCTGACCAGACTCCAGCGGGGGACAGCAAAACGGCTGTGGTCAAAGCTGCCGATCGGTTGGGCTAGTTTGTTACGCAGCAGCAGACCAGACACGCTGGTGTATGGCTGCCCTCTACCCCTCAGACCTGTTCCAGCTCCAAGGTGTCCCACTGATGCCTTCATAGCTCAGGGTCCAGTTCAGACTCCCACAGTGCCTTTGGTCATCACGGCCAGTTAATGTCCTTCAACCTGGAGTGACTGTTCCTCGACTCACAGGAACTGACGGCCTAGAGGGTAACAGGCCCTTTCGTGGAGTCACGTTCAGTGGCGTTGGCCCGCTGCTCCTTCAGGGCTGGTTCCCAGTCCGACAGGAGGCACTGCCCAAGGAGGTGGTCCCCCTGGGGCCTCCAGGCGTGTGCTTGGGGCACCTGGGGTTCAGCACCCAGAGCCTGCGCCCACAATGGGCCTGAGTCACGCCCTCCCGTCCACACCTGCAGCCCCTAAACATGCTGACCCCACGCCCCCACCGTCCTGGGGGACAGTCAGGTCTCTGCCCATCCCAGCAGCCCGCCCTGGAGATGAGCCCGTGCTCTCCCTCTTGGGTCCCAGGGCTCCTCGGAGCTCAGAACCTGCTCCCAGAGCACCCGGAGTGCCCTACCCCACCCCACCCCCTGGGCGCCCACCCACCCACCTGCCATTACCGCTTGTCAGTGAGGAGCAGAGGGCTTCTTCCCACAGTGTGGCTGCTGGGAGGAAGCTGGGGCCACGAGGACCGGTGGTTCCTGTGGGGCGGGGGCAGAGGTGCTGAGGGTGCCGGCCAGAGTCAACTACAGCTGGGCCACGGGTGCCTGAGGCCTCGCTGTTGGGCTCAGCCTCATGGGATCCAAGCCAAGGAGAGCGGGAGCTGGCCGACAGGCCCAGAGAGGTCTCAGACTCATCCCAGGATGCCCAGCGGGCCGGGGTCCTGCCTCCCACAGTTCTGGGCACTCCGGCCCTACCTGCCCGCTCCCTGCCTGCCAGCAGTGGGGTCCCCGCGTGATCACTGAGGGGAGGGCTCTTACACTGGCTGAGCCCAGGAGAGTGCTCCGAGGAGCTGGGCAGCTGGGGAGTGCCTCCGAGCCTCGGTCTCTGCTTCTGTGAACGGGGGACATGGTCCGGCCCTGCCTGCCACGGCCGGCGGGGGGATGGGAGGCCGCCTCCCGCGGGGCCAGAGCCTCAGGGAGCCTCCGCTGTGCTCTCAGCCCCACGGTGGGGGGACCATTGATCCTCGAGACGGGGGGCCACCCATGCAGGCGGGCGGCGCTTCCCCCATCGACCAGACGCATCGTCAGCTGGCTCCCTCCGCGCTGCGATAACGAGCCGATCTCACGGTGCTGTGGGGCCTAATTGGCGGGACCGGCAGGTGCGTGCCTGTCTGGGAGCCTGGCTGCGTGCCCCCGGCCCCTGCAGCTTGAGGCGGGCAGTGGAGTGGGGCCCCAGAGGGGTCTGGCCCCATGGGCTGCCAGCCGAGGCCACCTGGTTTCTGGAGGAAACACCCAAGGCAGGTTGTCAGCAGGGATGTCAGCGGAGATAAGGGGCCAGTTCCTGGGCCCCCCACAAGCCCAGAGGCAGCCTAGACTGTCCCACAGGAGGGGAGCAGGCAGGGGCTGGGAAGAGGAGAGGCAGGCATGTGGTGTGGGAACCTGGGCCCCTGGCTCTTGGAGCAAAGGAGGCCAGGGGTTACTCACACGAGGAAGGAGAGTGGGGCAGCCCCAGGGGCCGCAGGACGGGGGTGAAGGCTGCAGGTGCGGGAAGACGGTCGCTCACCTCCTCAGCCGTTCTGTCCCGCCCTTGGGGAGCCCTCGTGGGCCCGGGCAAGTGAGGGCTGGTGGACTGAAGCCGCCCAGAAGGTAGTGAGCTGCCCGCCTGTGGGGGTGTGCAAGCTAGAGGCCTGAGGGAGGACTCCAGCTCTGCACGAGACAGGAGGGCTGTCAGCATGGACGCGCTAAACCTCAGGAATGCCCCCGGGGGTCTGCTCAGCTGAGCACGGTGCTACGGTGGCCGCAGGGAACCAGGTCCTGGTCCCCGGAGACCCTCTCCCAAGGGAGGACCCCACGCGGGAGGACCCAGCTGGGCTCCCAACTCTGCACCAGGCCCGTCGCTGGCTCGGCCGGGGGCTCTGCTCACCCAATGCTCCCAGTGCCCCGAATGCAGCCACTCCCCCATATCGGGTGGCCTCCGATGGGTGTCACCCCGGCGGGGACACTGATGCCCCGAGGATGGCAGACCGCCCGCTCCCTCCAAGGCCTGCCGCCCAGCTGCAGATGCCCGGTGCCCACTGCTCCGGCCCTGACGTCCCCAGCTGCGTGCCCCCACCCACAGCCCCTGGGCGGGGTCCTCTGCGCTCCTCACGCGGGGTGATCGGGGCCTCTGCACTTGCTGCGGCCTGAATGTGCACCAGGGAGCGTCCGCCCTGGACGTTCGGCCAGGCCGTCAAAGACCCCCTTGTTCACGGCTCTGCCTCCAGGGACGCCGTGCTGGCAGCGTGAGGCAGGCCGTGTGGGGGACGTGCTCCCACCACGGAAACCCTCAACCCCCACCATCTTATTTCACTTCCAGGGCGCACCCAGCAGCTCCTCTGCCCCCAAGTTCCGGACAAGGACGATGAGCCGGGGCAGGAGCAGGGCGCCTGGCCCCCCACCCAGCGGCACGGGGACCCAGGAGGGCGGCCGTGGAGCCTCCCTGCTGTCGCCGGGGCACCGGGCGGCCACCGGCCCAGACAGGTGTGCAGCCGCCGCGGCCCCGCGCCCGGCCCATCCATCAGGCCGCTGATCTTTCAGCATCCGCTGGCCTCTCGCGGGCGTGACGGATGGGTTCCCGGCCCCGCCGACCGCTGCGGAATCACTCAGCGGCCAGACAGGCCCTAAATCTGACGCACGGAGTGTTGAAAGGAGGAATGTCTGTTTTCATAACCTACCTCAGTCACAATAAATATTTAAAATGCACATTAACATCCTCTCGCTGCACAATCGGCCTCTGTGGCCCTGGCCGCGCAGATTTAATTAGCTCCGGGCTTCCCCGGCTGGCCGTGCTCACCCGTGGACGCAAGGCCCCTGTTTTCTTAAACTCCGGGCGCCGCTGGGCTGACACAGAGCCTTTGTCTGGCTTGGCGAACCCCGCCAGCCGCCGGCGCTGGGCAGGGCGGGTCCCTGGACTGTGGGTGCCCATGGATGGGTCCCTGGGCATCCTGCCTGCTGGCCTGTGGGCCCGTGCTCACTGGAGCCCCCCGACACTCCTCTGTCCTGGGGGGCAGGACGATTACAACCCAGAAATGAGGGCGGAGCCGAAACCCTGATCCGGGGAGGCTGTCCCAGGAGTCGTGCCCACCCCAGCAGGTGGCCCAGAGCCAGGCCTACTCGCCTCCCTTCCGCCCTGGGCCTCCGTTCCTTGGATGGCATGGGACCCCGCCCTTCCCAGGGGCCGTGTGGGCGCCGAGCCCTGGTAAGCCGCTTTGGGACCTTCTCACCGAGGTGCACAGACCCCTTCAGGTGGGGACAATGGTGCCCATTGGAGAGATGAGAAAACTGAGGCTCAATGTGGAGAAGTGACTCCTGGGCCACCTGGGTTTCTCGGGAGCCCCAGGCCTCGGACCAGCCCCACGCGGCCCCGGCTCAGCTGCTCCTTCACTCACGCCGCCCACTCATCCAGGAGCTCC
Organism: Capricornis sumatraensis; assembly: GCF_032405125.1. NCBI lineage: Eukaryota > Metazoa > Chordata > Mammalia > Artiodactyla > Bovidae > Capricornis > Capricornis sumatraensis. The sequence continues at coordinate 680,701 of NC_091071.1, forward strand.
TGTTACCCAGCACTCTGCTCTTCCCTCCCTCCCTCCCTCCCTCTTACTTATGCACCTACAGGTGTGGGCTGCCCCCCACCCAGGAGCTCCTCCCTGGGGCCCCAGCATCCCCTATGGCAGCTCACACAGGCATCCAAGGGTCACTGAGAGCTCACAACCCCTGCACCCAGAACACTCCGCAAAACCCGCAAACTGCATCTCAAAACCACACCTGTTTTGCTCACAAACCTGCACCTCGGCCAGATGGGCTGTTCTCCGCTCTACCTGGGGTCCCATCAGCTGGAACCACCTGCCATCTCCCACGTCATGGGCGGGCACCGGGGCTGCAGCTTCCTCCGCGGCCCGGGCCTCCTCACAGCCCACAGGAGGGGGCCAGGGCCGGGGCTGGAGCGTGGGCAGGCAGAGGCTGCAGCCCTTGTTCCCCTTGAGCTGGACGCCGCGTGCTGCCCTCCTGCCTGGCAACGTTCCGCGGGAGTGGGGCGCTAAGCTGGACCCACCTTCCAGGGCAGGGGAAATAGACCCTTCTCTTGCTGGAGGAGAGGAAGGTTCTGGAAGAGCGCATAGGGTGGGAGACACTGGTGCAGTCGTCTCTGGAAAGCGCACCCGGTCACACGAGGCGTCGGCGGCCACGTAAGGCCCAGAGGATAAGGCCTGACCCTGCCCTTAGTCCACACCTAGTCTACTCTGGGGCTCAGCCTGGGGCCACCACCTCAGGGAAGCCTTCCCCGATTTCTGCCCAGACCTATTCCTTTCATCCTTCAGAGCACAGGCCCCCTCTGCAGCTCTGTATAATGTTCAAGTGTTGTTGACTAGCAAATGTCAGTCTCTACACCTCAACTCCACCCTCAGACCATAGATCCTAGAGCTTAGCACAGATCCTGGCGTTCGGCGGGTGCTCAATGCGCACATGTCAAATGGAGGGAGGGCAGACGCACTCCTGTCAGTCAGAGTCCACCAGGGAAAGTGTGGGTCAACCTGCATGTAACTTAGGCAGGGAGACAGACAGACAGATGCATGGATATCGCCAGTAATCGGCGGCTGAGGTGGGGGCTGGCAGGCAAGGCCACAGTCCACAGGCAGTCCTCCAGGAGGGCAGCTGGAACTCCCGGGCACAGGCTGGAGCTGCCGGCCACTGTGAAATTCCTTCTTGCTCAGGAAAGCTCGGTTCTGCTCCAAAGCCTGTAGCTGATGAAATCCCACCACCAGCTAATCTAGGATCACCTCCTGGACTTAAAGGCAGCTGACTGTCCACGCCGGCCGCACCTGTCCACCCCGGCCTCACCTGTCCACCCCGGCCGCACCTGACCACCCCGGCCTCACCTGTCCACCCCGGCCTCACCTGTCCACGCCGGCCGCACCTGTCCACCCCGGCCTCACCTGTCCACCCCGGCCGCACCTGTCCACCCCGGCCTCACCTGTCCACCCCGGCCGCACCTGTCCATGCCGGCCTCACCTGTCCACCCCAGCCTCACCTGTCCACACCGGCCACACCTGTCCACCCCGGCCTCACCTGTCCACACCGGCCGCACCTGTCTACCCCAGCCTCACCTGTCCACACCAGCCGCATCTGTCCACCCCGGCCTCACCTGTCCACACTGGCCGCACCTGTCCACCCCGGCCTCACCTGTCCACCCCGGCCTCACCTGTCCACACCGGCCGCATCTGTCCACCCCGGCCGCACCTGTCCACACCGGCCACACCTGTCCACCCCAGCCTCACCTGTCCACACCGGCCGCATCTGTCCACCCCGGCCTCACCTGTCCACACTGGCCGCACCTGTCCACCCCAGCCTCACCTGTCCACACCGGCCCCATCTGACCACCCCGGCTGCATCTGTCCACCCCAGCCTCACCTGTCCACACCGGCTGCACCTGTCCACGCCGGCCTCACCTGTCCACACCAGCTGCATCTGACCACCCCGGCCACATCTGTCCACCCCGGCCTCACCTGTCCACACCGGCCGCACCTGTCCACCCCGGCCTCACCTGTCCACACCGGCCGCATCTGTCCACCCCGGCCGCACCTGTCCACACCGGCCGCACTCATACGTGCCAGCCACATCTACCAAGCGCCCCCCAGCAGCACCTAGGAAGCCTCTGGATCTCGGGAGCAGAGACCCGGCCACCAGGGTGCATAACAGGACCTCACCTCCTTCCTCCTGACCTCTCCCCCAGGGATGGACGCCAAGATGAGCCCTGGAGGGTGCCGCAGGCCTGGAGCTTCCAGAAGCAGTTTGTTCCCGGAGTGTGGGGGGCCGCTGAGCCTCAGAGAGTTTGAAGTCCAGCTAAGATGTTCCCTCCGGCAGCAGAGGTGGGCCTATGAGCAGATGAGCGAGATGCTCCCTGAAGAGCGCTGCAGGGAGCGCAGGGCACGCCTGTCCGCGGGGCCCGTGGAGCATGGACAGCCGTGTCCAGAGCTGGATTTGATGTGCGTGTGTGGGCGTGTGAGTGTGCAAGCACACGTGTGTGCATGTGTCTGTACACGTGTGTATGTGCAGCCCTGAGCAGAGCATTCTAGAAGTGCAGCGGAGGCTGCCTGCCTCACCCGACCCAGCCTTTGGGGTACGGGGATCCCTCCAACCCCTACCCGTGCCTCCAAGCTGCCACAAGCCCGCCCAGAGTCCAGGAGCCGGGTACAGGCCCCCTCCACAAGGAAGAGCAGAACAATGGGGCCATGCTTTCCTCTGAGGCCATGTTTCAAAACCACCCTAACTGACGTGGTGGGATAGATTTTCCAGAAAAATCACCCTGGCTGGAAGCCAGGAGCGGAGGCCAGAGGCTGGAGGCCTGTGAGCTTTGCTCCTCTGAGCAGATAACAACCGCCTCTGCAGAGGAGCGGAGGGCGGGCCGGGGAGAGGAGTGGCACCCCGGGCGCGGGCCGGGCTGGGGGCTGAGCAAGGGCACACACACCCAGAGGGGTCACAGGGCCGGCCAGAGGGCTTGGACAGATTTGCAAGACTTTTCTGGAGCAGGAGGGACCGACAAGGCCTGAGCGGCCAGTTCTGCCCTGAGATTTGGGGGACAGACCCTCCAGCATGTCTGGACCAGCCCCCTGCTCCACTGACCCCGGGCCGGCCTGCCTGCCCTCGAGTGGCCGAGGCCCTGGAGCGGGTGCGCGGTGTGGGGCCCCGCCCGCTGCTGGAGCTGCTGTGGCTGCCGCCCGCCCGCGCCTGTTTATGGAGCGGAGGGTAAGTGTTTAATTAGTCGCCTAATTGCCTGGGTAATTGGGAGACGTACTCAGCTCTCCAAGTAATCAGTCGGAACAGGCCTCGAAAATATCTGGCCCAATATTCATTAGCGCAGTTCAATCGTTACACAGTTACCATGTTTGGTTCATGACAAGGCCCAGCAAACAGCTGTGCGCCCTGCAGCCACCCGCAAGCCCTGCTAGGCGGGCCGCCCCCCCCCACAGGCCCAGGCCCTGGGCCTCCCGCCCTTGGTCGCCCTCCTCCTCGCCCTCCTGCACCCCCAGGGAGGGGACTGAGCTCCTGGGGCAGTGGGGCTGGGGCGAGGGGCTCTGGTCCATGTGCGGTACCTCCGCACGCATGACCCTTTGTAGTTTACAGAGCAGGAGCCCACCCACAGGACTCTGACGCTCTGCACAGCCCTGCAAGGTGAAAACCATCAGTGTGCCCATTGTACAGATAGGGAAGCTGAGGCCAGAGGGACCAAGTAGCCTGAACAGTGTGCCCGTTGCACAGATAGGGAAGCTGAGGCCAGAGGGACCAAGGAGTCTGAACAGTGTGCCCATTGCACAGATAGGGAAGCTGAGGCCAGAGGGACCAAGGAGCCTGAACAGTGTGCCCGTTGCACAGATAGGGAAGCTGAGGCCAGAGGGACCAAGGAGCCTGAACAGTGTGCCCGTTGCACAGATAGGGAAGCTGAGGCCAGAGGGACCAAGGAGCCTGAACAGTGTGCCCGTTGCACAGATAGGGAAGCTGAGGCCAGAGGGACCAAGGAGTCTGAACAGTGTGCCCATTGCACAGATAGGGAAGCTGAGGCCAGAGGGACCAAGGAGCCTGAACAGTGTGCCCATTGCACAGATAGGGAAGCTGAGGCCAGAGGGACCAAGGAGCCTGAAGTGGAGCCAGGTCTCCCCCGGAATCAGCAGCCCCTGGAGGTGGGCCCAGCCTGGGCAGCGCGGCCCATCTGCTCCCTGTGCCCAGAACCCTGTCCCTGCAGGAGGGTTGGTCATCAGCGGGGGAAGCGCCTGGCGGCAGAGGAGTGTCAGTGGGAGCAGGGGGCTGGGCCCGTGGAGAGAGGCTGAGCCCTCGCCTGATGCCTGCTTCTGTGAGCAGACGGGAGCCTGCTGCCCCGTGCTGGTCACCCGCATCCTCTGTGACCCACCCTTGGGTCCTTCCCAGCACCGGGCTCTTTCTCTGCTGGGTGTGGGGGCATGGCAGTGACCAGCTGGACCTGACATCTGCCGCTGCCGATGTCCTCGGGGCACCTGGAATTGGGGGGACGTGCTGTGAGAGGCTTTACGGGGGAAGTAGAGTGGGGGTGCTCCTCCAAGCTTGAGCTCAGGGCCTGAAGGAGGGGGCAGAGGCAAGTGGGGAGAGGGGAGGGAAAAGCATTCCATGTCGATGGAACAGAAGATGCAAGGTCCCTGAGGCAAGGGGAAGGCAGGAGGCCCTGGACCCGCAGGTAGAGTTGGGGAGACGTTGGGAGGGGGCCAGGGGAGGGGGTCTTGTTCTGGGAGTCAGGGGGGCCTGTGAGGACAATTAAGGGGACAGTGTGCAATCCCTGGGCTGGGAAGATCCCCTGGAGGAGGGCATGGCATCCCACTCCAGCAGCAGCCCTGCCTGGAAAATCCCACTGACAGAGGAGCCTGGCGGGCTACAGCCCATGGGGTCGCAGAGCCGGACACGGCTGGAGTGACTGAGCAGGAGCGCGAGCAAGCCGGCACGGGGCTGTTCACCTGACACTTTTAAAAGATCAGCTCTGAGGAGGGTGGACGGGGCCCGAGGGGAGGCTGAGGGGCCAGGGCCCGGGGAGTGGGGGTGCTGTGGGCTCGGGCTCCGGGCTCCAGGCGGCCTGCGTGGGCCCAGGAGGGGCTTGGCCTCTGAAGCCCACGGCTCTGCCTCCAGCCTACCCCCTCGCTGCCCCAGGCCGGCCCAGCCGGGTTCCTGCCTGCCTCCTCCCTCAGGCTGGCCCACAGCTTCTGGAACGGCCTCCCTGTTAAATCTCCTGCCCCAGAGCCACGTTCGCCAGCCTTGCCTGAACCCTGTTGAGGTCGCGGCCATGGGGACATGCCTTCACACGCCGCAGCCCCTCGTCCTTCAGGTGCAAAAGCGTTACCTTGTGGACAGCACACAGAAACAGCTGGGCCAGAATCGGGCCGGGCTCAGGTCCCAGCCTCACTGCGTGACCCTGGGCAAGCCGCCTGCCCCCTTGGAGCCTTGTTTCCTCATCTGGAAAATGGGGGGGGGCAAATGACAGTGCCCGCGGATGGCACTGTGCCGGAACAGGAGCAGAGACGCTGGGCACCTGGAAGGACGCGACAGAGAGGGCAGCATGGACAGCTGCTGCAGGCGCACCCCCGGCCACTGCTGGGCTGGCACGGGTCTTCACAGAGCTCACCTCGTTTGATTGAATCCTCCAACCACTTTTTTAATGGAGGTAAAATTCATACAACATAATGTTAACCACTGACCACTTTAGGGGGAGTAATTCAGTAGTATTGTTCAGCCACTGCCTGTATCTAGTTCCCAGACCCTCCATTCCGGACGCGTCATGTGAACGGCATCGCGCGCCACGCATCCTTTGGTGTCGGGCTGGTGTTGCTCCGAATCGTGCCCACGACGTTCAGCCACACTGTAGCAGGTGTCAGAGCCTCATTCCTTTGCAGCCAAATCCCATTCTGTCGTGTGGGTGTCAGACAGCTTTGGAAGTAGGTATAATAATCACGCTCGTTTTACAGACATAGAAATGAAGCATCAGAAAGGTTTCTCTTGTCTTCTGAGCTTGCGGTGTCAGGACGTGAGGTGTGGGAAGGGGTTTAGTCACTGTTTCCAGTTCTCTTCATCCCTTGTGTGGATTCACGTTGGGCTTCTGCCGGAAGGACTGGCTTTAGCATTTCCAGCAATGCAAGTCCTTTCAGGTTTTGTTTGTCTGAGGACATCTTTATCTCTGGTTTTGAAAGAATTTTTGCTGGGTACAGAATTCTAGATTGACGGGGTTTTAGGTACTTTAAAGAGACTGCTCCACTGTCTTCTTGCTTCATTATCTTCAGGATAAATCTGTTGACATTCTTGTCTTTATTCCTTTGTGGTGATTCAGGTGCTGAGCTGTGTCTGAGTCACGGTGACCCTGTAGACTGTAGCCTGCCAGGCTCCAGTGTCCATGGGATTTTCCAGACAAGCATACTGGAGTGGGTTGCCATTTCCTTCTCCAGGTCCTCCGTATATGGCTTTTTTCTCTGACTGATTTTAAGGCTGTCTTGTTTTCTGCCAGCTGTGGAGCAATTTGGTTGACGTGCCTTGCAGTTTTCTTAGCGTATTTTGAGCTTTTATCTGTGAGTTTATAGTTTTCATCAAATTTTGTAAATTTTCAGCCAAAGTTCTTCAAATATATTTGCTTATGCATTTTCCTTCAGAAACTCCAGTTTCACATGTGTTAGGCCACTGGTTGCCTGTCTTTCAGAAAACTGACGATCTTTTTCATTAAAAAAAATGATTTGTTCCATTTTCCTTCTGGATAAATTCTCTTACCGTGTCTTCAAGTTCACCTGCCTTTTCTTCAGCTACGTCTAATCTGCTATTAATACCATCTGGCATATTTTTTTGATCTGAGTCGTTGTTTTCAACTCTAAAAGTTTGAGTCTTTTTTTAAAAAATATCTTCTATGTCTCTATTTAGCTTTTCAAATGTATAGAGTAGCTGTAATAACGTATGTCACATCCTCTGTTCGTGCTAACATCTGTGTCCGTGCTGGGTCAGTGTTCATTAATCGAGTGTTCTCATTGTGGGTCATGTTTTTCTGCTTCTGCTAATGCCTGATAATCTGATTAGATGCCAGACATGGTGAATCTTGCCTTGTTGTTTGCTGATGGTTTTGAAATCCAGTAAACACACACGAGCTGTGTTTTGGGGAATGCAGTCAAGTTACTGGGAACCCGATCCTTTCTGGTCTTGCTGCTGCTGCTGGTTCTGTGCAAGTCTCAACTTAGAGCTAATAATTCCCCGGTACGAGGCAAGGCCTCCGTGAATATCCTCCCCAAGGCCCTGTGAATGATGGATTCTTCCAAGCTGAGTCTGCTGATAGAAAAAGACATTTCTCCCAGCCCCGAATGAGGGCAGGACATTGTCCTCTTATCCTGGGACGTTCTTTCCCAGGACATAGAGGACTTCCTACCTGCATGCAGTCATCAGTACAGAGTTCTTTCTCTCCTTTCGGTGCCTGTCTTACAAATTCCACTGTGCTGTCCCCAGATCCTCAGCTCTTTCTCAGGGAGTTTGCCAGGCCGTGTCCAGGTCCTTCCTCTCTGCCTCACAGCACGAGAATCGCCCCATGTCAGGGCCCACCTCATTCTTCCTCCACCTTTCAGGAACCTCTGTCCTTCACTGCCTGATATCCGGTACCTTAGAAATCATTCTGCTTTATAGTTTGTCTGTTAGACGGGAAGGTGAATCTAGTCCCCTGACCTTATCTTGGGTGGAAGCAGAAATCCTGAGTCCCCACTGCTGGATGATTGGAGCCCAGACATGAATCCTGGGGGAGACGTTGGAACCTGGGATCGAGCCAGGCCTGAAGCCAGAGACGGTCCCAGACAGCTCAGCTCTAGGAGGCACCAGATCCCGTCTTCTGTTTAAGCTGCCCTTGCTGCTGCCAGCTTCCTATCCAAGCCTGGCTGCACAAGGCAGCTCCCTGGAGGTGTGAGACACAGCTGCAGGAGAGACTGGGAGTGAGGGCGAGGCCGGGCCGGGCCGGGACAGGCGGAGGGGTGCAGGTGGCCAGGTGAGCAGGGTGCACAGGCCCCACGCTTCCCACTCCCAACCCTCCAAAGATTTCTGCAAACACTCAGAACCTAGAGCCCTCGGGGCGAACTGCCACGGCCAGGGCTCTGATGTGCCCTGTCCCCCGGGCCCCCACTCCCCTGGGCCCCCATCTCCCAGCCCCCATTCCCCCGGGCCCCCACTCCCCCGGGCCCCCATCTCCGGGCCCCCACTCCCCCGGGCCCCCATCTCCCGGCCCGTTCCCACCCCAGGGCCCCCATCTCCCGGCCCCCAGGCCCCCGGGCCCCCAGTCCCCCAGGCCCCCATCTCCCAGCCCCCAGTCCCCCGGGCCCCCACTCCCCCGGGCCCCCATCTCCCGGCCCCCAGTCCCCCGGGCCCCCACTCCCCTGGGCCCCCATCTCCGGGCCCCCAGTCCCCTGGGCCCCCAGTCCCCCGGGCCCCCATCTCCCGGCCCGTTCCCACCCCAGGGCCCCCATCTCCCGGCCCCCAGTCCCCCGGGCCCCCAGTCCCCCAGGCCCCCATCTCCCAGCCCCCAGTCCCCCGGGCCCCCAGTCCCCTGGGCCCCCATCTCCCGGGCCCCCAGCCCCCCGGGCCCCCATCTCCCGGGCCCCCAGCCCCCCGGGCCCCCATCTCCCGGCCCGTTCCCACCCCAGGGCCCCCATCCCCCGGGCCCCCATCTCCCGGCCCCCATCCCCCGGGCCCCCATCTCCCGGCCCGTTCCCACCCCAGGGCCCCCATCCCCCGGGCCCCCATCTCCCGGCCCACTCCCACCCCAGGGCCTGCCCCAGGTGTCTGTGCGGCTCCACAACACGCCTCAGGTGGCCTAGATCCCCACACAGGCCTGGGCACACAGCGAGGCCGCGCCCTTCCCCTTCCTGGGAACTTATGCCAGGAACGGACTAGAAGGAGAGGGGCTGGTCCCTCAGAGGCTCCTGTGACCCCAGAATTTCCTAGAACAGACCCTATTGTGGCCCACCTCCCTAGGGCAGGGCCCGGGGAGGCCTGGTCCTAAACCTCCAAGATGCTCTCCCCACAAAGCATCCTCTTCCACCAGAAAGGATGGGTGGGGGAGTGAAGGGGGAAAAATAATTACTTCTCAGCCTCTAACCTTTCCGGCAAGTGACTTGGTAATAAATAATCCCCACGCCCCTCCAGTGCGATCCATCAGCAGGCGCTCCTAATTACTCTAGACTCACTTTGAAACCGCTTCCAGCCCCACTTTCAAATAAATAAAAAATTAACATGGGACCAACCAGAGACCCAGGTGTGGGGGTCCCAGCCCCTCCCTGAGGTGTGCCCAGGCCCCAGTGGGCAGTGTCCCCAGGGAGTCCCGTGTCCCGCCCCTCGGCAGGGCTCCAGGCCAGAGTCAGCAGAAGAGCCGGCGGCCTGGCACACCTCTGACCCCGGCCCAGGGCCCTCCTGTCACAGCTAGGGTCTCGGCAGTGGTGAGGGGCTCCGGCCCTGCAGATCACGGCTGGGGCCCTCCCGCGAGCCAAGGGCACTGTGGGCTCCAGCCGACGTGCGGGCCTCAGCCTCCTTCCTCCCAGCCCACCCTCCGGGTTTCAGCTGTGACCTCCATAAATAAGCCCAGGGGTTGACAAGGTGACCCCTGAATGCCCTTGAATCTCTCCCATCGAGCCCCACCCATGGGGCCCTGCCTTTCTCTTTGAGCGCCTGGGGACGGGGCCACGGCCAGCCCTTGGCTGCACCTCTGGGCCCACCCGTGTCATGGGGCTTCTCTGGGGGAGGTTTTGGGGGCAGCCCAGCCCTTCCCAGCCCCAGATGGCCCAGGATGCGAGGGCGGGCAGGCAGGGCCTCCCTGATGGGGACCAGATGGTGGACGGAGAGCCCACCCCGCCCACCCCGGCGGCTCTGCCTCCGGCACGTCCTGGCCCCCCAGCCCTGCACCGTCTCCCCCGCACCCCACAGACCAGAAGAAGCTGCAGGCCCACAGCAGGGCGTGGACAGTGAGCGGTCAGAGGGGCCGGGCCGACGAGCAGAGGCCGAGCCAGTGTGGAGGCAGCTGGGGGAGCGCGGGGTCCCTCAGCCAGACCCCCGTGGGACAATGAGTTAGACACGCCTCACTCTCGGCCGCGGAGTGGTTTCTGCTGACCTCAGCAGGCCAATTAATATTTAATTAGCCTCCAGAAGAAAGGGAAGGCACTTGTCAACCTGCTACAGCAACCTGTCGGCTGCGGGCTGAGCCCTGGACCAACAGCACTCCAGCCAGGAGGATAATGTCCAGACGCCCTGGCTCCCGGGCCTCCTGGACTCCCACCCCAACCCCCTCTGCTCCGCCAAGACTGGCCTGACCAGCCCTTGGCCCTGGTGTCCACCCGCTGGGCCGCACTGGGGTCCCAGGGCTGAGCTTAGGTGCCCTGGCCCAGGTCTCTGGGCCTCGGTGGGGAGGGCAGGCTGAGGGCAGGGTGCCGTTCATCAGGCTGGGGGACTCTGAGCAGTGCTCGCGGCCAGCTTCCAGCTCAGGGTCCCAGCCACTCTGGGCCCAGTTCCTGGGGCTGACTTATGGGGGGAGGAGGATGGGGCCCAGGATCTGGGGGACAGCTCCATGCTGAGGCCCCAGAGTGGTGGGGACTGGGCCAGGCAGGGCCCTGCTGCTGTAGGCGGTGCTGCCAGACGGGGGCAACGAGCCCTGAGCAGGGGCTCAAGGTCACCCTCGGGTGGGGGCAGGGGTGGGGGAGTTACAAGAAGCCAGAGAAGTGAGCTCTGTGTGAATTTTCCTGCTCGTTCAGTTCCAGGATAACAGGCTCTGCGTTCCAAAAGCTAGGTGAGCCTGACAGCCCTTGTGTGGAGACACCCATGCCGACACCTGCGTCCCGGCGCACAGTAGGTCCTCAGCAGACCAGCGAGAAGGACGGGGGTGGGATGGAGCTGGAGGGGGTGGACTGGGGAGACAGCCCACTGCTGCTGGGCCCCGCCCCGCCGGGCCTCCAAGTCCTGGCCACGCCCCCACCTCCGCCCCCGCCCACAGAGCCCCAGGATATTGGCACGCGCTGGGACTGCCCTGGAAAGGGGCTTTGAGTCCCAGCATGCGCTGGGGAGATGGCAGGGCCTGTGGGGCCGGGGGAGGAGGAGCCCTCAGACCCCTGGAGGGTGTTCTCAGGCAGACCTTACCCAGATGGGGGCTACCGTCAGGGCTGGGCGGGGACACCCACGATGGGCCCCGGCTCTGCTGGACAGCCCGCCCACCCCTGCCGGCTCCCTCCTGAGCCCAGAGCCAGGCACACGGGCAACTCTGCCAGGACCTCTCTCCCCCATGTTGGCAGACAGTGATGAAATTTTTAAATAAGGCCCCAAAAATTAAAACTCCCTCGAGCTTTATTAGCTAGCTAGGTAATTACAAACTGGCTTAATTAAAATCTACCCTCAGAAGGCACTGGGGGGCAGCCCGGCAGGGAAGGAAGATGGTGGGGGGCTTTCCTTGGGACTAGACTCGGTTTCCCCAGAAGTAAAGCAGGGATGATACTAAGCCCTGACCCAGAAAGACTGTTGGGAGTGTTGAATGCAGAGGTCATGTGCTCAGAGAGGCCAAGGGCCTTGCCCAGGCTGCACAGCAGTGCCTAGTAGGGCTAAACTTGAACCTGGGGAAGGCAGGGGCCTCCCTTCCAGGCCTGACCCTCACAGCGGTGGGTGCAGAGGGCCCCGGAGGGTGCAGCAAGCCCCACAGTGTGGTCAGCACAGGCGTCCGGGGTCTGTAGGACCTTGCAGCCCAGGCAGGCCCACCCTCTGCAGGAGACGGTGGCACTGGACCTCACACGGTGAGCCGGGCTTGCTCACTGAAGAAGAGCCGTCCTGGGGAGAGCGCGCAGAGGCCAGGGCCCAGAGATTCAGAGAGGCAGCCGCTTGCCGGCTGCTTGTCGGGGCCGGAAAGGGAGGAGGCGGGGAGGCCAGGTGAGGCTGCTGTGATGCGGGGCTTGGGGCCTGGACTCAGCCTGAGGCAGGGAGAGCAGCTGGGCTGCCTCGAACCCCGACCCCTGAGGGGTTCCTGGTCTGTCTGCCTCATTCCCTGAGCGGGGCAGCCCTGAGGGTGGGCAGCAGGCCCCGGGGAGGGGGGCACAGCTCACTGGTCGTGGGGCAAAGCTTCCAGACCCTTTGCCTTCCCAGGAGCAAAGAACTCCCGCCCTCATGGCTGAGGCCCTGCTGGGCCTGGAGGGATGAGACCAGGACCCCAGAGGGGCCCGATGCCCGGGGGGAACAAACACGGCTGAGGAGGTTGGAGAGGCTGTGAGGATGGAGGTGTTTGGGGAGGAGCCGAAGGGCTGGGACAGAGGGAGAGACAGAGAGACAGAGAGATGGGGGGAGAGACCCCCAGCATGGGAGCAGGAAGGTGTCCGCTACAGACATAACCAGGGGCCTCAGCTTGTGACCCGGAGAATCCAGGGCCCACTGCACTGTGGGGATTACCCCCACCCCCAGCTCCAGCCCCGAAAGCCCAGGGTGTCCCCACCACAGACCCCAGGCCCATCTGCCCACCAAAAGGGAGACCTCTCCACGGCAGTCGGGTCCTGGGGAGCCTGTGAGGCCATCCTGGCTTGGCCGCTGGCCGGCTGGGTGGCCGTGGGCAAGTCACCTGGCCCCAGCCTCAGTTTCTCCAGCTGTCAAGGGGATGAGGATCCCAGCCTCCTGGCAGCTGTGAGCATGGTAAACACCCAGCACACAGAAGGGACTCTTGGCAGGGCCCTGTGGGTCACCCCAGCCTGTCCATCAAGGCTGGGAATCTCAGGATCCCAGCGCCAGCCCTGAACCATGCCCCTACGCGGTTCCGGCGGCCGCCCCCGCGGCTCATAAACCCCTCGGCTTTGATCGTTCCTCGCTCCTTCCCAGCCGGAAAAGACAGGCGTCCTCCCAGCCCGCTCCCTCGACGTTGGGCCTTCCCACCCCACTCCCTCCATTAACCTCTGCGTTCCGGCCGGAAGGGGCAGCTGCAGCCCTGGCCAGTTCCCACGGCAGGGGCGCCCCAAGGGTGGGGCTTCGGGCGGTCCTGCAGGGGAGAGGACCCCCGGGCAGCCATCCCGAAAGTCTGGGGCTTGGGTGACTCGGGCCAGCACTTCTGCCTGAGAGAGTGGACGCTGGGGGACTCGGCCTGGCCCCGCAGGCCTGCACCCCCAGCAGGGCAGCTTCTTTGCCCCGAGGACAGCCTTGGGGTGCCTCTCATCCCGTCCCCTCCCTGTGACCCCCGCCGTCTTCCTCCAGGGCTCATTTTGCCCCATGCTGGCGTGGCGAGCTGGCATGCCCCATGCTGTGCAGGGGGACACCCACCTGGGCTCTCTGGGGAGCTCAGGCTGGCGTCCAGCCCCACTCGGGTCTGCCTCCTCCCAGCAAGTCCTCAGACTCTGCACACGACGGGCCCCCTTCTCCGCCCTCCCACCCCCCACGGCCCTCACACTGCCATGGTGGTGCTTGTCATTTGTCCCTGAGGGGACAGGGCAGCCATCAGTGCCCTGAGCCCACGGCGCCCACTGAGATCCCCAGAGCGTCAGCTCAGCCTCCCCAGATGCGATGTGCTTCCCTTGCCCGGCCCGCTGGACCAAAGGCAGGGGCTCCCCGAGTCCCCACTCACCCCGTGTGGCCCAGGGGGCATCCGTAAATGGGGGAGGACCACCCCCACAGGGCCAAGCAGGGCGTGGCTCTCCCCCAAGTCCAGGTGCTCACGTGTGCTCACAGGGGCTCGCCAGTTTACGGGTATGGCGGTGAACAGATAACCAGACCCGCCCTGGTGCTTGGGGTCTGGTGGCCACAGGCACCATGGAGGTTGTTGCCAGGGGTGTGCGGAGGGCCAGGACAGAGGAGGCCTGATAGAATCTCAGCGAGCCCAGGGAGGGGGCTTAGGCAAGCCAGCCGGAATCCAGGAGGTCCGCCCGGAAGAGAGAGGTGGGAAAGAGCTTGTGCGGCGGGGGTGGAGGGGTGAGGAAATGGGGCGAGAGACGGGAGGGAGGGCCTGGGGGGCTTTTTAGCTGAAAGCTTCCGCAGAGGGGCCGTCTTCCTACCAGGGTGCCTTGGGCCATGCGACCTCCGTCACAGCTCCCGGGGCCCCACAAGCCGCAGCAGGAGGCCAGACTGCAAGGCCAGTCTGATTGTGAGCAAGGCCATGCCCGTCCAGACCCCTGCACCCTGGTGCTGCTCACCTGCCTTCTCGTGGGGCGCCCCCGTATATACAGGCCCAAGAGGGTGCATGGATAGAGGATGCCCACCCACCCCCAGGCCCGCAGTCTCCAGCCTTGGGGAGTATCCAGCCTCGGGGAGGCCCCTATACCTCCAGGCCCACAGCCCCCACCTCGGGGCACCCCCACCCTTAGGGAGGGCTCCCCCCCACAGCCTCCATCCCCCACACCCGCTCTGTCTGCAATCGACACATTTCCTTCCTCGAAAGGATGCATGTTTTCCCCGTCGGGTTTACAAATAACTTCAAATTTTACTGTTTTCTTTCCCTAATGAATTCTCAGAAACATGTTACAAGCTCCCCGGTAATGAACGTGGAGCGGCAGTCCAGGCACGCCCGGTTCCCGTGGCTGAATTAGCCTGGCGGCGCCCGGCACACAGCCCCGGCCAGCCCGGCTCGCCGCAATTGGTGAGAATCCATTATATTGACAATATCCATTTGTGTGATTCCTGCATTAGGATTTTGTGCTAAACTGTGTTTGAAAGGCACCGCCGACCCTGATTACCTCTTTAATTGTGCTTAAAAATCCAGATTAATCCGGAGTCGAAGTCGACCGCTGGGAAGAGGCCTTGCTGGGCCCAAGCAGGCGCTGGTTCTGGGTCCCTGGGGAGGCTGGTTCCCCTGGGACCCTCCTCTGTGATGCTCCCCTCGGAGGTGCTGGAAGCTCTGGATCCGAGACAGGCTGGCTGGGAGTGTGGGCTGGCGGGGAATGACCTCAGCTCTGGGACCCGGCGCTGGGCTGAGGAGCAGGGCACACCAGGCTCCCCGCAGGGAGCACACACAGGTCCATGCACGTGCACGCATGCGCGCACACACGCATGTGGGCACACATACCTGCATGTTCCGGCTCGCACTCCGTAGGCGAGCTGGATTCAGGGCCCAGAGTGTTCCCTCCCCTGAGCACCCCAGCTCGCATGCACAGCCGGGGTGACCCCCAGTCACCCAGCAGGGAGGCCCCGCGCTGGGACCGGCCAGGTGACGGGGCTGCGTGGTCAGCCGTGTGTTGGGGGAGGGCTCACAGAAGAGGCCTGTGGGGGCGGGGGAGTACGATGAGGTCGGGGCCCAGCGAGGCTGCGTCCCGTGCCCCCTCAGGGGTGATGGCCCATCCAGGGGTCCGGGGCTGGGGCGCTCAGTGCAGGCTGCCCCTGGGGGAGGGACAAAGGTGGCCCGGGGTCTCCTCTTGGCCAGTGGGGACACCGCTCTGGGGAAGAGGCCCCCGTGGGCCACCAGCAGCTGGGGGAGGTGAGGGCCCGCTGTCCTGACAAAGGACTTCCCCCAGGGAGGAAGCGGGGCCTGGAACCAGGTGTGGAGCTCAGCGAGGCCGACGGCACCTGACCCCACGGGCTGCTCAGTAGACGGGCACACACGCCTGTACACGTGCACATGGGCAAACACAGGTGCACACATGCACACACGTGTGCTCAGCAGCCACCCTGGGCTCCAAAGCACCCACTGGCAGTGGGCGGTCCCTGGTTCAGCGCAACCACAGAACTGGGCAGCCTTCGCCACACGTCAGCTTTAGAGCACTTCCGTCCCCGCAAAGCAGGGGGATGTTAAACCTGTTCCTGAGTCTTTCACTCTTGTTTTGCACACACACCGGGGAAACCCTCTGGTGTTGGCTTCTGCAGGGGGGTAAGACGATCCCCAACACGGTGGAGAAGGCAGGATTGGGCGAGGGAGGGTCACCCCCTGTTAGCTGTCTGTCTCTGCAGAAAATTTACCCCCAAGTGTAGCAGCTTGAAACACCACTTGCGTCTCATCTCGAGGTGTCTGCGGCTCAGGAGTGGGGAGCAGCTGAGCTGGGTGGGCCTGGCTTGGGGCGGTCTCTCAGGAGGCGGTGTTGGGTGTGGGGGAAGGACTGGGGCGCCCCCCACGGCTGCTGGCAGAAGGCGCGGCCTCCCCGCCTCGTGGCCCCCCCGCCTCGTGGCCCCCAGGGCTGCTGGCGTCCCTTACCACGTGGTGCCTCCTCGCTGAGGGCACCCCCGCCGCCGGGGCCCACATGCCATCCCTGCTGCCGCCGCTCCTCCTCAGTGGCAGGTCACAAGTCCAGCCCACGCTCAAGGGCAGGGACGTGGCTGCCACCTTTCTGCAGACGGACTTCAAAGCCAGCGCAGGAGGCGCTTTGGGCGACAGCGGTGGAGCAGATCCCAGGCCAGCCTGCAGCCTCGGGGCCCCCAGTCCCGACGCAGAGAGAGGGTCTCTCCTCGCCCTCCAGACCCTGACCAGCCACTCGGTGAGTCGGGGGCAGGCTCCCCTCTGAACCCACATGGATAGCCGGCCTCCCTCTGGGTAAGCTTGCTTCTGTATCCCAGAGGGATGGAAGCCGGGGCTCCTGGAAGAACCCCAGTTCGCTCCAACCTGCAGTCCTCTCCCCACATTTATGACGGACTTTCCAGGCGGGATTCCGACAGCAATGGATAACTGAATGGCAGGGCTCAGCCTCCCGCCCGCTCCTGGCTGTGTCTGCGGGTGGGCCCTTAGCTTCCTGGGGCCAGGATGCCTCTGCCAGAAACCCACCTCCCCCAATAGCCGAGTTATTTACTTTCCTTAATAACCTTTTATGAGGGGCCTCGCCCTGGCCTTCAGGAGAGCAGAGGAAGGCTCTGAGGTCATCCTTTGGATGCGATTTTATTAACCAAAGTTGGGCCCGCGGCAGGTTAAGCAGCCCTTCCTCCCCCTGGGCCGCACCGGCTGGACGCCTGGTCTCCCGCTCCAGGTGTGGTGTGGACCGGTTTAATTAAACCCTGCCTCCGCCCAGTGACAGCAGGAGGCCCCCGGCAGCTCCTACCACCCGGGCGCCACCCGCCTCGTCTCCGCAACGCCCCCGCCCTCCTGCCTCTGAACAGCAGGCCTGGGTTTTTAAATGAATCAATTTTGTAGGTAATCAATCAAAATCAATCAATTGTATTTAATTCTACAATTAATCAATTGTATTGAAGTATAATTTGCACGTGATAGGCCGCTCCCACACTCAGCAGATGGTTCAATGAGTTTTGACAACCGCGCTCTTGTGAAATGGCTCCACGGTCCAGATGGGGCCCCCGTCCCCATGCAGCTTGGGGCCCCAGGCCTTGTGAGCCCCGAGCACTTGAGAGGTGACTGGGCCCCGCTGAGCTGTGCCTTCTGCGTGAAACGCACGTTTCCAGGACTTAGCCTAGGAGGAGGAAAAAACACCAAAATATCTCACTAATGATTTCCATACTGATCACCTATTGAATGGTGATGTTTGAACATGAGTCAACACAGCGTATTGTTGAAATCGACGTCACCTGTCTGCAGTGCTTTCTAAATGCACCTGGAAGTTTAAAATGGCATCAGGGGCCCGCACGAGGCGTCTGTCGGCCAGGCCTGGTGCAGAGCAGGGTCCCAGCGCCCCAGCCCACCGCCGCCGCTGAGGTCCAGCCCTGACCCGGGCACCATACCCCTCGGAGCCCCGTGCTCCTGTCTGTGAAACAGAGACAGAGACGCTGCCCCCTGGGCTTGTTGTGGGGGCTGAACATCGAGGTGACTTGTCTGCAGAGGCCCCGGCCCTGGGTGGGCTCCGCACACCAGGAATGCCAGCAGGGTCGCTGCCTGGGCCTCTGTCCCCCGCAGCCCCCCGTCAGGTCAAGAAGGTGGGAGATGAGGGGGAGAGGGTTAGAGGAAAACAATTCCTTGATCTTATTTGCAGGCAGGGTGAGAGCTCTAAGTCGTGTCAACTCTTTGTGACCCCAGGGACCACAGCACACCAGGCCTCCCTGTCCTTCACTATCTCCCGGAGTTTCCTTAGACTTATGTCCTTTGAGTCAGTGATGCCATCCAGCCATCACCCTCAAAGGCTCCTCCTGCCCCTCCTGGCCTGTGATCCGTTCAGAATTCCTTTTTATGTGTGGTGTGAGATTGGGACCCAAGCTGATTCTTTCTGGGGGCGTGTGTGTGTATTCCGAAAGACCGCCCTCCTCTGCGCACTTGCTGCCCGCGACGTGCGCGTCCAGCTCTGGTCTCTGCTTGGTTCCATTGCTCTGTCTGTCTCTCGTGCCGGGGCCTCTCTGTCCTGATCACTGTCATTTGATAACGAGTCAGAATCAGGTGGTCCCAGCTGCGGCACACGTGGCCTCCGAGCTTCGCTGCCGCACGTGGAATCTTTAGCCGTGGCACGAGGGGTCTCGTTCCCCCACCAGGGATCGAACCTGGGCCCTGTGTCGGGAGCACAGTCTTAGCCGCTGAAGTCTGTCCTGGCTGTTCTAGGCCCTGCCCATTCCCACTTGACCTGTAGAATCAGTACGTCGATTTCCACAGGCAGCCTGACCGGATCGTGTTTCAGACTGCCCCAGACCCCCACTGTGGAGCTCACGCGGGGTCATCAGCCCCTGGCTTGGCATTCATTTCCCACTGGACTCAGAGGGGAGCAGGGGGAGGGGGCAGGACCCCCAGGTGCTAACCCTAGCACTGTGCCCCGCCCCCCCGACCTTGCAGGACAACCTGTCCCTTCCCTTCCCTGAGCCTCCTGCTTGTGACCTAGGACAGTGGTGCCCGCAGCCCAGGCCTGTTGGGGATTAGGGGAGGGGGTGTGGGGGCAGCACTGAGGTGTGTGACTTCCCTGAAGGGCTCTCAGCTGCCCCGGCAGCCGGCCTGTCCACAGGTACCTCCCCAAACCGTGTGTAGCCACATCTCTGTTTGGTGAAGACACTGCTTATAAAAGACAGTTCGCTTAGGAAACTGGACCACTTCTGCAAACTCAGCATCCCAGGGTGCGCCGGCATCCTTTAATGAAAATAGACAAGACCCAGTAGGACCCTTGTTTGGGGTGACTGCCTGACTAGGGTACTGTGCTGTCTCAAGGCAGAGACGCCAGTGGGGGGACTTGAACCATGTTCAGCAACCCCGTGCGCTGGCCCTCTGCTCGCTCTTCCACACTCTGGACCCCGGCCCTGCAGCTAAGGGGAACTCGTCAGGACAGCCCGCCCGGCCCTGGGAGCTCCCCATCCCAGGCCAAGCCAGGCAGGGAGCGTGCGGCCACGCTCTCAGCCCCGGGTCCCTCGCACGCTGCTTCCCCTCCTCTGGGTCCTCCCTGCTGTCCTGGGGGCCAGGCAGGGTGGTCCCGCCATACCAGGGGCCCAGAGAGGCAGTCAGCCTCGGGGGACGGGACTCCCACACAGCCTGCCCTGACCCACTGTCCTGCGCGGCCTGCAGCTTCTCGCCTCGGAAGAGCCACGCCAGCTATTTACCATGGACTCATTTAAGTTAGTTAATTTTTAATAATGTTGAAATTTCCATGTGAGTAGTTCAGGTAAATTATTTATTAAAGCACAGGATAAAGGGATCAGGAGAATTACCAGGCGACTGTGTTCCCTGCGCCGGGGCGGGGTGGCGGTACCACTTGGTCCGGCGCCGGCCTGATGGTTGGACCGCCTGGCAGTTCTGCGCTGGCCCACCTCACTCCCCGGCCCCCACTGACTGCCCAGCCGCCCAGTCCTGCAGCCTGGTGGCCCTGGTTTCCCTCTCAAGCCCCCAAGTCCACCTCCACCAGCTTTGCCGACGCCCCAGCAGCATCCCCAACCCCGAATCCATCCCCAGCCGTCAGGGGAACTTCCTCTGAGAAGTCGGACCGTATCTCCCTGGAGGGTCGGCCCCCTGGGCCCTCCTGGAGACCCTCACTCTCCGCAGGGCGCCAGCCTCCCTGCCACAGCCCGGGCCCTGGTCAGCCGTGTCTGCAAAGGCCTCCGCCCAGCCCGGTCTGGACCCCGTGGGCGCTGAGCTGCATCTTGGGGCCTCAGTGACCCTCACTCAGCCGTCACAGTCACAGAGCTCTGGGCCAGAATGTGACCATGCAGTGTTGTATGTGAAGGGATCGGATAGACGGCCAGGTCCCAGGTCCTGACAGCCCGCTGGCTTATTTCTCACCCACGCGGGGCTGCCTGGGGGCTCAGCTCTGCGTCGGGAGGGGTGGGGGGCTGGACCGGGCTGGGCCTCAGAGGGCAGCCCCGTGGACGTGGCTCTGCTCCACACAGCTCTCAGGGATCCAGGGCCTCAGTCTGGCCGAGGGGAGAGAGGCCACTCTGTCCTGGGCAGCTCCAAGGCTCGGACACTGAACCCACAGAGATGGATGGGTTCCCCCGGAACAGCAGGGACTCGGTCTCACTCTGCGGGGTCCTGAGGGGGCTCCAGGGAGGGCTCTTGGGGAGGGGGACCGGCTGGACTTCTCTCCTGACCCCGCCTTCCACCTGCTGACCTAGGGCCTCCCCAAGCTCCTCGGTGCCTCCTCTGTCTAAAGGGGGTAAGTATCCACCTCACTGTGGCGGGGTGAGGTTTACGTGTGATAGTGATCGTAAATGCTGAGAAACAGAAGTCTGAATGACACAGGAGCGTCCCTGGAGGTCCAGCAGGTACGACCCTGAGCTCCTCTTGCAGGGGCGCAGGTTTGACTGCTGGTCGGAGAATTAAGATCCCACGTGCTGTACGGCTTGGCCAATAAATAAACAAAACTTTTTAAAAGCCCATTATAGTGACTGAGAGAGAGGATCGCTGCAAGCACCTTGGCACCGGTCCAGACTGATTCCCGGGGACGAGAAGAGTCACACCCACCAGGCCCGAGGCAGGCACCCCGGAAATACTCGCTCATCTGGGGTGGGGCCTGAGCCCCCAACGGGGTCCTGGCCAGGGAGGAGGGGCCCAGCTTCACCCCAGGGACCCGATCCCCTGTAAGGGCCAGGTGGTGGAAGTCACACCAACTTGGGACGCAGGAGAGGGCCGGAAGGGGACGGGAGCTCCTGGAGACCCAGCCCCAAAGAAAGTCACGCCCCATGCAGGGCCCGGGTGATAATAATAAATCGCCATTTAAAATGACAATCAGTGGAACTGTCGACAGAATTGAGCACTGGAGGCTTTACGTGTTTTCCTCATTCATTAATTACCCCCAGGAGGGAGGCAGCGCTGGCGCCCCATTTACTGAGGCAGGTAAACTGAGTCCGAGAGAGGCTCGGGGCCTGAGGCTGCACACCGGCGCTAGACCTGAGTGGCTTTCGGGGAAGGCGGAAGGGTGCTCCTGGGTGCTCAAGGAGGCGACCCCAGGGAGGGGCTGACGGCCGGTCCCGGGGTGGCCCTCCCGCCCCAGCTCTGCAGCTAGGGCCAGTGGGAGCCCAATACGTCCCCGTGAGAACACGTCCCGTGTCTGTGATTTAATC
Source organism: Capricornis sumatraensis (assembly GCF_032405125.1). Classification (NCBI taxonomy): domain Eukaryota; kingdom Metazoa; phylum Chordata; class Mammalia; order Artiodactyla; family Bovidae; genus Capricornis; species Capricornis sumatraensis. Next base: position 701,999 of record NC_091071.1, read on the forward strand.
CCGGAGGGCTGATCCCCACCAAGCGGGGCGCGACCCTGGTCATTTTACGGAAATGAATTGCCTGGGAAAATGGAAATTGTCACTTTATTATAGGATTAAAACATTCAATCCATTTGAATAATAATAGGAATATGGCCAGCCCATGCCCTTCCCGCTCCGTCTTATTAACGAATTAGGTCTGACCACCCCCCAGGGTCTTCTCCTGGAGGGGGGGGTCTCCAGACAAAGGGTGCGGCACCCCCATCCAGACCTCCCCACCTCAGGGCTCCTCGGGGGCCTCCCTAGCCGGGGTCACCCGCCCGGTCTCCTCGACACCCTCGCCGGCTCTGGCCTCCTGCCTTCGCCCGGGCTGGCCCTGCCCCGGACACGGGTCCAGCTCCAGCCCCTCGAATCCTTGCTTCGGGGCTGCCCCTCCTGCAGGCCCAGCCCTCCAGCTGCGGGAGCGTGTTCTCGCACCCCAAACCGCCAGGGTACGTGCCACACTTGTGTGTATTGCGGTAAAAGCGCCTGACATGAAATTCACCATCCCAACCGCTTTCTTCAAATGTTTGTGTATGTGGCCGCCCCGGCGCTTGGCTACAGCATTCGGGGACTTTGGTTGTGGCATGTGGGATCAAACCCCGGCCCCCGGCACTGGGAGTGTGGAGTCTTAGCCCCTGGACACCAGGTAAGTATCCTCCTGACTGGTTTTAAGGGTCCAGCTCAGGGGCATGATGCCCGTCACCTTGCTGTGTAACCAGCCCCGCCACCTGTCTCCCCGGGGCTGAGGGGGAGGCATGGGCTGGTGGCCACGGAGGGTCAATTGGTCGGAGACGCTGCTGGGCGCTGGGTGGAGAGCTGCCCTTCGCCCTGCACTGTCCCCAGGAAAGAAGAGCGAGGTGACTCCCAGGTGACCACCTGCTGCCCCGGCCACCCTCTCTCCTTCCTGGCAGGTCAGGTGCGCCCTGGGCCCCAGAAGTGCTGGATGCCTGCTGGTCACTGGCATTTCCCCAGGAGAGCTCTGTGGTTCATGCTGGGCCCCAGGCTCGCTGGCCAGAGTGACCTGCTCGGGGCCTGGGGCCTGCTCACCCCCTGCCTCCCACCCAGCTCGCTGTGGGGGGGTCTCCCTCCCAGCTCCGGGCACCCTCACCAGCTCCCCGCGGCCTGGCATTTACACGGTGCCCTGGCCAGGCCACGCACTGCCCCTGGGCACGTCCTGGTTTTCCAGCTCACCTCTGAGCAGGAAGCAGGGCCTACATGGTGGGAAGCAGGTTATTGCCTTCCAGGGCGAGCTGTCTGCAGGAGCTGTGGACAGGCGGGAGGTGTCGGCCTCCTCCAGAACAAAATCAGTAAAAGAGGATTCGGGGGCTCGGGCCCACCTGTCCCCGGGGGAGGCTGGCGCGCCCCTCCTCCCGGGCTAAGCTCTCAGGGCTAAGCTCTGTGGCCGAGGGTGGGCAGGGAGGAGGCGGGAGGGGGTTCCAAGGCCCGGAACCCCCAAGGGGACCTCAGAGCCTCAGCTGGGCCCCCGGGGATGGACCGCTGACCCTCTGGAGCTCGGGGTCCCTTGGGGGCTGAGGGCACAGGCTAGCAGGACAGGGAGGCCCCAGGCCTCCTCGGGGAGCCCCCCCGACCACTCGTGCTGGTCTGCCCACCGTGCCCAGGCTCACAAGGTGGGCCCTGCCTCAGCTCCGCTCACCCCTGCAGGAGGACAGGGTGGACTCGGTCCACCACCCCTGGCCTCCAGACCCCCCGGAGCTGCTCATTGTACATGGGAGTGGTGACATCAGCCCCGACGGCTCCACTGGGCCTGGGCCCGGGCCCGTGCTCAGGACACTGGTTCCCTGGCCTTCACATCCTGAGCGAGGGGCGGCCTGGGACACGGGACCCCCGGCCTTCACATCCCGAGCCAGGAGCGGCCTGGGACACTGGTTCCCTGGCCTTCACATCCCGAGCGAGGAGCGGCCCGGGATACCGGTCTCCCGGCCTTCACATCCCGAGCCAGGAGCGGCCCGGGACACGGGACCCCCGGCCTTCACATCCCGAGCCAGGAGCGGCCCAGGACATGGGACCCCGGGACTTCACATCCCGAGCCAGGAGCGGCCCGGGACACGGGACCCCGGCCTTCACATCCCGAGCCAGGAGCGGCCCGGGACACGGGACCCTGGCCTTCACATCCCGAGCCAGGAGCGGCCCGGGACACGGGACCCCGGGACTTCACATCCCGAGCCAGGAGCGGGCCGGGACACGGGACCCCGGCCTTCATATCCCGAGCGAGGAGCGGCCCGGGACACGGGACCCCGGCCTTCACATCCCGAGCCAGGAGCAGGGGCTGGACGCTGGAGCCGCCCTGGGGTGCTGCTGTCCTGGCTCCTGCGGGGCTTGGGGTGCCTGGTCCTGCCACCCACACTGGGTCTCTCGCCTCCTGTCACCTCTCCAACGCCAACCTCCACCTGGCCCTCTCGGGAATTCTCTTCGGCTCCTTTTACTAGAGTCGGCTTTTGAGGCTTTCAAAGCAGAGGCCACGGAACACACGGCAGGGGCCGACAGAAGGTGCGCGTGAGCTCCGCATCGGGCCACAGGCTCTGCTGGGCGCTGCGCTTAGTCACTCAGTTGGGACCAACGCTCTGCGACCCCACGGACTGCAACCCGCCAGGCTCCGCTGTCCATGGGGATTCTCCAAGCAAGAATACTGGAGTGGACTGCCCCCTCCAGGGGATCTTCCCAACCCAGGGATCGAACCTGGGTCTCCCACATTGCAGGCGGATTCTCTACCAGCTGAGCCACCAGGGAAGCCTGAGAGTACTGGGTAGCCTTCTGCTTCTCCAGGGGATCTTCCCAACCCAGGGATCGGACCCGGGTGTCCTGCACTGCAGGCGGGTTCTCTACCAGCTGAGCCACCAGGGAACCCCATGGACTATATTCACATGAAACGAATGTGTTGAGCACCTACTGTATACCAGGGGCCGCAGTAGTGCTGGGGAGAAGGTGAGTGGGCAGGGCCTGTGCCCAGAGCAAGCCATCCGCCGGGAGAGACAGCGAGGGTAGATCAGGCTTGAACCAACAAGTGACTGGAAGCCAGAAGCACGGAGCCGACTGTCCGCCGGAGCATCTGGAGCCGAGGGTCAAGGTCCCCAAACAGACCAGCACCCGCGCCTCGGTGCCAATCCCCGGACTCAGGAATCCGGGCGGGGCGCGGAGGAGATGGCCTGTCTCTGCCCCAGTGTAGAGGCCTGAGCTCAGAGCCTCAGGAGCGGGGGTGACTTGCCTGGGGACCACTGGGAGGCGTCTGCCCTCACATTTCTGGGGCCCCCGCCAGCCACCTTCCGATCCTCTGGCCGCGGGCCCGGCCTCCTCCAGGCGGCTGCAGGGACTCCTCACAGCGTGACTGCAGGATCCCAGGGGCTCGTCGGAGCCCTGCAGGGGGGAGGTGGGGACTGAGGCCCAGAGAGGCGACCCAGACGCTCAGGGTCACACAGTGAGACCCGCCGGGCTAGAATCAGGACTCAGAGTCGCGTCCCAAACCCCCAAGCACCAGCCAGGCGCTGGCCGCAGGGGTAAATCCCCCAATCAGGTGGCCCTGCTCGAAGTCCCAATGACCCAGCTGGACGGAGGTCACCGGGCAGGGGACACCCCAGGCTCCGGACCCAGTTAGCACTGGCAGGTGGTGAGGGGACCCCAAAGCCCCCCGAGGCGTGGTGTCCTGAGTGGAGCCTCGGCGGTCCCGCTGTGACGACGACCGCGGGACCCCTCCCCCCTCCCGTCCCCCCACCCTGGGGCTGCTGCAGGTGTGAACTGCCGGAACTCAGTCGACCCCACAAGGAAACAGGTGCAGGGAACGGGGAGGACCACCCCGCCGCAGGGCTGGCTCAGCCCCGGCCAACGGGCTCCAGAGTCCTTGAGCCCTGCTCTGCCTCGGCGGGAGGGACGTGCCGCCAGGAGTTCTGGGTCAAGGTGCCCCAGCCCCTAAGCCGTGGGGAGACTACACACACGCACACAGGCACGCGTGCACACACGCGTGCGCACACACACACACACACACGCCGTCCCTGCTCAGCAGGGACCAGGCGGGCAGGCGTATCAGGCTGCAGGCTTCGAGAAGCAGCGCATCCCTGGGGGCCCCCAGGAGCATAAACAAGCCTGGAGTTCCCATGGGAGCCGAGCCAGCCCAGGGCGCCCGCCCTCCTGGCCCAGGGCCTTCCTGGGGCTGCAGCCAGGACGCAAATCCTTTCTCGGGTTCAGGCTTCTGTTTCTCCATGTGCCCCAGGCGTGCCAGAATTTCCGGGGCCCAGAGCCCCTACTCAGTCCTGACAAAGCCAAGACTCATCTCGGGCGCCAACCCCAGCGGCTGGGACGCTGCACCCCCGCGTGCCCCGTTCCACCCCTCCTCCCCTCATCCCACCACACAGGCTCTGGGGGAGCAAGACTGTGACCCAGAAGGTCAGACTCCTTGACCGATGCAAGCCCAGCTCGGGAGGAAGCGATGCCAGCGGCAGCTCCTGCCCCCGGTCCTGCCAAGGCCCATGCAGACCTTCCCAAACACACATGGTGGGTTTTTATTAAACTTCCTTGTTAATCGCACAAGTAATGGCCAAATACATCTGCAGTGAGTTTTGAAGCAAATCCCAGACACCATATCATTTCACTCATAAATACTTCAGTACACAAATGGGGCTCTAAATCTGCTGTTGAAATGATGTTGGTTTCTCCTATGATCAGCACAGTCCAGGCTGATGGAGCGGGGAGCAGGAGCCCGCCCCGGCGGCCCAGTGGCCAGCGCCTCCCCAGGCCGCTCACGCCTGCGCGGTCTGTGCATGGGGCCTCCACAGGCCGAGCTCCCCATGAGGACTGGGGTGCCCACCTGCCCTCTCGCTTGGTCCCAGGATTAGCGTTTCCCCGGGGCCGTTCCCAGCTCAAGGATCGTCACCCCCCAGGGCCTCCTTGGACACCACGATTGGGCGCGATTCTCCGCGGTTATAAACACCACACCGAACATCTTTGCGCTCCAGACGATGTGTGGTTTTTGGATCATTCTTCACAGAGAGGTTCCCAGACTCCAGATTCCACAATCAAAGCTTCCAGCCCCAAATTGCTTTCCAAGAAGACACAAACACTTGAAACCCTCATAAATCATGGTGGGGCCGGGGCGCTGGAAGGCAGCAAGGTCACTCTCGCCCCCGGGGTGAGGCGCGTGGGAAGGTGGCCTGGAAAGCTGGGATCTCTTCCTCGCTGGCCTGCTCACAGCTCTGCCCGGGGCGGGGCTGGGCACAGCTCTCTCCCTCCACACCTCCACACCGTCAGTTCCCCTGCCAGCCGGGCACGTGTCTGTGGGGCTGTGTCTCCCAGGCATCCTCATGGGAGGCTGACCCCTGGCACCCAGAAGGACAAAGGACTGCCCTGTCCACTTCTGTGTGACTGCACCAGCTCTAGAGGGAGCCGGGAGAGGGCCGGGGAGGGGAACATCCATTCTGTGTGTGTCTGCAAGCTCCGCAGTTGTGTCCGACTCTATGCGACCCCACGGACTATCACCCACCTGGCTCCTCTGTCCATGGGGCTCTCCAGGCAAGAGTACTGGAATGGATCGCCATGGCCTCCTCCAGGGGACCTTCCCGACCCAGGGATTGAGCCCACCTGTCTTAAGTCTCCTGCACTCACAGGCAGGCTCGTTACCACTAGCGCCGCCTGGGAGGCCCTCTTCTCGGCGCGCGTTAAAGTCTGCCTGCTTTCTCTCCTTCTCCCCAGGGTCTCATTCTCGCCCCCAGGGAAGGGAGGCAGGTTTGGTGAAACCAAGCAGGAAAGCTGAGATCCCAGTGTCAGGAGCCCCAGCCCTCATCTCTCCCCACCTGCTCCTGTTCTGGGGCCCAGAGAGGGCACATGAGTTACCCCAAACCACACAGCATCTTGTAGCAAAACTCAGCACACGCATCCACTCAAACCTCCTGCTGGCCTCCTCTCAGCTCTGAGGCCGGCAGATCGGGGAACTCAGCTGGCCGTGGATGAGGAGAGACAGCAGGCGGGAGGTCACAGCCAGCCTCCTTCCCGGGGCGGCCTCCAGGTGGCAGCGCCCGGCCCAGCTCCCCTGGCGGTCAAGGAAACCGAGGTGGAGCCTGGCAAGCCTGGAACAAGGGCAGCCAGCCCGCCGACCCTGGCCCGGGTGAGAACCGAGGCCACCATGCCCTCCTGCTCGGTGGGAGTGTGTGCTTCCCTTCATCGGCTGAGGTCCTGCCTGCCTGGGGGGGTTCAAGGGGAGTGCAGATGGAATACCGTCCAGCTGGGTGAGAAATCCAGGCGGGGGACTTGGGGGCGGGGTGGCAGACGGGACGGTACCCCTGGCCGGGGCGCCCGGGGGCGGGGAGGCAGGGTGGGGTGGGGAGGGGGAGGGCGGCCCGGCCCAGACCCGCTGCTGGCGCCTTCTGGCCCGTCCTTGGGGGGACCCCCTGCACCTCTCCCCGCGCAGACCCCACCCCCGTGGAGACGCCCACCTCCAGGCCCAGCCCCAGGTGCGCAGCGTGCGGGAGGGAGCCAGCTGTCAGCGGGGCGATGAATTACACGCTGTAAGAAGGTGTTGACAGGAGCAGCTGGGCGCGCAGGGGTGACGAAAAGAAGCAAATCCAGGGCGATCCCCGCGCTGGGCCTCCGGAGTGGCCAGGGCCGCCCCCTGGCGGCGGCGCGCGGAACCGCCCCTCCCGGCCCGCTGCGCGACCCCCTTTCCCAGGCGAGGACGCCGAGGCCCTGCGGGGGCGCCCCGGTGCAGAGCCCGGGGAGGGGCCCCGGCGGGGCGTGCACAGCGCAGTGGGGGCCAGTCGCTTCCCGCTTTGACCTGCGGCCTGGTCGCTTGTTCAGCACGCTGAGGCCCAGTGGGCAGGGCGGTGGGGTCAGCAGGGAGCGGTGGGCAGCAGAGGAAGGACAGCGGAGTCTGGCTGTGGCCAAGGGGCGAGGGGGCGACCCCGGTTCATGAGCCCTGGTGCAGACTCTGCTTGGCTTCCTGGACCCTGTCCACTGCACCTGCTGATGTGGGGAGAGGTCCTGGGGGGCTCTGGGGTAGAGTAGGGGACCCCACCAGCCTCACGGCAGAGGCCCTCCACGCACAGACGCAGGTTCAGAGAGGTAGGGAGACGGGAGGTAAGTCAAAGACCCCCACACAGCCTCAGCTGGGGGCTCTGCCCAGGGGCCTTCCCTGCCCCCTCTTCCCAGCGACAGAGACAGACTCTCAGACAGGGTGTTGGGAACAGAGAGAAACCCGGAGTCAGAGGATGGAGACAGATGCCGAGACAGGTCCCCGGCCGAGGAGGAGAGAGGGGCCTCAGGGAAGGTGTTCACGGGGGTTACGGGGTCTCTCTGGGGTATTTGCACAAAGGATTTCCAAACGATCTTTGTCTAAGACCGTCCACTGGTCGCCAAAGCCAGCAGTGACACCGCGGGGCCCGGGCAGGGCCGGTTGGCCCAGCACCCCCTCTCAGCCCCGATACAGACATCTGAGCACAAGTACCAGTACTTCCGTCCCATGCAGGCCTGGGGTGCCAGGAAGGACAAGGCTCACCGGGGGGTCAGGCACAGGCCAGCCAAGCAGCTACACTGGATGGGGCCGGAGCACCCACCCTGCCCAGCTGTGGAGGTGCAGACACACAATTGGTTTCCACTTGAATGCTCCTACTGATGGGGAGATCACTACCCCACAGAGGTAGCCCAAAGGGTTAGTCTGGGCATTTTGGAGATTTAGAAAGTCCATTCTTATTTGGAGAGAATTCTTCCTCCTTTATCAGCCCGCTGCCCCTCCGTTTCCAACACTGAGCTCTGGAACCAGGCATACCACAGACATCAATTTGACAAGCATTTGTCAAGGGAGAAGGGCCCACAAGACCAGAGCAGAGGAGGTGGGGAGCAAGCTTTGACTCAGTACCCAGTGTTCCAGACCTCAGGCACCCTCATGGTAATGTGGGGAGGGTACCCCCACTTTTCAGAGGAGAACACTGAGGTTCAGAGGAGCTAGGGCTCTGGGCTGGGCACCAGACAGGCTGGGGGTGGGAAGGGTGTTCAGTGTCTATGGGACAGAGGATCCTTCGGGGAGAGTGAGAAACTTCTGGAGATGGATGGTGGAGATGTTGGCACAACCATGTGAGTGTCGTTCCTGCCGCAGGGGTGCACACCTCAAAGAAAGCCTCTGCCGCGGGGGTGCACACCTCAGAGAAAGCCTCTGCCGCGGGGGTGCACACCTCAAAGAAAGCCTCCGAAGGGTGGTGTAGCATGCAAAGGCCTGCCGCGGGCCAGCCCGAGCCCAGGGCAGAGGTCGCTGGCGGACCCCGCACCCTTTCTGGCCAGACCTGGTGCGTCCGGCCCCTGGCACTGCTGTACCAAACGCCCCCACACGTAGTAGCTTGGAACAATGCAACAAGCAGAGAGAAATCAGTCTTCTTGCAGGTCTGGAGGTCAGAAGTCTAAGCGACGGGCAGGGCCGGTCCCTCCTGGAGGCTCTTGGCCGTCTCCTGTTCTTTTGCAGCTTCTTCAGCAGCCTGACCGCCTTGGCTCGGGGCCCCTTCCCGCTCTTCTCGCTTTTCTGACCCTAAGGACGCCTGGGCTCCGTCAGACCCACTTGGACAATCCAGGCTCCCTCGCTCACCTCAGCAGCCTTAACTTGCTCACAGACCCTACGTTCCTTCCGCCGTGTGCGGTGAGCTGGTCACAGGACCTGGGTCGAGGACGTGGACGCCTCTCGGGGCCGTGGTTCGGGCGCCACACCTGGCTCAGACCTCAGAGTCCTTCTTACCTCGGGGGTCAGAGGTGGCCCGCGTGTTGACACAGCATCGCGGCACACGCGCTCCCTGGCGTCCAGTCAGACGCTGCCAGGAGCACGGTCGGCAGATGGAACTTCTTTCGTGACTTCTTTGCGTTCTCCGCTTTTTACGGTGAGCCCGTGTTCTTGCGATCAGATACGATCGACACATAAATGGTTCAGATGAGAGGTGGAGGTGTTAGACGGAGAAACGAGAGACGACCGGTAGGTGACTGATATATCGTCGACAGACGGGGAATGAGGGGTGGGGACAGGTCAGCAGATGCCTGACTGATGGGTGAGTGGTCCCTACGTGACAGACGGATCTGCGGATGCGTGGCGGTGGGTGGTGCCGGCAGGGAGGGCTCCCCGGACGCGCTGGGCTCTGCCTGCACCGCCAGGCACGCATGGAGGTGGGGACGACCAGGGCGAAGGGTGGAGGCGGGAGAGAGGGTGGAGTTAGTGTCCTGCCCCCTGGGTCAAAGAGGGAGAGGTCATCGTGGAGCAGCGACGCTGGACAAGAGGGTGGAGGAGGGGCCGGCCGAGGCGGGCCTGAGCCAGGCGGGGCTTCCTGCCAAAGCCCAGCACCAGGCGGCCTCGGGAAGCCCCAGGAGGCGGGCCGGGGTGTGAGCTGGCCCCTGCCCGTCTCCCTCTTATTCCCCACAGTGCCTGCGGGGTCAGTGGGGGTGCCCCTCACAGCAAGGGACAGGGCGTGGCGGATGGGGGGGTACGGGATGCGGGGACAGGTCACCTCCGAGAGGCGGTGCAGGAGGAAGGCAGAGCCGGAAGGGCCCAGAGGCGCGTGTGGGAGGACCTGCACCTCCCTGCTGGCAGAGCCCCCGGGTGGGGACCAGCCCCCGAATCCCAAAATCAAGGTGCCCGCGGCGGCGGGCCCACTGTTTGTCAGGAATTCAATTAGGTGGCAGAGCCGTTATTAATTTTATAGGCTTTGCTGCTCTGGAGGCTGTGCCGGGGGCGGAATCCAGCTGCCGCTCCCCGCGAGCCTGGGGTCAGCCCGCAGAGGCGGCGCGCAGGCGCTGGCCGAGGTATTAATGAGCTGCCTCTGGGTGCAAATAATGGTTTAATAGGTGTGACTTGCCGGGGCGCTGCCGCCCACACCTCCCCGCACGCCTGGGCCGCCCGCCTTGTTGGAATAAGTAATTAGACCGTTCGGACACTCGCTTTGACACTTTAATAAAGTGTCAGCCATCACCCGTGTGGTACTTAATAAAATAAAATTAAACATTCATGACGTTTTCGTATGCATTGTATTTCAGATACATCAGCCCCACTCCTCGCGCCCTCCCGGCCCCCAAGGTTTTAATGCCAAGGACACCCCTTCCCACCTCTCAGGAACCGCAGCGTGGCTGGTGGGGTGCGCTGGGGAGGGAGGTGGGGGAGACCCCCGGGCACCTGGGACCGGAAACCACAGGTCGGGAGAGAGGCGGCCGCATCGGGGAGCCACAGGGACCAAGGCGGCTCCAGAGACGCCCCCGGGCTCTGGGCCCAGCCTCTGGGTTTCTGCCTTCCCGTCGCCGGGGCCAGGACTCTCAGCCGTCCCCTGCCACTCACAGAGGCCGCTGGGGCCCCAACGGCACCTGCCCGGGCCCAGAGGCCACAGGCCCGGGTGAGGGGGCATCCGAGTCCCCCAGAGAGCGCCAGTCCACCCGAGACCAAGAGTGGGCACCTCCTGAGGGCCTGTGGGGCCCAGGACCTGGGGCCACTCCGTCTCTCCATGTGGACCCCCAACTCTGCCTCCCCCAGCTGAAGTCCCCCGTTTCCCTGCACCTGTCCCCACACCCGCTGGAGACGCTGTTTTCTGATGACGGAAGGAACAGCCAGGGAGGCTGGGAGAGGCGGGGCTGGGGGGCATCACGTGGAGGGCAAGGCCAGGGAGGGTCACCGGGTCAGCCCGCCAGGACCTGTCCCCGGGAGCTGGGGCTCTGTGCCCCTCCAAGGGCCTCACCCCCGGGGGCCCGGCACTCAGCTTGTCCGGACGCAGCTCTCCCTGTGGGGGCAGCGCCCGCGGGACAATGCAGCCCCCAGCGTGTGGCTGGGAGTGTGCTCGGACGCACAGGCCACGTGGCCAGAGGGGCCCGGGGGTGACCCCAGCGCAGGCGCGGGGCGCAGAGGGCCAGGCGGTGAGGAGGGCCCGCAGGCCAAGGCTCGTCCCCACTGACCCCGTGGTGAGACATCGGCCGCCCGACTCTGGGGGGCGAGGGGCCGGGGGTGTCTGACGTGCGGACAATAAGGCCCCACAATGAAGAACCCACCTGCTCTGCCGGAGCCCCAAGCTTGACCCCTGAGTGGGGAAGATCCCCTGGAGATGGGAATGGCTGACCACTCGTGTCCTTGCCTGGAGAAGCCTGTGGACGGAGGAGACTGGCGAGCTATAGGCCATGGGGTCACAAAGAGTTGGACACGACTGAGCGACTTTCCCCTCACTGAAGGCCTGCTGAGAAAGATGTCTCAAAGGTGCCCTCGGTTCCCTCTGCCAGCCTCAGGGAGCCTGCAGGGGGATGGGCCCCTCAGCCCTGCTCGCTGCAGCCTACGGCCAAAAAGAGATCAGTTCAGTTCAGTTCAGTTGCTCAGTCGTGTCCGACTCTGTGACCCCATGAACCGCAGCACGCCAGGCCTCCCTGTCCATCACCAACTCCCAGAGTCCACCCAAACACATGTCCATTGAGTCGGTGATGCCATCCAGCCATCTCATCCTCTGTCGTCCGCTTTTCCTCCTGCCTTCAATCTTTCCCAGCGTCAGGGTCTTTTCAAATGAGTCAGCTCTTCACCTCAGGTGGCCAAAGTATTGGAGTTTCAGGCTTCAACATCAGTTCCTCCAATGAACACCCAGGACTGATCTCCTTTAGGATGGGCTGGTTGGATCTCCTTGCAGTCCAAGGGACTCTCAAGAGTCTTCTCCAACACCACAGTTCAAAAGCATCAATTCTTCGCCGCTCAGCTTTCTTCACAGTCCAACTCTCACATCCATACATGACCACCGGAAAAACCATAGCCTTGACTAGACGGACCTTTGTTGCCAAAGTAATGTCTCTGCTTTCTAATGTGCCGTCCAGGCGGGTCATAACTTCCTTCCAAGGAGAAGTGTCTTCAGACACAGCTTTGTTTTCACTTGAGTGGTTCAAACACTGGACCTCGGTGCCTGGTTGGGCCTGCCCACCTTGCCGTCATCCTGGCCCGGCTAACTCGGTGCCTGGGGCCTCACCTGGGGTCCCGTCCACCCTCAGACGCCCACTGCAGCCTGGAGCTCCTAGGGGCTGTCCCGGCCCGGGCCCAGAGCCTAGTCAGGCCTGGGCCTTCAGCAGACACGGGCGCGGCTGGGCTGGGTTGCGACAGATACACAGGATTTGAGGGACAGCGGAGCTGAGACGGGGCCCCGACGCCCGGGGCACAGCGGGCAGCTGGCTGGCTCTGTCCTGCCCTCTTCTCGCCCACTGTCTCTCTCTCCTCTCTCTTCCTCTCTCTCGGCCCCCATTTTGTAGCTGAATTCCTGTGAATTAAATTTATACCCAGAAGATGGGTTCCCTGAATTCCCTGACTCCCCGGCAAGCGTCACCAGCTCACGAGGCACCGGCCTGCACCCTCGGGCACTGCCCGCACGTCCCGCCTCTGCACACGGGGCTCCCACGGGACCTGTGAGGCGCCCGGCCCACCCGGCAGCTCAGAAGGTGGTGGTCCCCAGGCAGACCCGTCCTCAGCCCCCCGTGCTTCCTGCCGCTGCCCCGCCAGCTGGCTCCTGGGTGCTCTGGACTGCCGGGGAGCAGTGATTACCCGGCAGTGGGCACCCGGGGACACTCATGCTGACGGGGGCATCCGGGGAGGGGGCTTGGGTAGAGGGAGGTCGCACCCACCCAGGCTGGGCAGAGGGGGTCCTTCCTGCCACAGAGCCAGGGCAGGCAGGACACCGAGGGTGAGGGAGAGGAGGTCCTGGGGTCCCCAGCCCACCCCAGGCCCACAAGCCTCCTGGACTGGTTTCCACAGCCACACGGCCTGGCTGCCACGGACCAGGGAGCCATCAGGCGGCTGAGCTGGGCTTCAGCCTGGATCCCAGCTGAACGCCCCCCTCAGGGGACCAGGTTGGGCCATGTGGGGCCCCTCTTGCTCTCTGCTCCCTCGACCCCCAGACTCCACGGCTGGGCCGCTCTACTGAGTTGTGTGACTGGGGTCTGAGGGTCCCCACCTCCAAGACTCTCGGCAGACGTTTTGTTGACATTTAATGATGCGGCCTTATTTGTTGGTTATTTGCAGGGGTGCGTGGGCTCTCTCCTGGCCCAGAGGAGAGGGGTCTGGCTGGGAGGATGCAGCAGCAGGGCCAGCACCAGCCCCTTCTCACAGGAGACGTGAGCCCAGGATGCAAGCCCAGCCAGAGGTCTTCCCACAATGCCCTGCAGCCCTGGGCTGCAGCAGCCACTGTCCCGGGTCCCCGCCCCGGGCTTCTGCCCGTCACACCCTCCTCCTGTCCCCGCTGCCTGGCGCAGGGGCGATGGGTGAAGGGTGATGACGTCAGGGCTGCAGGGCCCTCTGAGACCACCCACCCACAGCCCACGCCGGGGAGCGACCACCCATCGGCCTGGCCTCAGCGGCCTGAAAGCTCCAGAATTCAGCCTCTTGTTCTGAGTGGCCCCAGCTTGCACTCAGACCCTCCCTTCGGGAAGCCTCCTCCCTGGGCACTGCTGGGTGAGGGGCTGGGTGGGAGGGTTGTGTCATCCTGCCTGCAACTGGGTCTCCAGGCACCTTCCTGGAGGTGGGGGCTTTGGGGGTCCCGTGGCTGCCCGGTCAGGACCCTACTCTTGTTGCTCCGAGGAAGCGTCTCTCTGGGCCTGCAGAGTCTTCTCCAGGTAACACTTCCTGTGTCCGGGGAGCTGGTCCCCAGAGCTGCCCTCTCACCGCTGGGACGTCCCTGAGGCCTGTTGCCCGGCAACCGCCTGGTGCAGCCAGGGCAACTGCCATCCTGATCTCACCCAGGCCCCCGTGTTTCCACTGCACCAGTGCCCTTGGGCCCGGGAGCCAGGATGGACCCGCCCATAGCAGCAGCAGCCTTGAGTCCCATCTCTGGGGGGCAGGTGTGGATCCTCGGTTTCTCCCTGCCTCACCAGTCAAGTGTCGCACTGGAGTCCAGTGGAGGCCCGACAGCGGGCGCCTTCGACCCAGCCACAGGGCGTGTAGGGCCCTGGCAGGCCTGCGGGGTCCAGCCCGGCACTCAGGGCCTTCCCTTCAGCGTTCCCTGGCAGCGGGAAGCGGGAGGAGATGTCTGCGTGGCCCTCGGCCTGCCCCCTCCTGAGTCAGTCGGGGTGCTCTGTCTTCACCAGCCTGGGACGGGGTGAATGGGGCTTCCCAAACTGAAAAGCACCCTGTGTCCCCATCTGGGGTCCGGGTCCCAGCCGCTGTGAGGCCCACGTGGTCAGCAATTCCCAGTCCGCAGGACTGTACCAACAGCCCCAGCTGCATCTGCATCAAAACTAGTTGCAAAGAGCAATTAGCACTTCATTAATAATCGATGAGGCGCCAATTTACACATTGCCCAAGAACAAACTGCAGACTCAGTCTGGCCTGTGATGGAGAGGGCTCCGGTGCCAGCCCGGGCAGAGAGAGTTCCCGACTGACGGGTGACGGGCAGGGGCAGCTGGGCACCCCCTACTCTCCTCCGCTGCCATGGAGGCAGGAGCGGGGAGATGAGCGAGTGAGTTCTCACGTGTGCAGGCCGGGAGGGCCCGGGGGATGGCGGGGGTGGCGAGCCGCCCTTGGCCACCATGGGGCCCGCCGTCCCCCCGGCCGTCAGGGGTCAGCAGGGCTTTTTCCCGAGCTGCACTCTCCAAACCATGTGTCCTCTGCCCCTCTTCACAGGCAAAGGTGCCAGGCCCAGAGAGCATGGTGGGCCTGAGCGTGGCCCCCGGCTCCACACGCCCAAACCCTGCAAGTGCCACAGGGACCCTCATTTTCTGTCCCCGCCACTTTGTGGGCCTCCTAGCACCCGACCCAGGGAGATTTGGCCTCAGACAAGGCCCCTGTGACCTGGGTCAATCAAGGAGGGCTCCCTGGAAGAGGAGGAGAGAGCAGCGTCAGGAGCCTGTTCTGCCTTCCCCTCCTACAGGCCCCACTCGCCTCTGCTGCCCCCACCCCGCCCGGGCCCCCCAGTCCCATGCTGCGTTCAGGTCACCTGGACGCCTCCTGGCCGGGAGTGCCCCTGGGACGGCCTTAGGGCTGGCTGGCAGTGGGGCTGGCCCTGAGAAGAGACCCACAGTGAATGCAGGGTGATCTCCGCGCCGGGCCGTGCTGCCTAGTGGCTGGGACGGGCTCTCACGGGCAGCAAGGCCACAGAAGTGCAGGGCACTGGCGGGAGCCAGGCCTGTGGCAGCAGGAAGGAGGAGGCCCGCTGAGACCGGGGTCTGGGTTTTCCTCTGGGGTCTTCACAGGGACAGGGGGTGTGGCCTGGCGTCCACTGGCTGCCTTGGGGGGCCTGCTGCTGGAGCTGAGAGAGGGCCTGGGTGTCACAGGGGAGATGGACAGCGACTGTGGCGCGGGCAGGGCCACGGTGGCGGAGGGAGGGCTGTGCTTTGGGTTTGCACGCCCCGGTCGGTCGCTGGCGGGTGTAAGCATACTCCCGGCCAGGGCCGCGCAGGGCCTCTCTAATTCCGCCCAGGACCCGGCCCGCTCGCTGCCCCCCCCCACCAACATGCGCCACCCTCACCACGAGATTGAATTTATAGCGGACTCCAACACATTTAAATCCATTTATTGCAAAATTACTTTTCAATAATTATATCACCATGCCGACTCTGTTGCATAATGAAATTAGCATGAGAGATATTAGAGAGAATATAAAATTATAAGAAATATTGAAATACCTCTTCCCGTCTGTCTCCATGAGGCCCCATAGCTTAACTGGGAAGCGGGTACACCTCATGGATGGGATTGGAATGCATAGAGGGTAGTTTTATAATGTCTTTTGTATAAATTAATTATAACAGTTATTGCAGCTCTCCATTATTGGATTGAAATTTCCCTCCACCAGAGCCGATTAGGGGAGAATAGGACCATTGCTGGTGGCCCCAGGGTGGAGGGGCTGAGGGAGGGGCAGGGGGACAGGCCCGGGCTTGGTGGTCACACAGGTCACAGATCAAATTTGGGCCCTGCTGTGTGTCTCCAGCAAAGTGACTTAACTTCTCTGATCTTGGGCTTCCCCTCAATTATTAAAAAAAGAAAAATACCGCTAGTAACTCAGCCGCGGTGCGGGAGGATGAAAAGAGCATGTGCTCACTGCTGGCAAAGGCGGCGCCGCACTGAAGTGTCTCCGCGTGGCGAGCAGCTCCCGGCCCCGTGGCTTACGGCAATAGTGAATGCTGGCTTCACGGCAGGCTTCCGGGGTCAGGGAAGCTAGAGCGGCTTGGTTGGGGATCTGGCTCAGGGCCTCCTGCCGCTGCTTCAGGACTCAGCTGGGGCTGGGTCACCTGAAGGCCCGCTGTAGGCCAGAGGCTCCCGTCTAGGCGGCTGGTGGCCGACGGCCAGGATCCCGGTTCCTGCCTCCCAGCCCCACACGAGCTGAGAGTCCTCACGGCCCTGTGGCTTGCCTCCTGGAGCCAGCAACCCAGAAGACCAGCGTCCTCCATGGCCTGCATCAGGGGTCGCAGGCCGGCACGCCCCCCGACTCCGATTCGTCCTGGGAGGGGGCTACGTGGAGGTGTAAGGACCAGGAGTCCAGCATCTCTGGCCACGTCCATCGCATCTCTCCCTGGGGTTCGGCGGGGGGGGTCCCCACAGCTGGCCAGGGCGCACTGTCCCTGAGGAGGGCCTGCGCTCTCGTCCAGCCCAGTCTACTCACCCCGGGCCCGGCCCTCCCCTCCAGGTTGGGGTCAGGCTCTGGGAGGGCGGGGAGGAGGCCCTGAGTGAACAAGGCCAGAGGCTGGAAGACGAGGAGCGGGGGTGCAGGAGCGGGACCAGGCGCCGGGAGCCGCGGAGGCTGTGCCTGGGGTGGACCGCGAGGGTGGGCCTCGGCCTCCTATGCCCGCAGAGGACCTCACTCTGGCCCCAGGGTCGGCAGTAGGGGCCCCCTCAGTGGCCTCGCTCCTTAGACCTCACCCAGAGACCAGCTCTAACTTACTCATGAGGCGGGGAGGCTGTTTACGCAGCCAGAGCCGCCAGTCCAGTCAACGTGGCCTGAGAGTGGACGCCCAGCCCTGCGGCGCCTGGAGTTTAGCTGCAGGACGTGCGCTTTCCCGGGGGCCCTCGCCCCTCCGTGTGCCCCAGAGAGCCCGGGGCTAATCGATGCGGCCCTTTGCTCCCCAACCACGGGAGCCCCTTAAGTGTGTTAACTAATGCGTTTCATGAAGCGCTCGTCTCCAAGGACGCGGTTAACAGAAAAGCGTTCCTCCCCCTGCAGTGGGACACCCCAAACCCGGGAAGAAGGCAGAGGTGTGACACCCCTAAATTTAAAAGCAGGCAGAGGGGCACAGAGCACCAGTCAGCCACCCGTGCAGACCAACACCCACCCGCACCCCCCAGAAGCCACGCAGCTCTTGATGCTGAGACCTGGCCCGACCCGGCCCCTCAGCCCCTTGCCTCTGCTGCCCCTCTCTGGGTCCACACGTGGTTCTGCTCTGCAGGGTGGGGGGCCAGAGGACCCCCGGATCCCAACTGAGGTGACGGGAACGGGCCTTCACACTGCCTGCTGGGGTGGGCCTCAGCACCTTCCCCCCACTTCCCTGACCCTCACGAAGCCCATTCCAAAGGCTCAGGGTGCACGAGAACATGTCTCAGTTTATTTACTTGCTGAATAGCTACTGTTTAAGATTTTAAAAGGAGACAGGGGGCTAGGTATGCACCCTAAATAAGCCAGAGGCTACCTATGAAGTTTCTATAACCACCAGAAACTGGGAGCAACAATGCATCCCTCCGTAGGAGGATGGATAAACAAGCCTTGGGGCATCTGAACAGTGGAGTACTACGCAGCAGTGAAAAAGAACAAGGGCTGCCTGCATGCCACAGATGGGTCTCAGCATGCGATGATGCGTGAAGCAGCCTCACAGGGCTCCACACAGGGGCCCCGGGACCGGCTGTACTGCTGGATCCACTGAGCTGCTCGCCTGGGAGGAGGCACGTTGCGGGACGTGGCTTTGGGGGCTTATTTTTTTAAGCAGAGAAGGGTTTACAGAGAAAAGATTTCATCTCACTCTGTCTCCAGCCCAGCGAGCTCCCCTCTCACAGTCAGTGTCTATGTTGCCCTGGGAGCCCTTCCAGAAACACCCTGCACACACAGGTAAGGGCAAGGAGGCCTTCCAGAAACACCCTGCACACACAGGTAAGAGCAAGTCTGGATCTGCAGGTGGGACAAACACCCCAAGTGGTTGTGCTGAAGGTTGAGCCAAGACCCCGGTCCAGGACACTGAGTTTTCTACCTTCAGGGGGACAGCAAGCAGGGGCCTGCGTGAGGGGGTCCATTCTTGAGGGTGTCAACTAAGAAACACTTCCATTATTCATGGATTTTCCAGAAAACCTTGGAAGTCCCATTGTGGACCACCCATGACAAGTTGTCTGCAGAAGTGTCTCCCAGGACCCAGAGTGACTGGCGGGGCCGGGAATGAATTGAAGATGCCGGTCTCTTGTTCCAAAGCTGGAAAAGGTGACCCTGGAGAAGCCCTCGCAGGGCTGCTCCTGCTCTTCTGCGGCCTCCCTCCTGCTCTTCTGCGGCCTCCCTCCTGCTGAGCAGAAAGTCTCACGACCCTGCGAAGAGATGCCAAAACATGGTCAGGCAGCAAAACACACATAAGGTAAACGTACCACGTCAAGCACTTGTCAGCACCCAGTTCAGAGACACTAAGAGCATCCGCGCTGCCGTGCCACTGTCGCCACCATCATCTCCAGAACGTTCTCATCTTCCCAAACCGAGACTCTGTCCCCGTGGACAGTAACTCCCCATCCCCCCAGCCCCTGGCCTCCACCCCCTACTTCCTGTCTCCGTGACCCTGACCCCCCGGGGACCGCACAGAGGTGGAGTCGCCCAGGGTCTGTCCTTCGCTGCCTCCTTATTTCACCGAGCATCTGCGCTCTGGCAGGGTCAGAGCCCCCTTCCGCTCAGGCTGAATCACAGTGCAGTGAGTGGACGGAGCAACCTGTGTTTATCCATCACCCATCGACGGGCACTCGGGTTGTTTCACTGTTCGGTTGCTGTGAGTGATGCTGCTCTGAACATGAGCACAGAAGTATCTCTTCGAGTCCCTGCTTTCAACTCTTTGTGTATAGACTGAGAAGAGGGGGTGATTCCGTTTCATTTTTGAGGAAGCATCGTATTGTTTTCCGTGGTGGCTGCACCATTTTACATTCCCACGGGCAAGTGTTCCAGGCTCTCCAGGTCCTCATCGACACTGCTCTTTTCCACTTTATTTACATCTCTAGAATAGCCGTCCTCACGGGTGTAAAGTGGCAGTTACCTCATTGCAGTTTTGATTTGCGTTTCTCTAACGATTCATGATGCTGAGCATCATCTTATGCACTTGCCAATTTGTATATTTTCTTTGGACACATGTCTACATTTAAGTCATTGAGTACGAATATGGAAATGTCTACTGCTCATTTGTTAATTGGGTTGAGTTTTCATTGCTGTTGTGATTTTTTAAATATATTTCTGGATATTAAGCTCTTATCATATTTATGATTTTTCAAATATTTTATCCCTCCTATGGGAGCCTTTCACTCCATGGATTGTGTTCTTTGTCACAAAAGTGTTTCAGCTTGATGATTCCAATTTGTCTATTTTTCTTTTTGTTGCCCTTGTTTTGGTGTCACCTCCGAGAAGTTGCTACCAGATATAACATCACAAAGGTGGCCCCATCTGTTCTAAGAGCTTTATAGCTTCGCTGTTCTGTTCAGGTCTTTGATCCACTTTGCGTCAATGTTTGTATGTGGTATGAGACAAGGATTCACCTTCATTCTAGAAGTGTGTGGATTCTCCGTTCTCGGTGTGTGGATTTGCAGTTTTCCTAGAGCCATTTGTTGAAAGGACTGTCCTTTCCCAGTTGAATAGCCTTGGTGCCATGAGTGCTCAGCTGTGTCTGACTCTGAAACACCAAGGCCTGTAGCCCGCCAGGCTCCTCTGTCCATGGGACTCTCCCAGCAAGAACTCTGGAGTGGGCTGCCGTTTCCTGGGCACCTTCTTGGCCCAGGTATCCAACCTGTGTCTCCTGAGTCTCCTGCACTGCAGGTGGATTCCTCATCACTGAGCCACTGGGAAAGCCAGATGGTGGGTTTTATTTATTTCACATCATTCTAAGTAAAAAATAATTTTTTAAATTTTAATTATTAGCATGAATGTTACCACTCACCTTTGCATTGTACAGTGTCAGCTTTAAATGAGAATGTAAGGGTATTTAACTCATATGCAAAATCATCAGATGACACAGTTCATGTTTTCTTGCTCATACATCGTATGTTTTCCTCTTACTAGAACAGTTGACGGCATTTCTGCAGGATGGCTGCTGCCCCCATGCTTTTCCAGAACCTTCCATCAAGTGGTCGAGTCCATGTCCCCTCCCCTTGAACCTGGGTGGACCTCAGTGGCTGTTCAACCAGCTGCAGAGCAACTTCAAAGGGAAGGTCTGCCAGGTGCTGCCACTGTATTCTCTTAAAAGCCAGTCACTATGCTGGGAAGGAGCCCCCATATGGAGAAGAACCAAGACCCCCGCCCACAGCCCTCTGGGCTCCTAGGCACAGCCATGCAGACGAACGAGCCCTCACTTTGTTAAGTACAAGGAGCATGCGGCCGATTGGGGCCCTGCCATGGGTACCTGCTGTCCACCAGAGTCTCAGGGGAATCCCGGAGGTCTTCCTGGAGCAGGGGACATCTGCACAGGTTTACCTGCCTAACGTGAGGAAAGGGAGTGAGGCGGTGAATCACAAGACTGGCAAGGGGATCCCAGGACACCCCACAGAGGCAGAGGCCCAGCTCAGGACCCACAGCCGACCCCTACACTGCAGCCCCCCGCCCCGCATAGGCCCCGCGTTCTCATAGGGCCCACCCTTAGGCCCCGCCCTCTCATAGGCCCCATCCTCTCACAGGCCCCGCCCCCACACAGTCCCGTCCTCTCGTAGGCCCCGCCCCTCAAGGCCCCGCCCCTCACAGGCCCCGCCCTCTCACAGGCCCCGCCCTCAAAAGCCTGGGTGTCAGCTCTCCGTCCCCTGAACAGGGGTCCAAGGAGACAGAGCAGTGTGAGTGGGGGCAGGGGCTTCTCACCACTTGCCAGTGACGGGTGGGGCCTCCCTCCGGCCGGCCCCTGAGCTGTGCCTCAGGTCAGCTGGGTGTCTTCAAGCTGCCCCCAGACCTCAGGTGACACCACTCCCAGCTCTGGGCCGCAGGCCACCCGCCTATTCTACCCGGGTCATCCCCACGCCCTGGGGACCTCCCCCCGCTCAGCCCCGCATGGCAGGTTTGCCCTCCGTGCCCTCCTCGCCACCAGGCCCGCGCCTCCGTGCAGGCTGACCCTGACGTTGGCTGGGCCAGCACCGTCCAGGGCGCCCCAGCCCCTGGGAATGTGGCAGCAGGCAGGCAGGAGGCAGAGGCCCTGTCCAGGGCACGTCCTGGCTGCTGGCTCCTCCACGGAGTCTGTTTGTTTTCATAACCAATTCAATATTTAAGACCCGGCGAGCCGCTGCCTGAGCTCGCGGGCTCCCCCTTCCTTTGTCTCAGCTCCCCTCCGCCCCTCGCACCTCCTGACAAACCAAGCGGCTCTGATGGAAAATTCATTAGTGGTCCGGTCCTCCCTCCCGCCCGCGTTCCCAGGCAGCTCCTCGCCCGACGTGTCAGCCTCTCCATCCTGATTATCTGGAGACGCCAATTTCAAAGAGACATCTTAATAGTGATGTCAACGAATTAATTAGATGTGTTAATGAGCTAAAAGCAACCCAAATTAAATTAATGCAGTAATAAGCGCAGACAGCAAAATTAGCTCCAATTTCTCTAAATGATTCTGAACTGTACACAACACCTCATCTCGCTCGAACATTACCATCCCCCAAAGCTAATCAAGAACCGGCGCAATTAACTGCTTAATTACAAACAGGCGCGTGCACGGGTGGGCGCACACGCACACACACACACGCGTGCACTCACGCACACACGGCAGACAGGGAGAATTCAGCCTGGGCCGGCCTGGGGGGTGGGGTGGGAGCTGCAGACCCCCCCACGTAGCCCAGGTCATCATTTCCTGCCTCCCTTCCTGGCTCCAGGAGGCTCAGCCTCCTCAGAGCCAAGCTGGGTGCTGTGGACAGTGTCAGGTGTCTGGACCAGGCCAGTCAGGGGGAGGGACAGCTGGAGGACTCCCCCTCCACCCCTGGGCATCTGCCTGGGGCGGGGGCGAGATGGGGTAGGGGAGGAAGGGAAGAGGGAGGAGGGGCGTGGCGGAGGCCGAGGGCAGGGGAGGGGCCGTGTGCAGAGTTGTTTATGGCTTGCATCAGAATCTGAGTTGCAACTAAAGAGCTAATTGTCCAGCCCGGCTGATTTCCCAGCGGGCAGGGAGAGCTGCTAATAGCTTCCAAGCCACTCAGGTATCTGATTAGCTGTAATTGCAGCTGGAGACGGGAGAGAGGTGAGGACAGGAGTGGAGAAATGGCCGGGGGCAGAGTGAGGCCGGGGGCAGAGTGAGGCCAGGAGGAGGCCAGGCAGGTGCAGGGCAGGAGGGGCTCCGGCCAGAGAAGGTGAGGGAGGGCAGAGGTGGCTTGGGAAGGCCGGCCCCTGGCAGCCTCTCCGAGGACCACGTGGCATACACACACCCCGTGTGGACCCAGAACCCCGCTTCCCTGACCACACCGTCTAGGGGGGAGGCCTGCGCCCCCGCAGGCCCGTATGTAAAACAGGACATAGTCCGCCTCGGGGGCTGGGCGTGCAGGCTGCACCCAGGACCCAGAGCTGGGCGATGGGAGTGGCCCAGGGCTGCACACAGTCAGTGCCAACAGGCAGGGGCTGGAGGAGCTGCCCCGTGGGCACCAGGCAGGCGGGTGGCATGGCCGGGACCCCCATCTGTCTCCCACCCTCCCCCCTTTTACAGGGAAGAGTTCTGTCTCCTTAGCCAAGAATGATTTTGTTCATTTCTGATCAGTTCAGGGAGGAAGGAGCTGATTGATCAGCCCCTGCTAACCAGGTCCCCCTACCCCAGGCACCCCATCCCCCTAAGAGAACGGCTCTTCCCAGAGGAGGATGGGGCGGGGTCCCCAGGAGGACCACAGGTGGGGTCGGGGGCAGGGGGCTGCCAGGCCCCATCGGTCTGCAAGCTGCCCTCCCCCGATGCAGGATCCCCCAGCGCTGGCCCCGGCCTCCTCACTTCCTGGGTGTTTCCCCCTGTGCGTATGTTCACTTCTCTATCTGTGTTTCAATGTATTGATTGCTTTAAAATACTGTCATTTCCATCCTTGCTCCAAACGAGAAGGAGGGTGACGCTACCTCATTAACCCGTGGGCCGGGCCGTAAGCTGCACGCCCGTGGTGGCACCCTGCCCTGGGGACCGCGGTGATGGTCACTCCCCTGCTCCCGGGAGCTCCTGGGTGCTGAGCCCCAACGCGTGCACTGATGAGGGGCCTGGGAACCCCTGTGCACCGGGGGCAGAGGACAAGCCAGGGAGGTGGCTTTGGGGGGGCAGTATGTGGGTTAGTGGGGTGGCTCAGTGGGGGTGCCAGATGTTACATGGAAGGAAAGTGGGGGGCTGCTGGAGTCCCAAGAGGGTGGCCCCTCAAGAGTCCCAGAGCCAGGCCTCACCCCCTTGGCCTCTGCTTTCAAGCCTGCAAAATGGGGGCATCGCAGCTGTGCTCTCAAGGAAAAAAGGCTCAGCGACTTCAGGGCTAGCAGAGACTGCCGCCACCCAAGGTCATCCAGGCCACGAGCCCACGGATGAGGCATCACGCAGTGCTAATGAGTACAGGCAGGGCCGTGCCCCCTGGGGCCGAAGCGTGAGGTCCCCAGGCTGGGGCCTCGCTCCAGTGTACAGGTGAGGAGAGTGAGGCTGGGGGCCAGGGGTGGATACTGCTCAAGGTCACCCGGGCCCTCTGCGTGTCCCCCTCCAATGCCAGGTGGTCACTTTTGGCCGAGGTTCCAGAACGTTATTTCTCAGCAGAAAGAAAACATTGTTTTGCTCAGCAAGTGTTCCTACGAGCTTTCTCCTCCCTGATCAGGGGTGAGTCCCAGAGTCCCTGGGGTGGGGACAGTGGGCCGTAGGGGTAGGAGGAGCTGTGGGGCCCGCAGGGGGTGGAGAAGGGGCGGGTCCAAAGCTGGCCAATCGGATGGCTAGACGCGGCAGCCACGTGACCGCACCTTGGTCTCCATCCTCCGAAGACAGCTTGCGGTCTGGGGGCTTCTTTGGCCGGGGGATGTCCTGTATCAAGGCCCAGGTGCTCGTGGGCCGTGCCGTTTGCACTCACACAGATGCACTCGCGGGCCGGCCAGCTGGCCTGGGGGAGCCAGGCGCTGGCGTGTCGGGTGCACACCTGGAGGCCTCCAGGCTCCCACAGCCCACACCAATTAGGAGCTCACTCTGCATTATTTTAATTTGTCTCTGGGGCCCTGGAAGGAAAGTCTTGCGATTATTATTATATTTTGGCTGCAAACTCCAGCCACCATTATATAAATTACGTGTAATTGAATCCATCAGAGGCAGTTTCTTCTAAGCAGTCATGTTTTCCCTTCCTGGACCATGGGCACCCTCTCCTCACAACTGACTGCCATGCTCCTGCTGAGAACTTACTGGCCCTTCCGAGGAGGAGGGAGGCCTGTGGGCCACCCGACCACCTCACCCACGGGTACCGGGTGCTTTAGAATCCGACTGTCGTGGGGCCTGCCCCTGCGGTGAGCTTCTTGCTGTGTGACCTCCAGCTAGCTGTCTGCCCTCTCTGAGCCTCAGTTTTCTCATCTGTGAGAGCCTCTGCCCCAAAGGGCCGGCATGAAGCTTAAAGGCGATAGATAGTGCCTGGAAAGCCCTCCGTGTGGTGCCCACTGGGAGCATCCTGCTTGGGGATCTCTGCCTTCAGCCTCCCAGCCCAGGGCACACACACTTAGTACCGGGATCTCTTTTAATCAGGTGTGAGGGACACAGACTTGGACATGCCTGTCATGAAGGAAGTTCGGGTTATTGTCACATTCTCGCAGGGCCACACAGGGAAGCCCCAAGGTCGGGCAAGAGGTCGAGTGAGGGGCACTGTGGGCCCGGGGCTGCCGTTGGTGGTCTGGGACCTGCCAGGAGACGAAGGCAGGAGACCACGGCAGGAGGGTGCCAGCTCCTGGAGAAGGGGGTGGGCAGGCTCTGCACTGGCTAGTTTGCGTGTGAAAACCACACCCTGGCAGGTGAGTTTACCTGTCTCCAGGACTTGGCTAACCCCGGAGGGAAGGGTGCCTCAGCCAGGCCCCCACGAGTGTCAGAGGATCAGACAGACAGAAAATAAGGAAACACAGTTAATATGATGAAATCCAAGTGATGCTGGCAACGGAGCTCTCCGTCGGGGCCGAGAGAGGAGGCTGTCCCCGAGTGCAAGTGAGGACGCTGAGGCCCAGCGGGACCGCTTGCCTGAGGTCGTGCGGGGGGGCGGGCAGGGTCTGGTGAAGGCCAGCCTGGAGACCGCACCTTCTGGGCTGGGCTCTGGGCTGTCGGAGGAGGAAGGGCTGGACGTGGGAGGCCGTGCCGGTCTGTGTCACAGGCCACCAAGGCCCTGGCCATACGCACAAGTGCACAGCGGGGCTCCGTCAGCGCCCGCTCTCTGGGTGACCCCGTCTGCCCTGCGGGGGTGCCATGTTGGGTCAGGGGCCAGGATGGCACATGCTCTTCGCCGGCCACTATGGGGCCAGCAAGACACAGGACTGCTGCTGTCACTGTGGGGAGGGGGACGGTCAACGTTATTCCTTGGGCACCGCAGGGCACCACACAGCCCTTCCGGCTACACAAGAGGCGGCCTGGGCTCTGCACTCACAGGCAAGCTTGCCTGTCACTCCAGCCCGGTGAGCTGCCCTAAGCGTGTTTTTCACCACATACTTGTGCTACTTTCTTTCCAAAGAAATTTCAAGCACTTCTAAGTGTCCAGCAAGAAAACTGAGAATCTTTCTCCATGCACAAAACTGTACATGGATATTCACAGAAGCATGACTCACAGCGGCCAGAATGTGGGGCCAGCCTGGACACCCATCACAGGATGAGGGGGAACAAGCATGGTTATGGGGCGCAGCCTCAGAAACAAAAGGAGGCACCGAGCCCGCTGCAACACGGATGGGCCTTGACGCACACGCGGAAGTGGAAGACGTCAACGCGGAGGACGCATGTCCCATCGATGAGAAATGTCCGGAATGAGCAAATCGCTAGAAACAGAGGGGTGTCCCAGGCGTCACTCGTGGTAGAGAACCAACCTGCCAGTGCAGGAGACACAAGAGGCGGGGATTGTGTCCCTGGGTCGGGAAGGTCCCCTGGAGGATGGCCAGGCACCCACTTCAGCAGTCTTGCCTGGAGAATCCATGGACAGAGGAGTCTGGAGTGCTGCGGTCCCTAGGGTCGCAGAGAGAGGATACGACCGAAGCGACTTGGCACGCACACATGCATACAAACAGGGAGGGCTGGGGGCTGGGGAGGGTGGGCTGTGACTGCTGGTGCGGGCGGAGTTTCTTTGGGGGTGACGACCCTGTTCTGGGATGAGGGGGTGCTGACGGCCCCACTGCTCCGCTCTGCGGCTTGCACTGAGAACGCTGAAGTGTACACTTCAGAAAAGAGAATGGTGCGGCTAGCGTGTGAGCTCCCCGCGGCTGCTGGAACAAAGGACCACGAGCTAGGTGGCCGGAACCACAGGTCCTGGAGGCCAGAAGTCAAGGTGTTGGCAGGGCCAGCCTCCCTCCAAGGACTCCAGGGTGTGCCGCCGAACACTCCAGGCCTGGCTCCTGGGGTGGAGCGGCCACATTGCTCCAATCTCTGTCTCCATCTTCCCGTGACTTCTCTTCTCGTAAGGACACCAGTCACCTTGAATCAGAGCCCACCCTAAAGCCCTCACTTGGATGACCTCTGCAAAGACCTTATTTCCAGGTAAGGCCTCATTCCAGCGGTCACGTATGGATGTGAGAGTTGGACTATAAAGAAAACTGAGCGCTGAAGAATTTGTGCTTTTGAACTGTGGTGTTGGAGAAGACTCTTGAGAGTCCCTTGGAATGCAAGGAGATCCAGCCAGTCCATCCTAAAGGAAATCAGTCCTGGGTGTTCATTGGAAGGACTGATGCTGAAGCTGAAGCTCCAATACTTTGGCTACCTGATGCAAAGAG
This sequence comes from Capricornis sumatraensis, assembly GCF_032405125.1. Classification (NCBI taxonomy): domain Eukaryota; kingdom Metazoa; phylum Chordata; class Mammalia; order Artiodactyla; family Bovidae; genus Capricornis; species Capricornis sumatraensis. The sequence continues at coordinate 729,025 of NC_091071.1, forward strand.
CTGACTCAGTGGAAAAGACCCTGATGCTGGGAAAGATTGAAGGTGGGAGGAGAAGGGGGTGACAGAGGATGAGATGGTTGGATGGCATCACGAAGTTGATGGACATGAGTTTGAGCAAGCTTCAGGAGTTTGTGATGGACAGGGAGGCCTGGCGTGCTGCAGTCCATGGGGTCGCAAAGAGTTGGCCATGACTGAGTGACTGACCTGAACTGAACAGGTACGGGAGGTTAGGACATCTTTGTTGGCGGGGGGGGGGGGGGGGTCACAGTTCATCCCACCGCACTTGTGAATTATCTCAGTTATTGTTGTTGTTTAGCCACTAAGTTGTGTCCGACTCTTTGCAACCCTATGGACAGAAGTTGTTATTTTTTCTAGAAAGTTTTAAACATTAAAATATAGAAAGAAAAGAATTATACCCCAGTGTAGGGGGCATGGAGCCTGAATCGGGCTGGGAAGTGACCAGTCTGGGAAGAGCAGACACAACTCTCCGCTGGGCTCCAGAATAGTCTCTCGAATAATCCACAAGAGCGACAGCAGTGATGACCAGATCCCTGGCCTGCCCGTGGGTCCTGGCTGCCCTGGTCGCCCGGCCTTCTTGGAAGGCCCGCCCCTGAGCTCTGGCCTCGCCCACCCTCCTGGCCCCTCCCGCCCCCCCATGTGCCCCCCAGGCCTGTCAGGCGCCCACGTCCCCAACTTGTAAAGTAACAACCTGTCACACGCACAACCTCTTTGCACCGAAATGTTCTCTGGTCTGTGTACACTGCGATTGAAGCCGCACCGCTTGATAGTAATATCTTTTGTTGGTGTGTCAGGGTTCTGCAGAATCTAATTAAGGCGTGTTCTCTGCGCATCCGGGGTGTTGGAACAATTCCGCGGAGCAGACAATGCAAGATGTTGACCTGCAAGATAAACTGTGCTTACGTAGGATTTGGGGGCGGTGGGTGGGCGGCACACGGCTGCTCTTTTTTGCCAGGCACCAGCCACCCACTCACCTGTCGCCCCTGGGTGCCAGCGGCGGGGCATCTTCACTGGGGGGTGTTGATCACTGCAGCGGTTTTCTGCGTGTACTTCTGTGTATACACACGGGCATACGTGTGCACACACACAGATGCACTGGTACACGGGAGGCGGCCTTCCTGGCCAGGCGACTCCTGTCTCAACAGCCCCCTCCCTGCCATGTCTTGAGGTGGGCCTAACAGCCCTTATCACAGATGAGGAAGCCGAGGCTTGAGACGCCTGTGTTCAGGCGGAGAACGGCAACTCTGAGAGGCCTCTGGACGCCAGACAAGCCTGCGTCTGGGGGTTGGGGGGCTGGGCCTGGGTGAGGACACATGGCCCAACCTTCAAAGCAGGCCCAGGTAAAACTCATCTCTCCTGGACAGACAGGGAAACCAGGGCCCAGAGAGGTCAGGGGCTTGTCTGCGACACACAGCAGGCTGGGGGCAGCCCTGTGTCCTTCCTGACCACAGCCCGGAGGCTGAAAATAAGTGTCCTTCAGTTCCAGGGCAGCTTTGAGACACCCTCCACCTATGATCCTGGCCCCTTCTGCGGGTGACCTTGGCCAGCGCCAGGCCCACTCGGGCCTCAGTTACTTCCCTGGGAGGCAGGGTTGATGGGGCATCACGGCAAAGTGACCTGCCCGCCAGCCCTGCCTGACCCAGCGCCCAGTGGGGCTGCCGTCTCTCTGCCACTGTCCCAGCTCCACCGCGCTCAGGACCTGCCTGCCCGCCGGTGGGCCAGATAGAGGGGCCCACTCCAGGCTGGGGGGCTTCCTTTGGGCTCCTCATCTGCAAGTTGGACCCCAGACTCTGACAGCCCCAAGTAGAGGAAACCGGAGCCGAGGTCTGCCGAAGGCCGGGTGGGGAAAGACTCCAGAACCCCGGGCGGCAGGAGGAGGAGGCCGGCCAGGAGGCGGACACGGCGGGGACAAAGGTCTGCGGACAGCCTGAGCCTGGGATTCAGTGCAGCAGGGAACCAGCGTGGCCGCGCGCGGCGCGGGCCTGCGCCCGCGTGTGCATGTGTGTAAGGGAGGCGCAGGCACGCGGCTTACGTGTGCACACAACCGGGTGCACGCGCACCCGTGCACATCTTGTCTGTGCGCGGAGCACCTGCCCCCCGCACCCGGCGCGGCCTCGCCGCCCGCGCGCCTTAGGAAACGCCGCAGCGCCACCTGCTGGCCCCGCTCCGGCCGCACAGAGGGCGCGCGGCGGGACACGAGGCCCCGCCCCGGTGGCCCCGCCCCAGCCCCTCCTCCCGAGGCCCCGGCCCCGCCCCGAGGCCCCGGCCCCGCCCCGAGGCCCCGGCCCCGCCCTTTGAGGCGTGCCCCAGGAGGTGGCCCTGGGACTCTGAGCCACTGGCGCCTGGGAGAGGTGGGCACCCGGGTCTGAGCTTCTGGGGGCCCGGCTGAAATGGGGACCCTTGCAAGGATTAAACGTGCACCAAAGGCACAGCGCACCGCCCTTACATGGCCCCATTTTACAGATGCGGAAAACGTCACCCGCCAAGGTTCCACAGGGGTGGAGGGTGGGGGCGAAACCTGAGTGCAGTGTGCGTTCAGCCACGACCAGCAAACTGAGATGCATTTGTTAACTATTAAGTAACAGTTATTTACAAGCACCGACCCATTAGCCCTCGCACCACTTTGCAATAGGTGTGCTGACAGCCGCTCCAGGAGCTCGTGCAGAGCCCTACCTGCATGTGGAAGTGACGGGCAGGGGTCACCCTGCCTTCCAGGCTACTGCCAGGGCCTGACAGCAGCAGGAATTTGGGATGGGAACGGAAATGGTCAGGATTTCAGAGCAAGGTCAGTAGGGTTGACCCCCATAGGCTGGCTTTTCCCAGCCATACAGTGTTGGGGCGGCTGCTGCTGCTGCTAAGTCACTTCAGTCGTGTCCGACTCTGTGTGACCCCGTAGACCGCAGCCCACCAGGCTCCCCCGTCCCTGGGATTCGCCAGGCAAGAACACTGGAGTGGGTTGCCATTTCCTTCTCCAATGCATGAAAGGAAAAATGAAAGTGAAGTCGTTCAGTCCTGTCTGACTCTGTGCAACCCCATGGACTGCGGCCCACCAGGCTCCTCCATCCATGGGAGTTTCCAGGCGAGAGTACTGGAGTGGGGTGCCATTGCCTTCTCCATTGGGGGTGGCTAGAAGAGGTATTTTCTCAGGTCCTGTCTCTGCCTCTCGCCTCCCCCCCTAACCCGCAAGGCAGTGCAGGATGCCAGGAACCGGTGAAGGACTGAGCACGTCCAGGGACTGGTGGTTCTGGAGGTCTAGCGTCCGGCCTAGCCTCCTGCGGGGTCCCTCCCAGTGTCCATGCCAGTCCCCGATGGGAAGTCCGAGCGCCGCTGCCTGCCCAGGCCCCCACGCCCACCATCCTGCTGCAAGGGAGGGGCCTCTTGGAGAAGAAGGGGCTGGCAGGGCAGATGGTGTCGGCCTGGGTGCCAGCCCAGTTAAAGTCGCCAGAGGAGCCGGGAAGAGCCTGCTGCTGGGAAAGCCTCTGCCAAGTGTATGGCAGGCCTTGCGCCTAGGGGGGGTCACGCCAGGGAGACCCTGAAGGGGGAGAGGGAGGGGCAGCTGCTGGCCTGGCTGGGCAATGTCCCTGACCTTGGGTGAGTCCCTCTGCCAGCCCTCCTTTCCCAGCCCCCAGGCCCTGCTGTCCGAATTCCTGCCCACCAGCTATGTGGGCCCCCAGCCACATACAGCTCCATTTGCACCCCACTGGGCCCCTGACTGGCTGTGGGGCTCTGGGCAGGTCGCTTCACTTCTCTGAGCCTCAGTGGTGTCATCTGGAAAATGGGCTGACGCCTGGGCTGGCTCTGGCTGTGGCGCGGGTCCAGAACCAGCCTCGGAGACCCTACTGTGGGATGTCGTGGCGACAGATGCTGGTCTTTGCTGGTTCACTCTGTCCAGACAGTCTGCCCGACAGCCAGGCCAGCGGGCCTTCGTTTTTCAGGTGGGACAGTGGAGGCGCGGGCAGTGCGACTTCCCCATGGAAGCTGTAAACAGGGCTCGAAGTGGATCGCTGCACCCATCCTCAGGCCAGGACCCCCCCCACCTCTGCCCGACCTGGGGACGGGACTCGGGACCCCAGTGGGGAGGACGTCTACACAGCTCAAGGGCTGTGGTGCTGCTGAGCCCTTCAACCCAGCTTACAGACAGTCAGCCTGAGGCTGGGGCAGAGCTGGGGGAGCCTGAAGCGTGCGTGCCTCTGAAGACCACCGCAGGCGGGACGTGCCATGGGCGGGACAGCCACCTGGACCCACAGCCACATGGCACGCGGCACACACAGCCCCAGCACACCGTGGCCACACCCCCACGCTGATGACAGGCTCCCCTCTGGGGCCCCAGAGAACAGTCAGGGCGGGGCCTGACTTCCTCCATTCTTTCGTTCAATCCCTGGCTCAGAGTGAGGAGGCCTGAGACCAAGGGCCCAGGACAGATGTCCCTCCAGGCTGTAACCATTTGCCTGGTCCCCCTACACAGACACACATGCACACACAGCTGCACGCAGGTGTGCCCAGGCTCACACCTGCCCACCCGCCCGGCACAGCTGTGCCTGCAGGCTGTAGGCTGAGCCAAGTGGGCTAGGCTCAGGCTGAGCAGCTAAACATGCCTGCTTTCTTATGCTCAGATGCTGGGCAGACAAGTGTCCGCTGCAGTTGCTGGAAGGATGGAAGGACAGACAGGGAGGGAGGGACAGACAGACAGCTGGGTAGAGACTGAAGCCGAGGGCACTGCTCACATCCCCATTGTCTCCTGGTCAAGATGGGTTACTCTGAGGCCTGCTATGAACCCATTTTATAGATGAGGAAACAGAGGCAAGAGGTAGGAATTGACTGGCACGGGGTCACACGTGAGTTCTCAGTGATGCTCAGGACCCAGTCTCCAGGGAGGGGCCTGCCTGGCCTGAGTGATGGGGATCTTGGGCACCGGCTCCAGCACCCCCCACAGTCCTGTGCTGGGGTCTGCCTGCTCCCCTGGGCCTGCAGGTCAGGCCTCAGTGGCCTGGGAACCTGCCCCACCTGGCTCTCTAGACCCCCCTCCCCACCTGGGCCGGACTCGAGGGGCTCAGAAGCAGCGCACAGCGGGATGAAGCCCGAAACTCTCCCCACCCACAGCGTTCACAGCACACAGTACTCAGAAGCTTGTAATTAAACACTTGAGTGTCATCAGATACCCCAGCACGGGGCCTGATGAATCCACCACCAGGACACAGACCCCTGGTTCTCCTCCCCCCCCGCCCAGTGTGCAATGGTGGCCCTGAGCTGCGAAGTGGGGGTGACATTCTAAAAGAGCAGATCCCACTCACCCCCCACCCCGACAGGCCCCATCCCATCCCCAGCTCTATCAGCCGCCCACCCAGGCACCAAGGCCAGAGACAGGGGTCCTCCTGGCCCCACTCAAGACTCAACTCCTGAGCCGCCCACCTGCCCCTCCCTTACTGTCCTGAGCTCCCAGCCCTCCCCCAACCCCCCCACCCCCGCCCCCGAGCCCTGTCCGGCCCACCCTGAGGGGCCTGGGTGCAGCCCCTCCACCGCCTTCCAGGCAGCCAGACTCGTGTTCTCGAAACTCACGTCTGACGACGGGACTCCTCCTCCAGAAACCCAGAACCCCAGCCTAAGCCCGAGAAGAGCTTCGGATAAACCCAGACGAAGGGGTGCCCTGCAAAATGCCTGCCTAGAGTCCCTCAGAAGCAAGGACAGTCACAAAACAAAGGAGACGCAGGGGCTGAACGTCACGTGGGGTCCCGGGACAGGAAAGGGGGTTAGCGGAGACAAGGGAGTCTGAGTCAGGTGTGGGGTGAACTACCAGGAAGGTGCCAGCCTGGGTGTCTCTGCCAGCGCCCACGGCCCACCAGACGAGGTGAGGTGTTGCAGGAGGTGGGGGTGGCCTGCGCCTGCCCAGGAGCCCTCCGTGCCGTCTCTGCACCTGCTCTGTAAATCTAAACTATCCCCAAATAAAAAATGTTCTAAAGTGAGAGTGCATGCCAGGGGTCCGATTAAAGTGGTGAGCTGTCCACAGCTGTTTAGTCTTGGCTGGGAGTGGGGGTTCCCAGGTGGTGCTCGTGGCGAAGAACCAAAGACCCCGTCTGCCAGTGCAGGAGAGGTAGGAGGCGGGTTCGGTCCTGGCCGGGAAGCTCCCCTGGAGGAGGAGACAGCAGCCCGCTCCAGTGTTCTTGCCTGGAGAATCCCACGGACAGAGGAGCCTGGCGGGCTGCAGTCCACGGGGCTGCACAGAGTCAGACACGACTCCGTGACTGAGCTCACAGTCTTGGTGGTGAGGCAGCTAGGATCTGTGATATTGTTTTCTGTGTGTTTGAAATGTCTCATAATTAAACATTTAAGAAAAAACAAGCCCAAATCTAATACATTACTCAGGCCTGACACCCCCCCAAAGACCCCCTTAAACTTTAGGATTAAGTGCAAAATTCGTAACCTCCTCCACAACACTGCCCAGGACTCTCCCACCCACCACTTTACCCTGACGTCACGTGAGGCCTGGCCAATCCCTAGGGTCTTGCCCTCTGACGTCACACAAGGCCTGGCCAATCCCTAGGGCTTTGCCCTCTGATGTCACTCGAGGCCTGGCCAATCCCTAGGGCTTTGCCCTCTGATGTCACTAGAGGCCTGGCTAATCCCCAGCAGTTGGCCTCCGTGTCACACAGGGAAAAACGCCTTCCATTTTCCCTGGACCAGGCTGCCTGCCTGCAGCTCTGGCAGATCCAGCCTTTGTCACAGATTCCCAGCCCCTGAGGGGTCACCTCACTGGGCATCACTGGTTGTGGTGCGTGAAGCTCTCCCTACCCCCAGGCCCAGGTCTGGGGGCCACCTGTGAGGCCGGCATTGTTCTCCAGTTTCACAGATGGGAAGCCGAGGCCGCCCAGCGACTAGAGGGGTGTGGGCTAGAGGCCAGAGTCCGTCCCGTGGACCAGCGCTTTCCACCTCGCTGCCTTCCTGGCCCTGGTTACCCACCTGTGAAGTGTTTCTGGGGCCACAAGGCCAGCCTGGGTGGAAGAACTCTTGGGGCCCTTGTATTCTGGGCCCTGTTTCCTCTCAACCCTCAGGTGAAGGACACCATAGAATTTTACTGGGCACCTACTGTGTGCCAAGCCCTGAGTTTACAACAGCAATGATTCAAGTCCCTGGTGGGGCTTGTGTTCTGGGCGGGGGGGGGCGCCTGGCAGTGCATAAGCAGGCGCATACTGTACTGACTGGAGGTCTCTGAAGAATGCAGGCGGGCAGGGGGCTGGGAAGTCATGGTGGTGAAGGGGGAGCCCCCAGGAGGCCCCCTGCGAAACCAAGACCTCTGAGCAGGAGAGGGAGTCAGGCAACGACTCAGGGAAAAGCATCACCAGCCGGCAAGAGCAGGTGCAAAGGCCCTGAGGCGGGCGCTTCTCTGCTCTGTTTGAGAACAGCAGCAGAGAGGCCAACGCGGCTGCAGCAGAGTGGGGAGCCTCGAGGAGACCAGGGCCTCCTAGGTGACAAGCCCCCCGGTGGGACGCCCATGGTCCCAGGTCTCACAGGGCCAGGCTGCCGGGGTCTGAGGGCTGGCCGGCTGGTGGGCCCTGGATGTCCCAGGCGCCAACTGCACCAGGCTCGTCCACTGTCTTCAGAAGTCTCCCTCTGGTTCAGTGACTGTCCCCCCGCCACTGCCCATCACAGGACTGGCAGGGAAATGAGGGCTGGCAGGAGGGGTGGCCAACAGTCTTCAGAGCCCGGGCCCAACTCCCATCATACCAAAGGGAAGCTGAGGCTCAGGGAGACTCAGAACCAGCTGCTGGGGCTAGCTCCTGGAACCCCTGCTTTCCCGGCCAGGTGTGTACAGGTAGGCAGGCAGCTGCATGGCTCACCTGCTGGGCAGGTGTGACAGGGCACAGCCGAATGTTCTGATGGGAGAACCAGTCAAAGTGCCAGGCAGAGCTAAAGGCCCTACGAAGCCAGCTGGGTCCACCCGTGGGGCTTCCAGAAAGGGAGACTGGCCCGGAGCGGGCCGGCTCCCAAGATGCCTCAGGGCACCTGGGCCAGACAGTGCCCCATCTTCCCGCCATGTCCCCCCGGCCTCGCGACAAAACGACGCCTGGGCCGGGGGCTGCGGCCCACCATGGACTCACCCTGCCCCAGCCCCCAAGGAACAATTTACCTTTCAGAGCCGGTCCAAGATATTAATTAAGATAAATCTACCTCAATTTTGAGATTCTCTTATCATGTAATTTATCAAAATTATGTTAATTATTTCTGTAGGGCAGCAAAATTATTACCTCTTTTGTGTCTGATTTGTATTAATATTCATAATTTAATAATTCAGCATCCTGGCCATCTGGTCCGGGAGCGGCTCCCTTCCCTCCCTCGGTCCTCACAGGAGTGTCCCCACCGCGCTGTCCGTGTCCCTGGGGCCCGGCTCCCCGGTCCCCACACCTTTGAGCGTCCAGTCCTGTGGCAGCCACCCCCCGCCAGCCCGCCCGGCCCGGGGCCCCCGTGGCCTCAGCCCGCAGGTTGAAGTGCAGGTACCACGCACACACCGCCACCCCCGCTTGGCAGGTGAGCCAAGCTGAATTGACATTTTCCACACTTTGTGAGTTTTACACTGTAATTTGACATAATTAATGCCTACATTACTGCTGATAATTTAGCTAGTTAATTAAACTCGGAGGAGATAATTAAGGAAAGGCTACTGCTTGGATTGCTAATTGTTTTTGTCATTATTTCAGGGGCCGACAGCTGCCGGCTGAGTCATCCTGTTTTGTCAGCTGACGGGTCACATGATACGGGGGGGGTCCCCTGGGGGGCCCCCCACTTCCAGGGGAGGGAGGCAGGCAGCCGGCTACCTGGCTGTGGCCTGGAGCCCCGCCAAGTGCTGCAGGCTGGTCCCGCCCCTCCCCACTCCTCCTGTTGAGGTGACAGCCACCCCCACGTGGGACACTGGGCCTGGGGTCACTCCAAGGTCAGCCTGAGCAAGCCAGGGGAGGAGGGCAGCCCTCCCAGCCCCGCATCCAAGCCCACGGGCTGACGTGCCCGGGCAGCACCCCAGCCTTCTGCAACAGGCAGATAGAAGAGGGGACTTCCTGGGCCTGCTGGAAGTCAGCACAGATTATCCCGCGCGGCGGAGAAAGACTGGAGACCGTGGGGGCAGGTGCGGGCGGGACTGTGCGCCCAGCTCTTTGACGTCCATCAGCAGGTGGAGCTGGGCTTGGAGAGCTTCTCTGACTCTGCTCCAACCCTCCCAAGGGTGAGGGCTGCCCACCCGCTGTGGCAGGTGGACCTGAGGCCAGAGGAAAGGGGGACTGCTGAGATCCCCCCACCGGGCCGCAGTCCCCAATGAGCCGACAGTGCACAAGGCCGCCCGTACACAGCGCAGCACGGTGTAACACCGGCACCGGGGTCTCCACTCTCAGCGAGCCAGGGCCCTGCTCCAGGTCATACCGCGGACCCGCCGCAGGCCACAGGGAGGGCAGGAAGCTCAGGAGGACGGGCTCCGAGGCCCGGGCCATGCTGCCACAGACGAGGGGCCGCCCCTTCGTTCCCCGAGCAGGCCCTGAGGGAGTATGTGATCGCGTGGTCAGGTGAGGTCGTCATGGCCGTGGGGCTCACAGTCTGGGTGGGGCACACACAGGCAAGGAGGACTGCACACGTAGCTGGGCATCCTTAGGGGGCTCAACTTGGCTATCAGAACGTGCAAGGCAGAGGCTCAAACGATCCTGCTTTATTATCCCTTAGAACAAGAAGTCTCCACATAAGAAGGTTCTATATCGGCTAATTCAGGGCAAGGCCACAGCCACAGGATGTTAGCAAACACCCAGGAGCCTTCCTTGTTTCTGCCCTGCCAGTCTCTGTGTGGTGACCGTATCTTCCCTCATGGCCCCAAACTGGCTGCTGTGGCACTGTGAGCCCCAAGTCCCACCATGGTTCCCCCACACCCCAGGCGGAGTCCAGCAAAGATGGGAGGGCAGTGGTATCTCACATAATCATATGACTGTCTTAATGGGATGTTTGCAGGGAGGCCTAGAAACGGGAGCTTTCCTCCCGATGAGCCTTCTACTTCCTTTCTGCTTTTGGCAAGAGCTTTAGCTTGGACCATGAGAACTGGCTTTCTTCCCGCAGCAAAGCTCCTTCGTGGGATGCTGCGTCAGCCTGGATGGCAGTGCTCTGTCAGCAAGCCCTCAGGGTCCTTCCTCTAGCTTTTGGGTTGGCTCCCCTCACCCCAAACCCACCTCCCTCATAAGACCTATCAAAGGCCACAAGAGGCAGTCGGTTAACACTGTATTCTGAGTGCCTTCCTAATACTTCCCCAGCTTTGATGAATCTGTGGTCTGGAAGCTAGGGCAGCACAGGGTAACAGCCGCATCTAATTTTCCACGAGTTCGTCATCAGGATCACCGACTTTCCAACCAGAGCGCCGGGCCTCACTGCCCGCTGCCCACCGGCCCTCCCGCAGACAGGTCCACGTCTGAGGTTCTGCTAGGGGCCACACCTCCACTCCAGGAAATAAGTTCCCAGTCGTCTACAAATACCAGAAACTCTGAATAAAACAAAAAGGGATACTTTTCCCATACAGAGTAGGTTGTCCCCTAAAACGTCATGTCCGCCAGGAACCTCACAGTGCGACTTTATTTGGAAATGGGGCCATCAGTGGAGGCCCTGACCCTTGTGAAAGGGGGCGTCTGGACCCAGACCGGCACAGCGGGCAGAGGCTGCAGGAACACTGGATTGACGCAGCCGCGCCAGAACGCCGGGGATCGTTGGCAACACCAGGAGCTGGGGAGAGGCCCAGAGCAGGCCTTCCTCCCAGCCTCAGAGGGAGCCAGCCCACAGACACCTTGGTTCCAGAACCGGGTACTTTCTGCCTGCACCATGCGGCTTGTGGGATCTTAGTTCCCTGAGCCGGGGTTGCGTCCGGGCCCTTGGCAGTGAGAGCGCAGAGTCCTAACCACTGGGCTGCCAGGGAATCCCCAGATTTCTGTTTTTCAAGCCAGCAAGTTAGTGGTACTCTGTTTTCGCAGCCCTAGGAAATTCCTACACCATAAGAAACCCAAAGATACGGAGGTTCTGCGTGTGTACCAAGACTCTCAGTCCTGTTAGACTCTTTTGTGACCCCGTGGACTGCAGCCCACCAGGCTCCTCTGTCCATGGGGATTCTCCAGGCCAGAGTACTGGAGTGGGTTGCCATGCCCTCCTCCAGGGGATCTTCCCCACCCAGGGATCGAACCCTGGTCTCCTGCGTTGCAGGCGGGTTCTTTACCGTCTGAGCCTCCCAGAGCCTCCTTTATTGGGAATGAGAATGGTCATGATTGGCTTGTACTAAGTATGACTCATTTCCTAGGGTTGGGGAGGGGGCTGTCCAGCCTGAGCCAAGGATACCGTGAGCCGTCTACCCTGGAGGGGGACATCCAGACGAGACGGGGAAGCCAGCAGGGTCTGCTCTCAGGCACACGCAGGGCCCTGGGAGTGAGCAGTGCAGGGGACGCGGCGGGGCCTCTGGGGGACAGCGGGTGGGAACGGGCCCCCTGTGGGGACTGGACAGCGGCCGCTCAGCCCGGCTCGTGCAGAGCGCCGCTGGCCCTGTGATAAGAGGGGAGGCGGGGTCTCGAAGGAGGGCAGAGGCGGGGGTGGTGGGCGCGGGCGGTGTCCGCACCCCCGGAGGTGGGCGGGAATAGAGGGACACCGAGCCGGCGCAGCCGGACGACCCCAGCGGGCAGGCGGGGTCATAGCGAGCCGCTGACCGCCGGACAGAGTTCAGGCCGTGGCCGCGAGGGCCGGGCGCGCAGTGGCGAATTCCCTAGCACCTGCGCTAAAAAAGCGAGCGAGAGACCAGATCAGTCTCCTAACGCATCTTATTGAACCGCTCTGTGTGAAATGTCTCCATTTCTACACGTGATCAACATAAAATGCTCTGAACGCGCGGTCCTGTCCTTCCCGCGGGCGCCGTGTGGGAAAGCCCGCCCGCCTCTCACCCTGGGGGCGAGCCTTCCCCGGGACTGGCCGCAGGGCAGGTGCGCGACGCCCCCTCCCCCAGGCCGTCTGAGCGCCCCTCTCCCCCGGCTGGCGACTGGCGAGCGGGGGGCTCTGCCGGAACTTAAGGCTGCAGCCCCGCTTCTTCTGTCCCAGGGAAGCCCAGCCGCACTCAGGCTCACACCTGCTCTTCACCCACCTGCCCGCCCTCCAACCCGCAGCTCCGAGGGGCTCCCTTCCCCCGCCGCACCTCCAGCTGCTCAGCTTGTCCCTCACGGTCCCACCAGTTCCTGCCTCTCCCCAGCTATCCTAGAGACAGCATTTTCCTGCTAAGACGCCCCTGTCCCCCCGTGGAGCCTCGGACCCTGATCCCAGCCCCTTACTCGCAGAGAGGGGCGGGTCCACCCCGCGGGGCCAGCCCCAGAGCCGGACGCTCCCCTCCCCTCCCCAGCAGGTCCTCCCGCCTCAATAAATGAGGAGAAATGGCCCATACGGAAGTGTCACGTTCTTAAAAGCACTGACGAAGCTTCACACGGCCGTGCGAGAGCGAACCGAACGGTTTTAGCTTTTTAATTTAATACGATATAATTTCAATTTGTGATGAGATAAGATGTCCTGGAGATTGCGTTCCGATCGGATCCCATCCTCACGGCCTTAGGAGGAGTCAGCGGCTGCAGATGAGGTGTGTGTCGGGGGACGTTCTTTACTAGCAGCATAACGAGCTGGCGGCCATGCCATCCGCCCTCATCAGGGTCCTGGGAGAGCCCGTCAGCACAGAACCCGGCACTCCGGGACAGGACGGCTGGGAGAGGAGCCTGGGTGGACCTGCAGACGGGTTCCCAGGCCCCCAGGCCCCCGGGCGCTGGCCTCTGCTGGGAGGGGTGGGAGGCAGCATGGGGAGGCCCCGGAGTCAGAGCTCTGTCCTTGGGGTGAGTGGGTGCCTCAGCAGCCTCGGAGGGCAGGAGGCCCCACTTGCAGGGAAAGGCAGCGCCACAGACGCACGGGGCAGGAGGAGGGCCGGGACCCCGTCTTCCCGCCGCAGCCCTCCTGCGGGGCTGGGAGCCTGTGGGCTGAGGGGGTGTCCACCCTGAGCTCACGTCCACTGCCCACACAGCGCCCTCCGGGTCCCCGGGCTCCAGAGTGCCGTGACCTTACAGCCAAGGTCTGACGCCCCCCTTGGGGGTCCTCACGAGCCCCCATGCACTAGTGTGCATGCTCCTAGGCCCACCCCTGCTTCTACCACGGGCAAGGAGACCCCTCCCAGGGCAGGACAGGCCCCGGGGGGGAGAGAAGAGCATGGCCCATGGGCTCTGGGAGGCCCCTCCTCTGAGCAGACCCGGCCCAACCTCTGGCGCCTTCACACTGACTGCACCAGGAAGGGCCGCGGCCAGCCCTGGGGTCAGTGGCCCAGGGGGGACTCAGGTGGGCTGGCAGAAGCCGGGTCACACCCTGCGTGTGTCCTCTAGAGGCCTGGGCAGCCCTTTCTTCCCAGGATCCCCGAGATGCTGAGAGGTGAGAACGTGACCACAGAGACTCGTCTGTGGGGCGACTGCGGCTCCTGCCAAACCGGGGGCCCTCCCCCCACCCAGTGAGTCCCAGACAGGCCCCTCCCCCTCCCCAGTGAGTCCCAGACAGGAGGGGGCCTGGACGGGGCCCAGGCTCTGCCCCTCGCACCTCCCAGATGGTGACTAAAGACACCAGAGTCCAGGCCCCACCACGCCTGCCATGCGACCTGGCCCTCCTCCGGGACCCACCACCTTCCTGGCAAAGGCGGTGCTGCTCACCTGACTCCTCGGCCCCCAAGACAGGCCTGCTTCCCGAGGCCACGCCTGCACCCTGGCCCCCACGGTCGGACACCCCCTGCCACCAGCCCCGCCCAGCCAAGGATGGCTCTGTTGACCCCTCCTCCTCCTGCCTCTGACCCAGGGGGGCCCTTCCCCCCTCTAGGGTGGGAGTGGAGATGGCTGGGGGGTGGGCGCAGGGAGCCCGGGTCATCTGTGGAAAGGGCCAGACCAGCCAGTGGAGGTTGCGGGGGTGAAGGAGGCCGCGGGGCCCCGCTGAGGTCGCCGCTGTTTACAGCTACTGGGGCCTCGTGTGCGTGCTTGTCCGCAACTCCTGCCCACGGGCTGTGCTGGGAGGGGGTCCCCAGAGGGAGAACCTCTCTCTGACACTCCAGGGGGCCTGGGGCTCCCCAGGCTGAGCGCCCTCTGGGCCCAAGAGGTGGGGCCACCAGCCCTGAGATAGCCCAGAAACCCCAAGGCCTTGACCCCTCCCCGGCTCCGTCAAGTCCGAGCAGGGTAGGAGGGGCCACCCACCCCGTGGGCGCTCTGCCCACCTGAGCCCATGTAGCTCTCCAGCCCTGGGCAGTGCCCCCGTCCCCAAGGCAGTTCTGAGCCACCCCGGGGCTCAGGCTGGCCCTGTCCGGAGGCCGGGGGACCCCCAGCAGCATCCCGAGCCCCTCGCTGGGTGAGAAAGCTCAGGCCCAGGAAGGGCGGTGAGTGGGCCAGAGTCACATCCCGAGGCGGGCCTCACTCACTCACTCACCCCACATGTGCTCGGCTCATTTGCGTGCCAGGCATGGTCCTGGGTTTGGGACACGGCCCAGCTCCCTGACTCGAGGACATGGAATGCCCTCGAGACAAAATGCCTAAACCAGGGTGACCTCCAAGGGCCCCACATGGGCCCGGGTGGTGGGCAGCCAGGGGCTCAGGGAGCCTCTTCAAGGACAGCCCTGTCTTGGAGCCAGGCTTGTGGAGGGCGGGGCTCCAGGTGAGGGGTGGTCAGGGCTTGCCACACATTTGCCCGGGGCGGGGAGGCTGGGGCAGTGGAGGCTCCGGCGGCAGCAAGGGGAGGAGGCCGGGCGGGAGGCTCCCAGTGGGCGCGGGGCCCGGCAGACAGGAGCCCTGCTGGGTCACCTCCCCGTTCCTCCCGCAGCCATGCCGGCCCACTCCCCACCCTAGGCTCCCCTCACACCCCGGACCCTCCACACAGCCAGGCCTTGGTCCAAGGTTCGCCTCTGCCCTGAAAGTCTGCCGGTGAGGCCCCAGGCCCGTGTGTGGGCCCCAGGAGAACAGCCCTCTCCAAACACACAGCCCACCACCGTGTCCAACAACGGCAGCACGGCTCCTCCGGGCCACGTCTGGGAAGGGAAAGGCCGCACTGAGCGCCTCCTGGATGCACAGGTGGGTCTCAAGCCCACTGCGCTCTGCCGTGCCCACTCCCATCTGGGCTGCGGGCCCCTCGCAGCCGTGGGGGCCCCTGCAATGGGAGCGCCACCTGATTCTCCTCCAAGCTGGGGGCCGCAGTGAAGCCGGGCCCCACCTACATGCCTCGAGGGTGGTCCCTGCATCCCCTCCTGCCCTGCCCCCGATGGAATGCATGTTGTATGACCTGGCAACTCCTCGGCCCCCAAGGACACCGCCATGCTTGACCTGCCATGACCGGGCGCCGGCCCCCGGGTGGACAGCAAGCACAGCCTGCCAGCAGCTCAGACCCTGGGGTGTGACCGCCAGCAGGGGCTCTGCTACCTTGAGCCCCCCAGCACCCTCAGGGGGCCCTCCAGGGCCCCAAGGATGGAGGGCAGCCCTCTCTCCCCAGGGGGGTGCCCCTGAGGTGTGTGTCCCCACCAAGGCCATCCCCTAACAGGCTGGACAACCTCACACACACCGGGAGGAATCCTTCCCACCCCATCTCGAGATGCCCTGTGCACCTGCCCACCCGGGCTCCCGGGCCACGTGGAGGGCACTGCCACAGGGGTGCTGGAGCCGGGCCGCAGGTTCCAGCCCCAGGCCACACCTAGCTTGCTGTGTGACTCTGGGGGGCTGGCCGCACCGCTCTGAGCCCCCGTCTCCTTGTCAGTAAAATGCAGCTATCGGCTCTGCTGAGTGGCCCTCTGCCTCCCCCTGGTGTTGAAGAGGCTGCACTGCCGCAGGGGCCCACGTGGGAGGATGGTGTGGGGGCTGGAGCTCAGGGAGGGTCAGGCTGACAGCCCCAGGCCCCTTCCCCATCCTCCTCCTAACACGCGAGGGCCCCGGGCCTCTGGTCAGAGCCACCACCGTGCCCAGCGCCTGCAGAAGGACGTCAGGCTGCCCTACCTGGCCGAGTCCCTGCAGGGCCCAGGCCCCACTGACCGCCCAGGGCTGTCCATAGCCCCCTGTCACCCCGCCCTCCAGCGGGATCTGGCTGTGATCCAGGGGGTGGCAGGAGGTCTCTGAGCCCCTCCACCCACTGCTGGGCCAGGCTCAGCCCCGTGACCCCATCAACCTCACCGGGAACACGCAGCCCATCGCTACCAGAGGCTCAGGGAGGGCAGGGCCCTGGCCTAAGGCCACATGGCTGAGCAGCACAGCCGGGGACCAGCCCCCCACCTGACTGCGGGTCCCCAGACCTCAGCGGAGACCCCCACGGCCCGTGAGGACAGAGAGCTGAGGGCCGGTGGGCCCAGCACACTCAGTCAGGGGCTCCCACCCCCACGGGCACCCACGGGGTCCTGATGCCGCCTGTCGCCAGGCGGGGGGGTGTCAGTGCTTTGCTGTTGCCGAGGGTCCCTGGGGCGGGACCATCAAGGTGGGCTCCTCGGTGGCTGCAGACCCCACAGGAAGACACCAGGCTGGGAGGCTGAGCCCTGGGAGTGTGACTGCAGTCCAGGGGCCCGGGCTGGAGCCGCTGAGGACGCAGGTCTGGGCCGCCAGGAAGCTCTGCTCCCTCAGGCCTGCCCTGCGGGACCGTGGCCCCCTCACCCAGCGTCGGGCAGGGCGGCGCCCGGCTCCCTTGCTGGACGCCAGGAACACCACCCACAGGGGCCCAGTCGGCCTTCACCTCAAAGGTCAAAGTCACAGTCTAGACAGGGACCCCCACAGGGGGGTGGGGGCCAGCACCTGGTGCGGTTTGCAGAGATCCCGCCCTGCCCTGGCTCCTGAAGGCTCACATCTAGCCTGGCCGCGTGGCCAGGCCAGGAAGCAGCCAGCAGGGCCAGAGAGGCTGCAAGCGCCCGGGGCCACAGGCCGGTCCACACGGCGGCCAGGCCAGGAAGCAGCCAGCAGGGCCAGAGAGGCTGCAAGCGCCCGAGGCCACAGGCTGGTCCACACGGCGGCCAGGCCAGGAAGCAGCCAGCAGGGCCAGAGAGGCTGCAAGCGCCCGAGGCCACAGGCCGGTCCACACGGCGGCAGAGGTGGAAGGTGGCTGAGACCTCTGGGCTGCCAGGAGCTCGGGGCCGGACGGGACACGGAGCCCAGGCCACGCGTCCGTTTCTTTATTGAGGCGCCCCAACCCCGCAGTGGGGCAGCGTGGGTCCCACCCCGCCCGCAGACGAGGGTTCTGCAGCGCCGCCAGGCGGCTACTCGGGGGTCCTGCTCCGGCTCCTGGGGGACCAGATGCTGGACAAGCGGAACCGGGGCTTCTTCCTATGCTCCTCGCCGCTCCTCTGCAGGTCTGGGGGCGGACACAGGGGCCTCGCTCGCCCACCTGGAGGCCGGCTCCCCACGGCCTCCCACCCGCGGGGCCTCCCGGGTCCCAGCAGAGCCCACCCGCCGCCCTCCTCAGGGGTCGCGCCGACCGCCTGCCTGGAGAGCACCCGCCGGGCTGGGCTTGTCTGGGGGACGAGGCCTCCCCTCGCCCCGACCACAGGGCCCCTCAAGCCCCGGGTACTCACTCCCTCACGGTGAGCCTTCCTGACCCCACGCCTCTGCGGCGCTGCAGGCCGGCCCGGCCCCGGCCCCGCCCCTCCCCCAACAGGCCCCGGCCCCGCCCCTCCCCCAACAGGCCCCGGCCCCGGCCCCGCCCCTCCCCCAACAGGCCCCCCAACCCCTCCCCAGGCCCCGCCCCCTCCCCAGGCCCCGCCCCCGCCCCACAGGCCCCACTCCGCCCCAGGCCCCGCCCCCTGCGCCGGAGCCCCCGGTCACCCAGCTTCTGGATCATGCTCCGCAGCACCTCGTCCTCCTCCTGCTCCCTGAAACGGAGTGGCCGTGAGGGCACGCGGCGGCGGGGGTGCGGCGCCCTCACACCGCCCGACCTCACACCGCCTGCCCGCGGACCACACCACGGAACCACCCTCTCCTGCCCTGCGCAAGTCCCCGCCTCTCGGCCCGGCAGGACCCGGGACAGTGACCCGGGACCGGAAGGGCCGGGGTGCACCAGGGGCTTCACTAGGGGAGACCCTGGGAGCCGGGCTGCCTGGCAGGGCCCACCCTCCGCCTCGAGCCCCCCCTGCGAAATGCACAGGGTGGGTCTCCTCCGGCTGATCGGAAGGGGAGGTCCTGAGCCCCCCTCACCCGGACCCCCTACACCTGGACTCCCCACCACAGGAACCTCCTCACCTGGACCCCCCTGGGCCCCCTCACCTAAGCCGGTCCTCATCCAGGAAGTCGATGATGTCGCTGCGGTTGTTGACCGTGTCCACGTACTGGTCCAGCAGGTCCTGCTCCCGCTGGCGGTCCTGGGGGGACTTCAGACCCTCTGCGGAGACAGCTGGCGTCAGCGGAGCCCTGTTGTCCCCACGCTGCTCAGGGACGCGGTGTCCCCATTCCCCAAGGGTCAGGCTCCTCCCCCAGTGGAGAAGGGGGGTCCCCGGGTCGTGAGTGAACAGCGCCTGAACGGGAGGCGGGCGCTACAGGCCCCTCCCGGCTGTCAGCCACGCACACAACACCGCCCGCCCGCCTGTCCCAGACACGGTGGGCTCGCAGCACTATGGCAAGGGGGGGGGGGCGGGCCTGCCAGGACCCGAGCCCCAGCCCAGCACTCAGCCGCGGGAACCACGACGCCAACAGACTCGTCAGCTGCTCCCGGCACGCCCTGTACAACCCTCACCACCACTGAAGGAGAGGGTGCTAGAATCACCCCCACTTTCCAGGAATGAAACCCAAGCAGAGAGAGGCTGAGGGTCTCAGCCAGGCAGCCAGCCGGGGGCCCGGGGAAGCCCGCCCCTGAGCCCCGCAGCCCCGCCCCGCGCCACTGGCTGGACGCACCCGGCTTGGCCATCAGCCGGCGCAGCTCCCCCTCGAGGTCCAGCTGCCGCTCCTCCAGGCGCTGGTCCCTGGCCCTGCAGAGGGGGCGTGGCTGTGAGCCAGCCGCCTGTGAGCACGCCCACGAGCATGCCCGCAAGCGCACGTGAGCACACCCACAAGCACACCTGTGAGCACACCCACGAGCACACCTGTGTGGACGCCCGTGTACGGGCACGGAGAAGGCCCCTCCAGGGGGCCACGGCCAGACACTCACTTGTACATCAGTTCCGACTCCAGCCTCAACAGCAGCTGCTTTTCGTGGACGAGCCGGAACCAGTCCACCATGAGGGCATCCTCCGAGTCATCTACGGAGAGCAGTGGGCTGGGCGTGGGCGGGCCAAGGGGCCCAGGGCCACGCTGGTCAAGGCCAGGTCAGGGTGCTGGGTGGTGAGGGAGAAGGGGGCCCGACGCGGGGTGTGGGGGGCGCTCACCCCCCTCGGCCGCTCGCAGGCGCTTCTCCAGCTCCACGCCCCGGAGCTCCAGGGCGTCCAGCTGCCTCTCAATGTCCTGCACTTGCCACCGGATCTCGGGCGGCATGTAGTCGGGGTGTAGCTGGGGATGGGCAGGTGGTGAGAGGCGGGGGCGGCCACGGGCCCCGGGGCTGAGCTTCTCACCCACCCCTACCCCAGCCCACTCACCGTGACTGGCGAGGTTGCCGACTTGGCAGGCAGAGCGGCTACACCGGCGGGGCCTGGCGGCCTCCCTGGGGCAGGGGCAGCACAAGCCTCTTCAGGCACCAGGCCCAGCGTGACCCAGACGCAGTCTGCAGTGGGGGCCACCCAGCCCTGCCCCCCGGGACACCCTGGCAGCCTGGTATGCCTGCCATGCCCAGCAGCCCCTGCTGGTGCCCGAAGAGCGCGAGCTGGCAGACACATCCCAGGAGACCCCGTGCTCATCCGGGCCCTGCCCTCCTCCAGGTCGGCAGCAAGGACGCCCTGCCAGCACCCCAGCCACCCTTCCCACAAGACGCCGGGAGCAGAGGCCCCGTGGCTGCCAGGGTGACTCAGCCTTCAGGAGGCAGGCGGGGCCTCGATCCCGTCCTGCTGCCCCTTCACGTGGGAGACCCTCCAGACCTCCAGCCCCACCTCAGACACACAGAGCCCGGGCACGTCCAGCTGTGCTCGCCTCTGCTGGCACTGGAGGCTTGTCTTCCTCCATTCTAGGCTTCATGAGCTCTTACGCATCCTCCAAAGCCCCAGGGGGCATGTTCTCCAAAGGGCCCCAAGCAGGAACGTGGTATGCCCTGGACTCACCTGGTTTGCCTTGCGGAGGACCTTTCTCCTCCTCCTTCTGGCTCTGGGCAGGGCCTTCCTTCCTCGACGGTTCAAGCTGCAGCCAGTCACCAGAAACATCCAGGCTGGCTGGGACGGCCAGCTTCCTGAGAGGGGATGCGGGCGCAGACGCGGCTGCCCGCGGTGGGGACGAGCCAAGTGTCAGGCCAGTAGGCCCAGGCCCTCCCCCTCCTGCCTTCCTGAGCTGGGCCCCCTTGGAGGGGCGCCCACACGGGTGTCAGGCCACGATCCGCGTCTGCCCGGCTGGCCACGTCCACAGGAGGGGAAGGGGACAGAAGGCTGGCCCTTGAGGGCACAGGGGACCTGCTTGGGGCGGCAGAACGTGGCTGGGAGCAGACACGCGCAGTCACGCCTCACACACGCATGCCCGCCCGCCTGGACCACCGGCTGCTCTGCCCCTGAGGAAAGGGCCCGCTAGACCAGGGCTGCCTGCGGAGGAGGGTTGAGGGCCTCTGGCCGGCAGTACCTGGGAGGCTGGCCCCGGGGCTGGCCGCGCCCGGCGTCCTGTCCACCCGCACAGAGGTCAGCGTGATCCGGATGCCCCCCTTGGAGCTCCCGGATGCCTTCCCAGCTGTGTCACCTGCCCTCGGCTCTCCCAGGACCTGAGGTTCCTTTGGCTCCGGGACCCTGGGCAGAGAGGCGGGAGGTCAGCGGAGGGAGACAGGCCTCCCCGCACCCTGTGCCGACCAGCCTGGGGTACGCGTGCTGCTCTCGGCCCTGACGGTCTCACCTGGAGCACAGACACGGGTGCTCAGGTGCAAGCGTGTGCTCAGGTGCCCGGAGCGTGTATGAGGACGGGTCCCCTGCGGCTCACAGGGAGGCCGCCCCGCACTGCAGACCTGCAGCGGCCCTCTCCCTCCCCGCCCCTCTCTCTGCCAAGCCTGCAGTGAGTGGGGGTCCCAGGTCAGCCCTGGGGGGACGCACCTCGGGTGCTCTCATTCCCCGGGGCCTCCAGGCTGGTTCAGTGAGGATCCGACGGTCCGCGTGGACCCTCCCTGGAGCCGCCTGACCCCCCGAGTCCAGTGGCCCGAGGGCACATGGCCTGTCCCGGCAGGCTCCTGCTTCCACAGCTGACCCGCACGGGCTGCCATGTGGCCAGCCTGAGAAGCGCCTGCTGGGTGCCTGCCCGGTGCCCACCCTGGCCGCAGGCGGGGGAGGCTCGGCGCCCCGGGGGCCCGCCGCACACACCTGTCCGCGGGGCTCTTCTCCACGGGCTTCAGGCGGGCCCTCCACCCCGCCGGCTGGTCCTCCGGGCTACCCTGGGGGCTGGTGCCCGGGCCTGGGTGGGAGCAAGCGGTCTGCTGGGAAAGGCCGCCCTTCCTGCTCCTCCCACCACCCCCACTTCGGGCGCTCCCACGGCCAGCCTGGCCCCTGGGAAGGGGCGCTCCCTGTGGGAGCTCCTGGGAAGGACGCCCCCCTGTGCTGTGTGCCCGGGGGGTCCCCGCCCGCTTCTCCTGCTGCCAAACAGGGTGCGTGAGCCCCGGGGACTCCGTGCGGGTGTGGGGTGACTGCAGGCCTCCTTGGCTCCGGGCAGAGTGGCCTTCCGGCCGGGAACTCAACCACGAAAGAGTGGGAAGAATGCTTTGGATCCTGCGTCCTCTGAGCCGCCCAGTGACCCCACGGGTGCCCTCAGGGGCAGCCCCAGTGCCAAGAAAAAGCCGAGTGTGCAGTCCTGGAGCACAAGGCCAGGGCAGTCGGGGCATCAGGGCCTTCGGACAGCAGGCCCCGAGGCCAGTTCCGGGCAGTGACGAGGGACGCACGGACCGGGGGTGCACACCCCCGGGAGGGGGATGGACCGGGGGTGCACACCCCCCGGGAGGGGGACCCTGGCAGGGCGCCGTCACTACGGGGCGGCGGGGCTGTGGGGCTGGGCCAGCAGGTGACAGCCCGAGACTGGCCCCAGGACCACGGGCTGGGAACAGCGGCCACAACACGGCGGCAGGCTGGGCGCGAGGACCCCGGGGACCCCGCCACCCCCACAGCCCGGCCCGCACCCTGCCCACACTGGGGGCTCTTACCCTTGGCCAGCGGGGCCTCTGGCTTCAGCCTGGAGCCAGCACCGGCCCCGACGGCCCCTGAGGAGGCAGCTGGGCCCTTCTTGGCCTCCTGGGATGCCCATGAGGCGCTGCCCACACCCGGGGCCGGGGGAGGCCCCGTCCTCGTAGGGGAGCTGAGGGTCTGTGGGGACGCCGGCTGTGATGCCCTGGCTGGTGGACTGGCTCCAGGCCCCCCAGATCTGGGATGGGAGCTGGGAGCAGGGGAGGCGGCAGTGGGGGCCCTGTGGGGGGGCACGGGTGTCAGCAGGGGTGGGAGCCCCCTCAACCCCCAAGCAGTAGGCAGCCCCTCATCTCCCTGAGACGCTTCCCAAGGCCCACCCTCCTGAGGGCTGCCGCAGGTGTGGGCATCGCGTCTGGCCTTGGCACTCCCTCCTGTGAGCTCTGGGGTTGGCTGGCACTGAACACCCCCCGAGGCACCACACGCAGGGCGTGGGCAGCACCCAGACCTCCCTCCTTGGCCCTCCGGCCCACCCGGAGCAGCCGGACTGCAGGGCAGAGTCTACGCTCCGTCCTGAGTGACATGCACGAGGCCCGCCCACAGCCACTGCGTCCCTGGCGGCGCACTCGCGCAGGAAGTGGGGCCCTGGGCCCCTCAGGCAAACAAGTTCTCTCCCCCGGTCCCCCCAGACTGGGCTCCCCACAGGGAGCACCCCGGGGGCGCTCACGCGGCCTCGACCCCCGAGAGCTCCGCACCCCGGGGGCGCTCACGTGGCCTCGGCCCCCAAGAGCTCCGAGCCAGGAGCGCCCCCGATGGGAGGGACAGCTCTGTGCAGTGGCTGCAGCCTTGTCACCGGCCTGGCGTGGACCCTCCAGTGTGTACTGGTGCCACGGGGACCCCCCTCATCCCTCCAGGGGCTCAGGGCATGACCTTATTTGGAAACAGGCTCTTTGCAGGTGAGATCAAGCTACGACTTGCTCATCCTGGACGGGGGGGGGGAGCCCTGACATCAAAGACAAGAGGGAAAGGAGAGGAGGAGAGGACAGATGGACAGACAGGAGCCCGTGAAGACAGCAGAGACGAGCCGGGGCCACGGGTGCCCCCAAGAGCCAGACGAGGCGAGAGCCCCCGCAAGCCTGCGTTGGGGTGCGGCCCTGCCCACCTCTGGCGCTCGTTCCCGGGGCCTCCAGCTCTGTGAAGGAACAACGCCTGCAGTTGTAGCCACCCGGGCCCCGCTTGTCCAGCAGCCCCAGGATGCAAGCGCGGAGACCCGCCTCTACCCACAACCCCGCAGGCCTAGGTCCCGCGCGCTAAAGACACTGGGCCATGCTCAGCCCCGCTGACGCTCAGACCACCCGTGGCCCTGGCCCCTCATCTGTGCATGGCGTCCTCATGTGGACTGAGCGTGGGCAGCCCCCCTGCACACACACGACTGGCTGTACAGGGCCAGCCGTGGCCCCCGCCTAAGGCCACCAGGCCCTCCTCAGTCCCCACACCCCCCAGTTGGGAAACAGGCCGGGGATGGGCAGCCCCGGTGCCACACGCCAGGCAGGTCCGAAGCCCCGAGCGCCTCCCCAGCTGCCCCGACCCCACCGGGCCCCAGGCCCCTCCTGCACCCACCTGCCGGGCGCCCCGAGCTCCGGGAGGGCCTTGCGGAGGAAGCTCAGCGCCTGCTCCCTGCGGCCGTCCATGGAGGGCGCATCTGCAGCGGGCGGGCCAGGGCTGGGGGCAGCTCCGGGGGTCTGGAAGAACCGCTCCCGAGCCTGCTGGGTCTTAGAGGATGACGGGGTCCAGGCCGGGGTGCTTCCTGGCACTGGAGATGCCGGCCTAGAACTGAGTTTGGTCTGGGGGGCTGTGACTCGGGCTGTGGCCCAGCCTTGCGGTGTGGCTGGGCAAGGGTCCGGGGCACACGGGGTCCCGGTGGGCCGGGGTCTGCCGGCTGGCGACGGCCATACCGTCAGGGAGCTGCTGGTCACATGAGTTCTGGCTTCACCCCCTGCGGGGCCCGCCATGAGCCTGGGCGCAGCTGGGCTCCCCACGGAGACTCGGGATGAAACGGGGGCTGGTGGGTCGGCTGAAGCTGGAGCGGAACCTCTGGCAGACGCGCTGCCTGCTGCGGGGTCCCAGCCGGGCGGCCTGGCCTTTGGCCCCGCGTCTCTCTGTCCGCTCGCCTCCGGCGTCTTCCTCAGGCCTCCAGGGGTCTCCGAGTCCCCGGACATGGCCCCAGGCCGCTTGGAGGCCAAGCTGGGCAACGTGGGGCTGGCAGAGGTGGTTTCGGGGTGATGGCTGGAGCAGGCGAAGACGCCGGGCTCTCCTGTGGCCCTGCAGGCCCCCGAGTACAGCGTGCTGGGGCACTGCTTACACCTGGGGGGGCGGGGAAGGCTGCAGCCACAGGCGTGTTCATTCCTTCCTCCCGGAGCACACGCATGTGCGTCCCGTGTCCCCTCGTGTGGCTGGCGAGTCACTCAACAAACACCCCATCCCCCAATCATTGTGAGGCCGTCTCGCCCAAGGCCCTCATTAGGGGTGCAGACACCCTGGGAAGGGCCCATACCCATCAGCACGCACACAGACGCACACGCGCGTGCACGCACACAGGGGCGCGCACACATGCGCACACGCCCACCTGAAGCAGCCGCGGTGGTACAGCCTCCCGTCCGCCAGGTGGCGCTGCATGAGGTGCACGTGCTGCCCACAGACGCCGCAGCTGCTGCTGAGGGAGCCCCCCGCCGCCTGGCCCTGGGGGGTGGGCGCCGCTGAGCTGCCTGCGCCACCCCCCACACCCAGCCCGCCCAGCTGTCCAGGGGCGGGAAGATCCCAGTTTACCGACCGAGGCCCGGGAGGAGGCTCACGCCTGGACTCGGTTCAGGGTCTCCAGCCTGGCCCAAGGGGAGGGAGGCTGGGGGCTGATGCTGGGGGCCCCGAGGACCAGGACAGGTTCCAACACCTCCTGCCCCCACCCCAAGGTGCAGAAATGCAGCCCAATTCCAGCGCCCCAGGCGGGGAAGCCTGGAGTGACCACCACACCCCGTCCGGTGCCCACCTCATCTTGCAGGGCTGGCCTGGGAGCAAAAGACACACTGCGCGTCCTCCGGGCCCACCGGGCGGGGGAGGGGCTGAGGTGAAGCAGCTGCTTGCCGCCTGCCGGGCCTGCAGGGCCTCCCTGGCCTCCAAGTACCCCTCTGTGCGGTGGGCATCACACCCCCACCATCACACAGCATTGAAGGAGCTCGGGGGGCCAGTCTAGGGGGCAGCTGGGGCCACGTCTGAGTCCTGAGGGGCCTCCCCATCCTGGGCACACTCAGGGCCCAGAGCCCTGCTCGGGGAAAGCGGACGGAGAACCCGCGAACCACAGCGAGAGGCTGGGCACTTACAGCCTTCTGCGGGGGACCCTCCGTGCCCCCATCCCTCCGCTGGACCGTGCGGTTTGTGCTGACTGGAGACAGTGGCTGTCCCCGGGCTGGGCTGGGTGTGAGTTGGGACGGGGCCTTCTTTCCAGATGGCTCCTCACTGGCATCGGACGGCGGCCTTTTGACACCGGCCGTGCGCTCAGCTGGCATGAGACGCGGGGTCAGGGCCCAGGCCCCACATGCTGGCTCCGAGAGTCCAGCCTCCCTCTCCCCATCCAGTGTGGGTTACCTGGAGGTGCCAGTGCCAGCGTGGGAGCCGGGGTGGGGGGTGTGGGCAGGGGCGGGGGGGGACGTGGCCCCAACCACTTCTACTCGAAACAGGGCCTGGACTCCCCTCCCCCATCCCCTGCCCTCCCCCCAGTCCCATCCCCCCCATCCTTTCCCATCCCAGAGAGCCCTGCTCTGCGGGCAGGGAATAGGGACTTTCTGTTCCCCCACCAAGTGGGGCTCTAGGGCAGGCTGGCCCTGAGCCCAGAGTGATCCGGGGATTTCTGAGCAGGGTGAGGCGAGGCGTGGTGGGAGGTGGGGGGGGCTGCTGCACAAAGCAGCTGGAGTGGTGTCTCCCCCGCCAGCCCCTCCCCTGCCCAGCCTGCTCCCAGCCGCCCCTGCCAGGGCCAGCTGACTGTCAGCACCCAACGGGGGGCCTCTGTGTCAGGCCTGAGAGCCTAGTGGGTCCGGCCATGCCGCCCGAGGCGAGAGCTGTGGGCACAGAGCCCGGCCCGGAGGGGCACGGGGGAGCTGGGCGCGTCTGCCGGCGGACAGGGAGGGGCCGCGGGGGCCTGGGCGGGGTGGGCGCTCACCCGGGGCGCCCCTCCGGAAGTAGTTGTAGTACTGGGACACGTAGGTCAGGATGCTCAGCCGGTCGGGGACCTTCAGAGCCACCATGTCCTCGGCGTCCAGCAGGGCCGGGATGCCCAGCTGCTCCTCCGCCACGCGGAAGGCCTGAGGGAGGGCGGTGCTCAGCAGGGCGCCCAGGAGACCCCGCCCTTCCCTGGCCAGACCACCAGCTACCCCCAGAGGAGGGGGACGGGCCCGCGGCAGCAGAGCCGCCTGGAGCCCAGAAAGGCCAGGTTCTGGTTTGTGGTCTGCTCAGCCTGGGTGGGCTCCCTGGCCTCAGTTTACCCGTCCGTACAATGAGCATCACACCCCGATGACAAGATTGAAGGAGCCGGGGGCTGGTCCGGGCCCTGATCCTCAGGGACTCCAGCCCGTCACCGTGGACGCCCCTCAACGGTTCCCCACCCCCGAGTCTGTGTGCCCCTGGCTGACACAGGCCTTACAGGTCAGGGGGCAGCTTTCTCCATGGGAGAAGCCCTCCCCAGGCCAACCAGGACCTGTGTCTTAGGAGCCAAAGCCGGGGGCAGCGGGAAGGGCACCGGCAGGAGGGGCTCCCCACTGGCCGCGGCCTGTGCGTCTCCCCGCCCTGCCTCGGGGCTCCTCCTGCCCGCACTCCTCTCCTCCTCTGAACTACCACGACTCCCCCAATCTCTGTGCATCCAGCAGGCTCCTGGGCCCGCAGACCTGCAGCCCCCCAGCAGTGACGGCCCCTCCACGCCAGATACAGAAGCCTCCCTAACTCCTTCAAAACACAGGCGGGATCTGGCTCCTCGGCTGCCCCCTGCCCTGCACTGACCCTGTGGCACCAGGGGCCGCTCCCAGCACAACAGCCTTCAGAGAAGAAGCCAGGTTCTCCCCACACCCCGGGGCTGCTGGCCGCGCCAGGCTCCTCCCTCTGCTCCAGCCTCCCCCTCCGTCCCTGCCGACCCCGCCTGCTGTCTCCCACAGGCAGGGCGCCCTCCAGCCCCGGAGCCTCACCTCCGCAGCCCCCGTCCCGGCCTCATCCAGGGAGGCACCCCCGTCCCCTCACCACACCTTGCACCTGCACCTGTTCCCTGCGGCACCCGCACACACGCCCTCCGTGGTCAGGTGGTCTAACCACCCTGTCACAGTGCGCGTGTCCCATTCCAAGCCGTGCACCTGTGGCTGGGGAGGGTCTGAAACGTGGTCAGTGCCACTAAAGAACTGAAAATGCCATTTCATTTCATCTCGATTAAGTTACGTTTAAATTCCCATTGCTCGCGCCGCGCGGCGGCTGCACCCGGGCCGGGCCCGCAAGGGAGCGCCGTGAGCACGGGCGTCAGCGGGCGGTCAGGAGCTCGCTGATCAGCAGAGACGCTGAGGCTGGTCCGTGGTGGGAGGGCCAGGCAGCAGTTGATGCTGTTAGCCTGGGAGCAGGCCCATCCCAGGACCCCCGGGGACCCCGTCCCACCCACTCCCCCTGCTCTGCCACGGGTGGGAAGGAGGGTCCGGGAAGAGGGACTGGGAGGGCCTGGCTGCAAGATCAGGGGCAGCTCTGGGAGCCGGGGTCGCCCCGCACGGGCTGGCCCTTCCCCTGACCGCCTGCGGGCAGCAGCCACTCTGAAGCAACCCCTGGGGACGTTGCCCCAAGAGGGTCCCTGGGACACGGGCCGGGGAGGCATGAGTGGGCACTCACCAGCTTGTTGTTCTCGTAAATGTTTTCCTTCCTGAGAGCATCGAAGTTTCTGGAAAATAAGAGCACTGGTGTTCAAAGTAGCTCAGGGTCCAAGAAAGGAGGAGCCAGAAGGGCTTGGGGGAAGGGGAAACTGAGGCCGGGGTGGGGGCAGGGAAGGAAGCGGGTCACATGGCGACCGCGAGGAGGGCAGGGCTCTGGCCCGGGAGGCCGTCCAGCACCTGCACTGACCTGGGCTCCGCGGCCCACACGGGCCCCCAGCTGCAACCATGACCTCTCGCCCTGTGGAGGCCGCGCCCGATCACCGCGCCGCCCGTTAGGTGTGGCTAGAAGCAGGCCCCGGGCGGCAGAGTGATCAGCCTGGCCAGGGCCCCACTCAGGGAGGGCGGCCCCCTGGCAGGGAGCTGGGGGTTCCCAAGAGGCAGCGTCCCAGAGCGAGTAGCTCCACGGACGGAGGTGCGCACAGCCCGGTGGTCAGGGCAGGCCGGGCCCCGCGCCAGCTCCGGGCTCCTCTCGCTCCCTGTATGAATCCAGCGCCGCCCGTGAGCGCTGCTGTCCTCGGCTCCACACAAACACCGCCCCGCTCACAGACAGGGACGTGGGAGAGAGGCTCCGTAAGTGCCCGAGGCCACACAGCAGGACGACAGGGCCAGAGCAGGGTCGAGGCCCCAGAGTTCTGGCATTTGAGGTTGCCCAGCCGTCCTCCTAAGTGGGCAGACCCTCCAGGCTGAGAATGTCAGAGAGCCCCCACGCCCACTGCGACCCCGCACTTTGCCACCAGTGTGCAGGGGCCCCAGGCCTGGCCTGGAGAGGCCGGAGCACAGAGATCACTCCAGAAGGGGAGAAGCATTGTGCCAGCTCCAGGCCGGGCCTAGGACTCCGCGCAGTACCGCACGGCACCTCTTGGACGACAGTCCAAGCTGAAGACACAGCTGGGCCCCAGTAGGCAGCTGGCCCAGGCCTGGACGCTCAGCTGGGTGGCCCGACGCCTACGGGTGGCCTGGTCACATACGAGTCTGTCTGGCTGTCCATGTGCTGGGCGGCAGCCTCGCCACTTTGAGGTGAACTGCTCTGGAAGCCTTGGGGCACAGGAGAGAGCTGAGGGCTGCACCCCAGAGCTGCCTGACCCGGGCAGGGCCCTCTTCTCTTGGGGCCCCGCCTAAGAGGGCGACCTTAGCTGCTCACGGCCACCTCGAAGCTGGGGAGGTCACAAACAGAGAGGAGACCCTGCAGCCACCTGGCCAGGGAGACCCTGGCTCCCAGCCCTGACTGTGCACTGACCCCCTGACCCCTGACATCCTGGGGAGGCCTGGTACACAGATGAGGAAACTGAGGCCGGCCCTGGGCCCCACGTCGAGGGGTGTGGCCACGGGCTTCCGGGCTTCCACTGCCCTGCCCGGCTCCTCGGGACCCTCCGGTCTGTGCCTGGACCCCCACCTCGCAGGTAACCAGTCCCAGATGTGAGACCACCCAGGAGAACAGAAGTGCTTTGTGCCGGGGATAGGGCGGCTGGCAGACCTGTCTGCGGGGACAAATGACGGCAGGGCAGGAAGCGGGGCATGGCGGCCTGGCCCCCCCTCCCCCGCAGTCCGTGGCCGGAGGACTGGCTGGGCTCCCGGCCAGGCTGGCCCTTCTGACCTCAGCATCTGGGGGCTCAGGAGTCCCCCTCCCGGCCGCTGCCCCCAGCCACCCCTTTGAAAGCCCAATCTCTTCTCCAGACCTGCCCTGGGTCACTGACCAAACTGGCCACGTCCTCAGCAAGATGCTCGGTGCCGCAGGGCAGGATAACAAGGTCTGTTTTGTCTCCAAACAAGCAGAAGAAGGAAGCCCTCTGCCCCCTGTGTGGGCCTCGGTCCACCCGGGGGGCTGCAGCGGCTCTGTCCTGCGAGGTGGGGGGCAGCCAGCTGCCCACAGGACCCTGTCCGCCTGCAGACCCAGAGTGAGCGTCTCAGAACCCAGGGCAAGTTGGGGCACCCACGACTCGGGGCCAGCCCCACTGAGCAGGCTCAAGGTGTGCCAGCCAGAGGGTGCAGAATCGCCCTTCCACTCAAATTCCAGGCCACCACCCTCAGCACCAAAGCCAAGCTGCCTCCCAGGCTCCCTGGCTGGGCCGGACCACCCTGGCCAGTCCCACAGACCATGCCCCGCCCAGACCAGGCTCTCTCCAAACTCCCTGTCTCCTGCCTCCGGGCCTCGGCCCATGCTGTTCCCTGCATCCAGAGCGCGCCTTCTCCCGGAGCCTGAGCTCATGGCCCCCTCAGCAGGGGGTTCGGCCGGCATCGCCCTGGTCCAGCGGGGTGGCAGAAACGCCAGAGTCAGAGTGGCCTTGCAAACCCTTTCAGAGAGCACCAAGGAGCGCCCGCCCCAGGCCACCAGCCTTCTTCCAGCAGGCGAATCGCTGGTGGGATGGGCTGAATTATTCCCCCCCAGGGGCTGTTTGGAGCCCTAACCCCCACGACCTCAGGACATGACCCTGATGGGAAGCAGGGACTTCACAGAGAGAATCAAGCTAAGTCAGCGGGGGCCCTAGCCCCAAACGCCTGGCGTCCTTCTAAACGGGAAACGTGG
Source organism: Capricornis sumatraensis (assembly GCF_032405125.1). NCBI lineage: Eukaryota > Metazoa > Chordata > Mammalia > Artiodactyla > Bovidae > Capricornis > Capricornis sumatraensis. The sequence goes on from NC_091071.1 coordinate 759,728, forward strand.
ACGAAGAGAGGCCCAGAGTGGAGGCTCGCAGAGCAGACCGCATCCGCGTGTCTGGGGCGGAGGCCCAGAGGGAACCAGCCTCGCGGACACCCGCCCGGGGCTCCTGGACAGGCCGGTGGGACGGCTTTCTTCTGTACCTCAGCTGCCCGTTTGCAGGACCTTGCCCAGCAGGCCCTGCGGGCTGATCCCTTGGTCTGACTCAGGGAGGCCCGTCACCAGCTCGTGTTTCAGTTCAAGGCCTCGAGGGGTCAGAACCTGCACACCTGTGGGCGGGACCCGGAGCACCCCCCCGCCCAGGTAAATCAGACATGTTCCCGGACTTTCCCATCGGCGCACTGCTTAGGACTCTGTGCTTCCCCTCTGGGGGTGGGGCACGGGTTTGATCCCTGGTTGGGGAAATCAGATACCACAAGCCACTTGTTGTGGCCAAAAATAAAATAACCATAGTAACGATAAAATCATGGATGTTCTGTTACGGCTCCAAGGCACCTGCCTGGGGTCAGCACACAGCTGGTGCTCCACAAACGCTGCTGACAGCCCCTCTGTGCAGTGCTCGCTGAGTGAGGGGCCCCTGTGGCATCTGTTCACTGCTGCAACGCTGGCTGAATGAATGAACTCACTGGGTCTGCGTGCCCTGCCCTGGCCGGCGCCCAGCCTGGCACAGTGCCCGGGCACGCACAGCCCCTGCCCCCCGCGGCCACAGCTGAGCAGGGCTGCTGACCTCCAACGCCCCGGGGGCTCTTGGGAGTGTGTCCCCCTTCCAAATTCCTGGAGGGCTGACCTCACACTGTTTATTTCCTGGAACTGAAAGCAGCTGTGTGGGGGTGGGCTCTGGGGCTGGGGCTGGGGGTGGGGAATGCCAGAAGCAGAGCCTTTTTTTCCAGGTGCCTCCAGCACATCTGGGGTTAATCCCACAGGGAAGGGGAGCAGAGAGGGGGACAGACGGACAGACAGGCTGAGGCACAGACGGAGGGACACACAGGCACCAAAGCACCGAGGGAGGAGACAGGAGAGGCCACGGGGCAGAGGGGAGCGCGGGGCAGAGGGGAGCGCAGGGCGGGGGGAGCTGGTCTGGGGCCAGAGACGCCAAGGCAGACACCCCGGAAGAGGCCGGGGGAGGGCGGGCAGAGCTGGGGTGCTGGGGCGAAGAGGCAGCCGGGGCGAGGCAGGGAGGGCTCCCCACGCGCGGGGCTGGCCCCAGGATGCCCCCCTGCTTGCTGTCCGGCTGCAGGCCTCCCCCAGGCCGGAGCAGACCGACCCCCACCTGAGCAGGCCCAGCCAAGAGGGGTCAGCCTGGGGCTCCTGCAGCGGCTGACAGGGGAGTCAGGCGGGGGTTCGGACCCGAGCCTTTTCCCACAGGTGTTTTGGAGAGCCGGCCGGAAGGCGACAACAGGGCTGGGCTACAGCTCTGAGGCCACAGCCAGGGCCTGGTCCCCATGTGGCTTCCTGCTGACCACAAAGCCAGCACGGGCGCGGGGTCGGGGGAGGCCATCCCATGCCCGGGCCTGGCCCCTCCGCCCTGGCCCAGTAATTAGCTCTTGCGTGGGGGCCTCTGGGACTGGGCCTCCTGACTCCCCATGACTGGCGAGTCTCCCAGAGCAGCCAGGGAGCACCCCTACCACCACCCCTGCTTCTGGCCCAGCCTGATGGGAGCTGCAGGAAAGGTCAGGTCACCCCCCACGGTGCCCTGCTCCCTGCCTCCTGACCCCTCTAGGGCTCCACAAGGCAGGGGCTCCAGCGGCCCACCCCCCCGAAAGGCCCTGGAGAAGGAAGCCCTGCCTCTGGGAAGGGCTCCCGCCCTGGCTCCACGCCCGCCCGCCTTCCCTCCAGGTCCAGCCCCACAGGTTTACTGCCCGGAGGCGGGACGGGCATGTTTACTTTGAGCCATTCCTGAGCTCACCTGGCTGCTGGGCAGGTGTGGCGTCACTAGGGAAGCAGACCCTGCAGGCAGGCACCTCCGGGCCCACCTGTGAAACCTACAGCTCCAGGGTGGGCTCGGCAGGCAGGCTGGGGGCAGGGACAGCCCTCAGGGTGAGCCTGTCTCCCCACCCGCAGCACACCCTGCACACCTGCCAGGGTGCCTGCGGGAGACCAGCGCAGGGCACACGGGAACCCCCGGTCCTGCTGGGCAGAGCCGCCGTGAGGACCCAGCAGCAGGTAGCCGGAGCCCCGCTGGCGGGCTCAGCGCCCGCTCCTCCAGGGCTGCGCTGCTCTGCTGGGCGCCAGGAGCAGACAGGCGGCAGGAAGGCCTTAGAGGAGATACAGGGAAGGCCTTCCGGGTGGCAAAGCTAGGAGAGGCCGAGACAGGATGTCCACTTTCCTGCTGCCGGGGGGTCTTCACAGGATGGGGGAGGGGGTGTCTCAACCAGGTCTGACCAGGAGGACAGCCATCCTGCCAAGTTCCCACGTGCTTCCTCCCCATCCTGCACCACTGGGAGCTTCTTGGGGAGGCCACCCCCTTGGCCAGAGGCGTGGCCAGAGCCAGAGGTGGCGGAGGGGTGCTTAGGGCACAGACAGAGGCCCGTGACGCACTTGGGCCCATGCTCATGGGATCCCACCACTTAGTATCTGTGGAGTCCCTTCCAGGCCCCCGCCACACACAGGAGCCTGATGCACCACCCGCGGCTGCACGACAAACATCCGCAGACGGGGCGGCTGGGAGTAACAGATGTTCACTCCCTTCCACACTGGAGACGGGAAGTCCAACATCAAGGTGCCGGCAGGGCTGAGCTCCCTGCGGAAGCTCCGCGACCGTCTGGCCTCCTGTGGCCTTCCCCGGCTGCAGCCACGTGCCTCCACCCTGCCTCTGTGGCCATGGGCTGCCTCTGCCCTCATCTGCTCCTCCCAGGCGCCTGCAGAGCCCTCACCGGGCAGCAACAGTCTCGCCTGCTGGGCCCCAAGCACCAGCCACATCTGTTGACCTCCAGCTGCGTGCTGTTAGCTACTAACCTCCCGGCACGCGCCAGATACCGTCCCAGGCACTGGGACACAGCAATGCATAGAGCGGACGCCCCCCGCCCCCTGGACCCCCCACCCCCTGGAGCTGGAAGTCCGCGGGGGCAGGTGACGGGCACCAAGCCAGCAGGAAGGGGCTTCGCCATCCCGCACGCAGGGCGAGGCCTCCTCCCCCCCAGCAGCCCTGCCCCACCCTTACCACCTCCTGGAGCTGCTGTCCCTGTGCCTGTCTCGACATCACTCCCTGCCTGAGGCAGGGGCCAAGGCCACCTTGCACAGTACACAGTGCTGAGTATACAGCAGGCACTCAATAACGGTTATCGGAACTGCTGTATGACACCAGCTTTGCGCCAGGACGCAGACACACCCACATGTGCACGCCTGTGCTCACCTGTGGGCAGTGCATGCCGGGAAAGGCTGGCACACGCACACACACGCACACACACGCACACACACACACACACAGGCCTCCAACCCCAACTCAGCTGAGGACAGTTGGGTACTCCTGGGGCTCGGAAAGGCCCCAAATTTCCAGTTGCACCCATGTGGTGTCCTGAGGCTGCAGGGCTGGCAGAAGGCCGCGCCTGCTGGTGTTGTTGCCAGTGGCAGACTCCTCCCGCTGACCCTTCCAGGTTTCCTGGGCTCAGTCACCAGCCAGCCTTCCCCAGGACCCTGCCTGCCCCAGCCTCCAAGATCCCAGCCCACCCCTCAAAGCCCAGCTTCAGGTGTTCAGTGTGGAACACTCGCTGCATCCCCAGGCCGGGGCTGGGGGCAGAGAGCATGGGCTCCACACATGCATTTCACAACCCCCGGCTGCAGGAGGAAATCCTTGCGGGCCTCTTTCTTAAGACCAGCTTCCCTCTAGAGGGCCTGGGGACAGTCCCCGGGGGTACAGCGGACATCTGGGTTCGGGGGGGTGGGGGGGAGCACGTGCCAACCCTGGTTCTGCTCTGTCCCAAGCAAGGATGCCTCCTCCCTGGGCCTTGAGACCGGAGGGCAGCACTTGCTGTGGGAGGTGCAGCCTCGGGCCTCTCCCACCTGCGGGCTCCCTGGAAAACCTGCTCCACCCCTCTCTGGCTCCACCCACGACTTCTCGGGAGAACTTTGAAACACCCTGCTTTCCCTGAAGGCATCTTCTGAGGACACCCTTCCCGAGCCTCCGTCTGACCAGCCCAGGCACCCGCCCGGGGAACTTTACTCATTGTGAATTCTCACGATGCGGGGGCCCAGGGCCTCACGGCACAGAGCTTTGTCCCAGCCAGCTGGGTCCCAGTCAAAGAGTGTTTGCTGAGTGCGTAACAGATGGAAGGGCCAAAATGGGGACAAGGCCTGGCAGCAGGGCAGGGTCCACCTCCCAGCCTCGGCTCCGAGACGCTCCTGGGGGGACATGACCTAGTCCCCAGACCTGCCCCCAGCCCAACGCTCCTGTCTCTGGCCCTATCACCCTAGGGTACTGAGGCCTAGCCAGTGGGACCTGGACCCGGGTGGTCTCAAGCCTTCGGCTCTGTTGGCCCCTCCCCTGCAGTGACCCTGGGCTGCATTCCTAAAGGTGCCTAATCAGGCTCGGGGAGGGGCAGTGCCCCGCAGTCAGTCCGATCAGTAAGGGCCCCTGATCTGGTGGCTAGGTCTCAGGACAGTGGGGGGTCTCAGAGGGCCCGGAAGGGCAGCTGTGCCGGCCCTTTCCCAGGGAGGCCAGCCAGGAAGGCTGGCTGTGGCCAGAGCCCAGGCCGCTGGCCTGAGTCACAGGTTTACTAAGCCGGTGGGGGCGGCCGGAGGTCCTGGCTCCGGCCCAGCTCCACTTGGTGGTCGGGCAAACTGAGGCCGCGGGGGGCAGCCTGCGGAGCGTGCCGCCGGGCCGGGGGTCCTGACCGCAGCCCACTGCCCCGCGCCCGGCCCGGGCAGCCCCGCCTCGGTCTCCTCGGCGGCGCGCGGGCGGCGGCGCACTCACATGAGGTCCGGCCGGTGGCGGTGCAGGATGGCGCAGAAGGCCAGGCCGTCGCGGAACGACGTGGTCATGTCGGTGATGCTCACGTCTCGGTAGCCCTCGCACTGCTGCCGGCACCACTGCTGCAGAGCCTTGATGGCCGCCATGCGGGCGGCGGTGTCCGCCCGGCCGGCGCCGGAGCTCGGACAGCGCTTCCGGGGGGCCGCGGCCCGGCCCGAGCCCGGGGGACGGACGAGAACCCCGATCCCGAGCGCTGGGAGGACGAGGAGCCGCGGCCGAGGAGCCCCGGGAGGAAGAGAAGCCGGCGGGAGCGCGGCCGGAGCCCGCCCGCCTGGCCCGGCCCCCGGATAAGCCACGCCCCCTACCACCAGGTCCCGCCCTCCAGGCCCCACTCCTCCAGTCAGGATCCGCCCCCGGAGAGGCCCCGCCCCCGGGCCCGGCCGGGTCCCGCCCCCGCCTGGCCCTGCAAGGCTTCGGCCCGAGCAAGCCCCGCCCCCACAGGCCCCGCCCAGGCCCCGCCCCTCGCCCCTCCCTCCCGGGGTCCGGCGGAGGCGCTTCGACGCTTCCTTTCCAGCCCCCTCCCGCACCCTTCAGTCACGGAGACGGAGGCCTGACCCGAGTGCCGCCAGGCGGGACGGCCGGTGGCCCCCACGCCCTCCCGGCGCTCAGCAGGAACGGCCCTCGCATTTCTGGCCTTTGGAAGGACTTCCCGATCCGGCCTGTCTTGCCGGCGGGCCCGTGAACCTACCGGGCACAAAGAGGAGGCAGCGGGGGCCGGGGAAGAGGCGCGGTGTCGTCGGCTGCCCTGCTGGTGGGGCCACGTCCTCCAGGAGTCTCCCTGCCCGAGATCCCTGGGGGGGTCTCGGTGTTCTGGCCAGTGTCCCAGTGTTCCGCTACGAGCGTCTGAGCCCCAGGGTATTAAGGAAAGGGTCCCCGTGGGGACCTCGGTTACGGGGCTGCTCCCGGCGGTCCGCGTTCTCTGGGAACCCTGTCTGTGTGCAGGAGGACCGCCAGCCAGAAACACATCAGCCATGGGCGGCGGCCCCGCCCACCCGGCCGGGCCCAGGGCTTGTCCAGACGAGGCTGCGGCGGGCAAGAAAGAAGGTGTCTTCCCGATAGAGCCCCAGCAAGGGGACAGGGAGGCTTCTGTGCCCACAGAAGGAGTGGAGACGGCCTTCCCGCGCAGAGGCAACTCCTTTCTGCAACTGGGCCCAGCGCTGGTGAGCTTCCCGTCATAAGGGGCAAGCAGGTACTAGACAGGGAGCGCCTGTAACCTGAGCCCGTGGCGGCTGCCCTGACCTGCTGGGGTTGTCCAGATGGGGGACAAAGGGTGATGTCCTGCCAGCTCGGCTGGGCTGGTGCTTAGCGCTAGAGCCAAGTGGGTTTTCCTGACCCCAGGGCAGAATTTAGAGCTGGAAAAGCCAGTGAGGGAGGGGAAGGCCAAGGTCACGAGGGGCGGTCACAGGGCTGGACGAGGCTGGGGGCTCAGAAGGAAGAGGGAGGTGGCCGGAGCGCTGACTCGTAGGAACTTAAGCTGTCCCTTGCCTGCGTGGCTGCCTCTGGGGACAGTGGCGTCTCGCAGGCAGCATGTGTGGAGTGTCCCCTTCAGCACCTCACAGAGAGCGCGACCTTCTGCCTTGGATACCCCCAGGCTGCCCATACCTCCCACCGCGGCCCCTCCCGTCCAGGCCACGGACACCTGGCCCCTGACCTCGCGCCCCTCCCCCACAGCCTAGGGATCCTTCCAGAAAGCCTGCTGCAGGAGCCCTTCCCTGCTTGGCCCCTGGAGCACTCTGAGTGAAGTCCGGCCTCTTATCACGTCTCCTGCTGCTGCCTGGCCCCACCCTCCCACACCCGCCCTGCCCCTCTGGCCTAGAGCCTCTGCCCCAGGGCCCCCTGCACTCAGCCACTCCTGAGCCTCCCAGCCCCCAACCAGCCCCACCCACAGCCGCCGCCGTGGTCCTGCTGCTGGGGCCACAAGCCTGGGCATGATCCTCGCCTCCTGTCTTCCCCCTGCCCACATCCAGTCCAGCCGGAAGCTGACCGTTGCCACCACCTCCACAGCCACCAGCTGCTGCAAGCCTGGGTTTCTCCAGGAATCTCCTAGCCAAGCCTCTGCTCCTGGCGTGACACCTTCAGTCTCTTCTCAGTACAAAGTCTTTGACAACAGTGGGAGCCAGAACTTGCCTCCCAACTTCTCAAACCCCTCCTCCGACCCCTCCGCCCCCACTCAACAGGAAAGCACTGTCTTCAGAACGGGCCGTCCAGCCCTCACTGAGTCACCTCTCCACGTCCCTGCCCACCACCACCCCTCAGATGCGCGCCTCTTCCTGCCTTTCCCGCTGCCTGGAGCCGTGCCTCCAGCCTCCCCCGCAGGTCAGGAGACTGTTGTGGCCGACGGAGGCGGTGGGTGCACTCTGTCTCCGACTTCTCCATGGTCTGCTGGCTGGGTAGAGAGAATTTACCAGATGACGGGGCTGCCGATGGAGGAGCTTGGACAGTGCAGGTCCGGCAGAAGGTCATCACTGACCAGGTTGGCCTCTGGGTAGTGAGAAACACTGGTGGGCTGGATCCAGGTGCCGGAACTTTGGGACGTGTTTGTTACAGCAGCTAGCACTCCTACCTGACTGATACACATAACACAGACAAAGGCAAAACTGACCCCGTGACCGTGCCCCAAGGGGACCCACAGTCCCTTTAGATGGTGAACGAGGTGCCAGAGGCAGGAGATGGCTTCCTTGCGGAGGGGACATGAGAACTGAGACCTGAGGGTAAGTGGGAATTGGCTTCTCACAGAGGAAGGGCGGAGTGTCCCAGGCACAGGGACTGGCCTGCTCGGAGCTCGGCAGCAGGGATGAAGCCAGGGGAGTGCCCGAGGGGTGGAGGAGCTCCCGAGGGATGGAGGAGCGCCCGAGGGGTGGAAGGACCCAGCTGTGGGGGCGGCTGGGGGGATTGGGGAGGCAGGATGGCCAGGCCGGCCCCACTCCAGCCTTTTCTAGCATTTCCACACCCATTTTTCTCACCCAAAGTGGGTTGACCTGACCTGTTCTGCAGCTCAGGAAAATGAGGCTCTGAGGGGAGAGGGGACCACCAGGTCGGCAGACAGAGCTGAGACCTCGGAGCCCCAGCCCTGGCGTGGGGGAGGGCCGGGGGAGCCTGGGTCAGCCCGGCCGGCCTCCTGCCCTGGTGGCCACCCTGGTCCTGGGCAGGACTTCCAGGCCAGATGGTCTCAACCTCCCCACTCCTGCTTTCCAGACCTCTTGGCGAGGCTGGGCGCCCTCCCTGGGAGGAAGGCTGGCAGGCACAGTGCTGGGGACCAGGGACACTCGGGCCACAGGCAGCAGGTTCGCATCCAGAAGCCTGCTGGGCCCATAGGCAGGCTCGCGGCGGGGGACCCTGGAGTGGGGGGGTGGGGTCTGCAGACCTTTTAACTGGTAGATTGAACTGCAAGTAACAGATGTGGTCAAGGCTGATGGCCTGAGCTGGAACAAAACCGGGGGTGCCTGTCCAGACTCAGCAGAGCTGGCAGTGCCTGGAGCCTTGAGGCAGAGGGAGGAAACCAGAGTGGGAGTGAGGGGCAGGTGGAGAAAGAAGGGAAAGGTACCCACCCACAAGGCCCCTCCTGCAGGACTTCTCAGAGCCCCCGTCCCCTGCCAAGCAGCGTGACGCCCAAGGGAGCGGCCACACTGCACAGGGGTTCCCCGGCTGACCCCCGCGGCAGGGCTGTCTCGGCTGGGAGCCCGGGCTTGTGTGGAAGACGCGCTCGGACCCCAGCGGGCGGGCGCGGGCTGGCAGCCGCGCTCTGCACAGCTTTGCCCCATCCGTCACCCCCCTTGTCTGAGCCTCCTGAGCTTCACAGCAAAGCGGGCGGCTTGTCCCCAGCAGCACCGGGGCTGACCCATGGGAGTGAGGGCAGCTGCGGTTGTGGTCGCCGGGTGCTTCGGGAATAGCTGAGCAGAGCACCCCGAGGGGAACCAGAGCCACTTGCAGGGGTACCCAGAGGGTCACACGGACCGCAGCAGAGCATCCAGGGGGCATCCCGTCCTCCCGGTTCCCAAGGCCGTCATCAGTTCAGCTGGTGGCTCACACAGGCAGCTGTGGATGCCAGCACCCCAGGCAGGAGGGAGCTGGAAGCTGCGACACCCCATTTTAAGGGGCCACCCATTAATTAATTAGGCCCCATGAATAATGCACGCTGCATTGGGTATATTAATAGCATATTTATACGACGTGCTACGGATCGTATACGTTCTCGTCCGAACCCCTCACGAATAATTCACGACCCGCTCCTTCCCCGGGCTCCGGGCAAACCCGGCCGGTGCTTTGGCTGGGGCCCACGGTTTGCTTCCAACAGCCGAATTTTACATTTCATTATAAACGGCTTTGCTGGGCATGTTGGTAACTTTTACATTTCCATCCACTTTATTATTAATGGCTTTCCCGAGCTGTAGCAGCCCAGCGCTGCGCACAATGCATTATGAATATCTGAGCCGGCATCTATAGTCTGCCATCTATCATTTATAACAGGTTACAAAAACATTATAAAACATTAACCGCACATTTATAGATCATTTCCAGCTACCACGACGGTGTGTTATAAATACATTATTAATTCTTCTCATGCCATTTATAGGAACCCCGTGTAATAGGGCCCAGCCCTCTAGTCCTGTTAACAGCACGCAGGGGCTGGTGGGGGCACCGGGCGGCGGGACCAGGGCGGAAGGAAGCCGGCCCTGCCTGCAGTGATGTGTCCTTGGCGAGGTTGCAGCACCTCTCTGTTCACAGAGCAGAGCATGGGGCCCCTTCACTGAGCACTCCTGTGCTCACAGCCCCCAGACCCAGGCGTTGTCACATTCCATCACATGGAAGCGGGGGCTGTAGTCAGGGATGCTGAGCTGGCCGTGGAGGCCTGGGGTGCTCCGAGCCACCTGCCCCTGGCTCGGGGCTAAGAGTTCAGACACGGCTGCCCTGGCCTTGAAGGGGCCAGGCCTGGCGGACCCCGGGGGTGGAGCAGAGGTTCAGGGCGAGGGCACCCAGGCAGGGGCAGCGGGCTGATGGGGCAGCTGGGGCCCGGCGTCCCCCAGCTCCTGCTGCCACGGCGCTTCCATCCCATGGCCTCTCCCGGCCCGTGGGCGCCAGGGATGCCGACGGTGATGTGGGCCAGGGATGCCGGGCTCGAGGGCCCTTGAGAGCCCCCCGGAGACTCGCCTGGGTGCGCAGAGCAGGCGGCAGTCAGCAGCTGCTTCCTCCGCTGCAGTGGTCAGTGGGGCCCAGGGCTCTGCCGCCTGAAGTCCTGCCCCAATGCCCCTGCTCCCTGCGCGTGGCACGTGGTCACTTTCTGGACGATGCCCACGGAGCCCTGTGTGTCGGCCGCACCCTCTGGGCCCCTTGAGCCCCACAGACCTCCCAGGCCAGGCTTTACACTGGGAGGGCACCGCCCAGGGCTGCAACTATAGCTTGGCAAGTTGAGTCCCGCAAAACTCCACATCCTGCAAAACCCACTGGACACCCCACCTTCTCAGAACAGCCCTTCCCAGCTCCCCAGAGCGTGAGCCTGGTGGGGTCTGACCTCTGGGGGCCCAGCCTGGGCCTGGACCGGGGAGAGGGCTCCGGGGTCAGCCTGTCCTCCCCAGAGCCTTAAAACGGGCCACTTCACCTGGGAGGGAGGGGCTGGCAACCCTGGGGGAGCCCCCGCCATAGCCCTCACGGCCAAGACGCCTGAAATAACCCCCCCTCAGCCCAGCCAGGACGAGCTGCACCAGTTTTCAGTTGCTCTGAGGGAGGAAAAGATGGAGTGTCCGGGCCCAGGACTCCGGGGCAGCTTGACCTCACGGGACCTGAGCAACCAACAGCCTCAGTGCCTCAGCTGCAAAGCGGGGCCACGAGCCGGCCCTCCCCAGGTGAAGGCGCGGCCCTGCTGCTGGGAACCTCCGTGAGGACGCCTGGGTCCTGAGCCCCCGCTGCCCACGTCTCTCTGGCCCTCCGCCTGGCTGCCTGCAGGTCAGGGTCCACCCCTTGCCAGGACCAAAAACGAAACTAGGAGGCGTTAACGGGGCTGTAAGGACACAGGTGAGCTGGTCACCATGGCAACGGTGCATCTGACCCCACCCCTCTGCACCTGGTGAGGAAACCAGGTCCGCTGCGCCTTCTGACAGCCCTCCCCGCCTTCTGACAGCCCTCCCCGCCTTCTGACAGCCCTCCCCGCCTTCTGACAGCCCTCCCCGCCTTCTGACAGCCCTCCCCGGACAGCGAGGGGGCTGGGGGCCAGCGGGACTGCTCAGCTCGCTGCCTCCCTCCGCTTGTCGAGGGGGCTGAGGCCCAGGAAGGTGCGGAAGTTACACGTCAGGGCTGGAGCCGGGGGCTCCACCCACCCCCGCAGCTCCCCACCTTCCTGACTCACAGGAGCCCCAACCCCAGTCTGGCCCGTTGCCCGGGCCCTGTGGGTCCAGCCAGGCTCCAGGACCTCGGACGCCGCCCGGGCAGCTGAGCCCGCCCTGCTCAGCGGGGAGCGGCCCCGAGTCTCCACCATGCAGGGAGTGGGGTTCGGGCTGCTGCCCGCACGGGCTGCGCACAGGAGCCTGTTAGGTGGCCTTGCTCCCCCGAGGGGCTCCCTTGCGGCCCCACACCCCCTCACCACACACACGCACACGCCGCCCCTGGCCCCTCCGCTGGGCCCTGGGCCAGGCATCCCTGTGTGGAGTGGAGCTGGCCGAGGGCGCCCACGGGGACGGAGCCAAGCCAGGAGGCCGCCTGCACCCCCGCTCTGCAAACCCCCACCCCGCGCAGGGCCATGTGCTCCCCAAGCGGCCCTGGCGGACCCCACCCGCCAGGCAACGCTGAACCCTGGCTGGTGAACGCAGGGGCCACGGACGCCACCGAGTCGCAGCCACCCGCCCTCAGCCCGTGCTGGGGTGAAACGCCCCAGCCCCCATCCCCTCAAATGCCAGGGCACCTGTTTCTGGCCACCCTGGCCCAGGTGAGGCCTGCAGGTGTCCCTATGGCCGTCACCCAGGCCCAGATGGGGGGCTGTGGCATTGTGGAGGTGCCATGGGGCTCCCCGCAGGGCACCCAGGCTGTGAGGGGACCCTTCAGGTCCATGCCCGTCTCTGCAGGGGTGGCAAGGGGACTCCGGCCCCCAAGAGGGGCATCCATCCCACGTGCCCTGGGCAGGAGCCACACAGACGGGACAGGAGGGGGTCTGGGGCTCCACTGGGGAGTGGGCGGGACCTGGACACTGAGGAGCAACCACACAGGCAGCTGCGTGGCTGACCCGTCAGAGGCACAGGGAGCAGGGAGGCTAGGTGAGGGCGCAGGGGTGGGAGGGGTCCTGCGAGGCATCCTGCAGCCGGACAAGGCCACGGCCGACCCGGGGCCGCGGGGCAGGGAGGACAGCCCCATCCCTGGGGGCAGGAGCGCTGCCTGCCCCCGCCCTCACCCCCACGGGCCTGTCCACCTCACCCTGGCTGGCCTCCTGGGCCTGGGCCCGTCAGAGCCTCAGTGCCCCCTGGTGGCTCGGGCTGAGCAGGAGCCGGGTGACTCTGCTGGGGGGGCGGGGCAGCAGTGATGAACCCGGCAGGGGGGTGGGGGGGGGTGGGAGGGAAGACGTAGGCGCCCTGTGTGCGGGGAACACCCCGCTGCTATGAGCATCGATGGGGGGACAGCGTCACCCCGCAAGATGGACATTGGCCTGGAGAAACCAGTGCTGCCTGGGGGTCCCGGGGCCCTCACTAGGCAGGGCCCTCCCCGGCCCTCGGTGCCCCAGGCCAAGTTCCTGGGCAGACCACCCCCCAGCACTGCAGCTCCGCGGGGCCGCCAGCCACGCTCAGTGGACAGATGCGGCTGGCCGTCCCCGTGCGGCTGGAACAGAGGCTTCTGGGAGGGAAGCCTGCAGCCTCGGGCCTCAGGCCCTGTGGCCCCTTTTGGGCTCGGAGCGGGGGCTGGTCTGCACCCCTAGCGCTCCCCCAGGCGCCAATGGAGCCAGGGCCGTGGGCAGCGGGCACCCGGGCACCGTCGTCTCTCCCCACAGCGCTGCCAGAAAGGAGAGCTGGTTGGAGGGCCAGGACTGTGCCCAGGTAGGGGGCCTCCTGTCTCCAGACGGACACGCCCTGTCCCCACTAGGGGCCAGCTGGCTGGGCCAGGCTCCCGGCTCCCACTCATCATCCCCAGCCCTCCGGCCTCCGGCCTCCGGAAACCACGCAGGCAGTGGGATCAAGGAATTCATCATGTTTCATTTGAACCCAACTCTGAGCCACGACCCGCAGGACGTCAGCGCCCTTCCCCCCGGCTGCGCCCCCAGCACCCGCAAGCGGGACGGCCTCTGGGGTGGGCGGCCCCCACTGCTAGCTGGGGCCCTGGGTGTGGGCTCCAAGCGCTGTGTGGCCCGCCTTGGTGGTCCCGAAGCTCGGCTCACATCACGGCCTCCAAGTGCAGGATCCTCAGGGCCTCGGAGATCTGGGCACTGGTGTCCATCTGGCCATACATGCCCACCAGGAAGGCCCGGTGCAGCAACACGGCCGCGTGCTCTGCGGACGGAGGAGGGCCTGTCAGCTCTGCCCCGGCACCCCAGCCACTCCCAGGAGCGGAGCCTCTGCCCGTTCTCGCTCCTGGGCGGAGGACTGAGGCCCCCAGGGGCAGCAAACTGACCTTGGCAGAGCAGGGTGTACTCGGGCAGGTTCCTCAGGGCCGTCTGCACCACCTCAAAGTCTCGGCTGCCCAGGCAGTACATGAATGTGGGCAAGAAATCGGCTGCGGTGCTGAAAAAGCCACGAGTTCAGGGGAACTGAACTCCACCCCTGCCCTGAGCCAGGAAGGCCAAGGCCCCGAGGCCCCCCACAGCCCTGGCCCCAGGGACCCTGGCTCACCCGGGGTTGTTCTGGATGGAGCGCAGGGCCAGGCTGAAGGCCAGGCTGCGGCAGGACTCCTCGGCCGAGCTCATGAGCCGCTGCAAGCTGGTCTGTGGGAGAAGGTGTGTCGGCGGGGCCACCTCCCGGTGGGGCTCCCCCCTCAGCGAGCGCGGCCGGGGACCCCACTCCCCCAGCCCCGTTCCACCTCGCTGGGCTGCCTCGTCCCGGGCTGGATGACGAGGCGCCCTGCCCCCGCAGGGAGGGGGGTGGCAGTGGCTATGCCTCCCACCCCAGCATCCCCGGGGCCCGCGGCCGCTCCGCACCGAGAAGAAGCCCAGGACCTCGGGTCTCCGCCGGGACATCTCGTCCACGTCGCTCAGGACCTCCAGCAGATCTAAGGCAGGCAGAAGGCGCGTGTGACGGAGCTGTGTCCCCGCAACCCCAGCAACCTGGAGGCGGGCGGTGGAGTCTGGGGCCGGCCCGCTGCCCTCTCCACACCGGCTGGGCAGAGATCCCGGCCTGGCCGAGGCCCCAGGGTCCCGGGTGCAGCACAGCTGCTCAGAACAAGGTGGCCAAGCCTCCTGGGACCCTCCACACCGCCTCAGCGCTCACTCACGCTGGGGAGCCCCCAGCACCTCGGGACACCAAGCCTGGGGTTCTGCCACCCTCCCGACGCCACTGGGATAGCACCTCTGGTTTGGGATTGACCCGGAGGTGCACGCTCCCCCAAGACCCTCCTCCAGGTCCGCGGGGCCCGGGACCTGCGTGTGCACCAAGTCGAGTCACGCTGCAGACACACCGCCCTGCCCTCCCCCAGGGGCCGCCCGGGCTCAGCTCCCCGACAGGGACCAGGGGCCGCCGGCCAGCTCCCTTAAAGGGACCAGGGGCCGCCGGGCTCAGCTCCCCGGAAGGGACCAGGGGCCGCCGGGCTCAGCTCCCCGCCAGGCCTCCCTTCCCTGGCGTCCACGGGGACTCCAGGGGGTTCCCAAAGGACACCGCCCAGCAGAGCAGCCCCAACCCCCACTCTGGTCTCCAGCTTCCTCCTCCAGGGCCCTCTCCGTGCCCCCACCCCCACTATGAGCAGAGACCCAGCCCTCCCAGCCTTCCCAGGAGCCCTGCCGTCTTCTGGATGCCCCCCAGGAGAAGCCGAGCCAGCCAGGGCTGGTTTGGGACCCAGGACCGCAGGAACAGAATGGGGGCCACTGCCCACCATGGGGGCACCCCGGCCTGAAGGGCGCACACTCCTCTAACTCACCCTCGACCGTCTGGCCCCGGGACAGCCTCTTCATGTAGGGGGCCATCTCGGCTGCGGTCAGAGGGGTGAAGATGTAGACGCTGACCAGAGGCAAGGAACCGGCCGAGCTCTCGTCTGCAAGACAGGAAGCCAGTGCCTGTCACGGGCGGGGGGGACAGGATGGCCCGCCCCCGGCCGCCGTCCACAGAGGGCCTGTGCAGCCCAGACAGACTTAACGCTGCAGCCACAGAGCCCCGGCATGGAGGGGAGGGGTGTCCCTGCTGAGCAGCGTCTGGAGTCCCAGCAGACCCCCGAAGACGTGGCCCTGCCCAGGCCGGGCACAGCGCCAGCAAGCAGCAGACGCTCAGTTGGCATGATGAGACCACGAGCCTGCTGGGGGCCTTCTCCCCAGAGCCTCAAGCTCCCTGCTGCCCTGCACACAGCACGTGCTCAATAAAGGTACCACCATACACACCACTGTGCCAGGCGTGTCGGTGGGTGCCTGAGAGTCACACTCAGCACCAATGACTGGGCAAAACCAGGGCAGGACAGCTGTGAGGGCCCAGTGTCAGGGCAGTCCCCGGGGACCGTGAAGGGCCAGGGGCAGGGCAGTCCCTGAGGCAGGACGGCCGTGAGGGGGCAAGACAGCTGTGAGGGGCCAGCATCAGGGCGCTGTGAGGGGCCAGCGTCAGGGCGGCTCCCGGGGGCAGGACGGCCGTGAGGGACCAGCGTCAGGGCGGCCCCTGGGTCCTCAGCCCGCTCACGAACCCACCACTCGCTGAACACACTGCTGCAGGCGCCTGGTTGCTGCCAGGGCAGTGGGGGCCGCGGAGGAGGGGCAGGAACGTGGAAGCGGCCAGGCGAGGAGACAGAGGACCGGCTGGCCCCAGAGAGCAGGTGCCGGACGTCACACGGGCCCCGGCACCACCTGGGGCTGCATGCGCGTCACAGAGCCGGGGCCAACAACACCCCAGGGACACCCAGGGCAGTCCAGCCCGCCCCCCGCCCAGCAGAAGCCCAGCCCCACTCACCCTCACCCTCCTCGTCCAGGGCCCGGTCAGCCCCGCCATCCCTGCTGGGCAGGCTGAGCCCCGCCAGGAGCGACTTAAGCATCACCAAGTCGCTGCTGTCAAGGGACAGGTCACTAGAGGGACAAGGAGGGGGGGACAAGGCTCTGCGTGAGGACTACACGCAAAGGGCAAAGGGCGACAAGATGTCCCTGAAGGCCACACGGGGGGGCGGGCAAGGTCTGCTTGAGGGCCACACGGGGGGGGACAAGGGGGCGACAAGGTCTGCCTGAGGGCCACACGGGGGCAGGGGGGACAAGGCTGTGCCTGAGCAGCATGGGGGTAGGGGACTCAGGGGGGCCGGGGAGGAGGAAGCCAGCTCAGGACGGCCTGGCGCAGACCCAGCATCCGCGGCCCGAGCGCCACGGCCTTGGGAGCTCGCAGCGCTGAGCCCCGCCACAGCGGTCGCCGGCTGAGACAGCGCAGACGGGGAAGCGCTCACTGTAGTACGTTCAGGTGCTTCTGCAGGAAGGCGACGGCAGCCGCGGGGCTGCAGCTGATGTACTTGTGGGTGAACCGCACGAACTTGCTGGCGAAGGGCACGAGGTGGCGGGAGGACTTCCTGTAGTTCTGCAAAGGGCATCGCGAGGCAGCGCTCAGAGCCGGGGCTGCCGCAGACGGCGGCCGTGTCCCCCGTCCTGCTTGCACCCCTCCCGGAGCCTCACAGCGCAGGCTGGACACCACCAGGCGCCGCCCTCTGCTGGGTCCCTGAGGCTCAGGAGTGGCTGTGGCGCACGCCCCACCCCCCACAGGGGCTCCCCAGGGAGGCGGCAGCTGGGGGCCTGGCCCGGCCCCTGCCCCCCTGCGGCCCGGGGCTCCGCTCTCCTGCAGGGCTCCCTGGAGCCACGTCTGCCCTCGCCCACTGGCCTCTGGGGACAGACCCCCACTCCTGGTCAGGAGGACCGAGCCCGCTGCAGTTGTGGGAGCGGGAGGACAAGCCGACTGGGGAGCGAATTCCGAATGGGGGGGCGGGGCCTGGCGGCGGGGGCGGAGCGCGGCAGCGCGCGGGGGCGGGGCACCCACCCGCAGCAGGCGCACGAAGGAGAGCAGGCAGTCCCACAGCGCCCCCTGGTGCTCGCTCTGGAACACCTGCGGCTGCAGCAGCTCCAGGACCCCCAGCACGTGCATGAAGAAGGTCAGGTGGTTCTGCTGCCGGAACTCCTGGAAGTTGAGGTGGGTGCGGCCGTGCAGGAGGGCGGCGATCATGGGCAGGTGCCTGCGGCCAAGCCAGAGCCGCCTGGTCCTGGGCGTCCCCCAGCCCCTCCCCTCAGAGATCTCATCTGCTGGGACCGAGACCACCCCGAGCCCGCAGATGCCCACTGCGAGGCTCGCGGCTGCTTGACTGACACGCCCAGCCCCGCCCCCCAGGCTTGGCTTGTCAGCAAGCAGCCTCCGGCCCTGACCGACCCCAGGATGACCGCCGCAGAGCCCATTCTTGCAGGAACACCAGCTGTGGGGCCCGCCCCTGGCTGGGGGTGGGGAGACACCAGGCCGGACAGACAGGCAGTACCTCAGCAGCAGGAGGGGGTGGGCCACCGCCAGCTTCCGACAGGCCATGCTGGCGTCGGCCACTCGGCTCTCGGACGCCCGGGAGTCGCTGGTGTCCGCCAGGAGGGTGATGAAGCGGTGGATGAGGCCGTCCAGCTGAGAGGGGCAGGGAGTCAGGGCCAGGGCCCTCGCAGCCTTCATGACCACCTGCCCACCTGCCCACCCGGGCTCAGCCCCGAGGGCCTGGCACAGTCCCTGAGGACCCTCATGGTGTCCCAGAGAAACCTGCCCCCGCTGCTTTCTGGGGCTTCAGAGGATCAAGCTGGCTGTAGCCGGAGGTCCCGGCCAACCTCAGCACACAGTGTGACGTCAGCCGCTCCCCGCAGACAGACCAAAAGCCCTGAACTATCTCAGGTGAGAAAGACCGACCTCACAGGTAAAGCGTAACTTCAGGTGTGTGAGACACGGGACACACATGAAGCAAAGAAAGCACAGCTAAAGAAACGTTGCTCCCTCCTCCTCCTGAGACGCAGGGCTGGAGGCAGATCTGACTCAGAGCCCTGCCCAGGGAAGGCGGGGAGGGGGCAGGGAGACCCACCAGACCACACACCCCCGGCCCCCTGCACCGCTGAGAGGAGGGGAAGGCAGACACTGAACACAGAGGACCCACACTAGGCAGGCGGGGGAGGCAGGCAGCCAGGGGAGGCAGGCAGCCAGGGGAGGCAGGCAGCCAGGAAGGGACACGCTATCCACACGGGCCCAGCAGAGAGGCTCTGAAGTCAGCACGCGCGCAGAGAGTCTGCTGACGTGTGGGGACAGAGCAGGGAGCCGGAGCTCAGGAGACATCACACCCACCATGCAGCCTGCGGTTCTCAACAGGCCCCATCGTGGAACGAGGGGGACACGGGGGGACGCCCACTCTGCTTCGCTCCACACCTGGAGGACTTCCCGGAGGAGGAAGGACCCTCCAAGAGGTCAGACAGGAGAGGGTGGCAGGGTGGGCTCTGCTCTCAGACACTCATCCACACTCACCGAGTTCTGAGAAAAAGCACTTCCCTACCTCCCGGTCTGGGTTCCTAACCCCAAGCAAAGGAGCCAGGCACCCTGTGGAGCCCGTCAGGCCTTACCTTGCAGACACTGCTGCCGGCGGCCCCCTGGCTGTGCAGCAGGACGTCGGGGAGGGGCACCCGCAGGTCCGGCCGCTGCAGGTAGAGCTGCACCAGCAGGTCGCGGCTGCACCGGCCCAGCACGCTGCGGGAGAGCAGACGCAGTGGTCGCGTGGCCGGGGCAGCCCCCACCCCCACGCGCAGTCTGAGCCGGGCAGGCCCTCACCTGTCGCCCCACTGCTGGACGCAGCCCGTCAAGTGTGCCGTCACCTTCTTGATGCCTTCATCGCCACCGCGGCAGCAGCTCAGCAGCAGGGGCAGGCGCGCCTGGAGCAGCCCGCAGGCACCCGCGTCCCCGTCCTGGCTGCGCGCCTCCGCCTCGGCCAGGATCAGCTCCACTAGCCCCACGAGCTCCGCCGGCTGCACCCGCAGCACCAGCTCCTCCCGCCGCTTCTGCAGTCGGACGCCGTCGGTCAGCCCCGCGCGGGACGGCCGTGCCTGGGCCACCCCACCCTCCGGGCAGGGGACACCCCAAACCTGCCTGCGGGGTGCGCTGGTCCCTGCCCTGCCAGATCCGAGGGACGTGGATGCAGGCCCAGAGGAAGTCAAGGGAGGCCGAGGGGTCAAACCTGGAGGAGGCGGGGAGGCCAGACCCAGCAGGAGGCGTGACTCCGGGCAGAGGGAGGTGGATGGGACGGGCAAGACGCCCCGTCAGCTGGGACCCTGGCCGGCCACAGAGGACGTGGGCCACCCAGCCAAGCTCATCCAGGCCTGCCCCCACCCACCCTCGCTTGCAGCCATGTGGCACAAACAGCCCTTTGCCGTGACTGGAGCACAGGGGACCGGCCACCCAGAGCAGGGCCACCTGGGCCCGCCGGGTCCTGAGGGGGCCAGGGTGGTGCTGGGCCAGATCCCCCGGGCCAGGCTCCCAGAGGAGCTCTGCGCTGGGCGGCTCCACTCGGCGCCCGTGGTGACAAGGAAGGAGCTGGCCTGTTGGGTGGCAGGGGGCTCACCTCTGCTCCCGGCCCCGGCCCAGCAGAATGTGGATACACTGGTGCAGGGTGGGCCAGCTGGACTGGTGTGTGAGCAGGGCCAGCAGGTAGGGCCGGAAAGACGGCACCTGGGGGCCAGGGTGGCCTTTGCCCTGGGACGGAGAAAACCTGGGTTGGCCTCCACCGGGCTGCCCAGCTCTGGTGAGTGGGGCCAGTGGACGGCAGGCAGCCCGTGGGAGGCGGCACAGGGCAGAGAGAAGCCGCCGCTTCAGGGCAGGGCCTCCCAGGCTAGTGGGTCACTCCGCAGACTAAACGTGGGCTGAGCTGAACCCACCTCTCAGAGCGGGGACGCGCAAGCAGCGCTGTGGGCGCAGGAGTGTGACCCACACCCTCAGAAGCGCAGACCCGCCAGCACTGGGCAGGAACAAGGGCAGGGGTCACACAGCCCCTCCCCGGCCTCTCGGTCAGTGTTTCTGCGTCTTCCCACGGCCGGAAGGGCCCTGAGGCGGGCTCCGGCCCCCACCCCTTGTCAGGGGAGCTGGGCTCCACTCCCTCCAGCGCCCTTTGAGGACCCGGGCCCACAGAGACCAACCCCGCCCCTGCCCTCCCGCCTCTGTGACCAGATCTGGCCGGTCGTGGCGACTGGCTCGGCACACTCAGGACCTGTCCGGCTGATGAGACTCCAGCCTGGGGCCTGTGAGAACCAACAGGAAGAGTGTGCGCTGCGCACAGCGAGGCCCACCTTGCCCCGGGAGAAGAGCAGCCTCTGCTGAAGGTCGGGGCAGCTGCCGACCACCTCAGGGTCCAGCATCTCCAGCCAGTCGACAAGCAGCCCCGAGCAGGGCCCCAGGCGCTCGGCCTCCTGGCTGCAGGGAAGGGGGTCGGGGGTCAGACACAGCCGCCCGGGGCTGTCCCCAGGCCCAACCGCAGCTCCGCCGGCTCACCTGCAGCTGTCGGCATCCTGCTTCCCTGGGACCGGGGGCTCCTCCTTCTCCGGCAGCAGCAGCGAGCTGACCACCGCCACGGGCCCCGAGGCTGGGACGGCGGATGCAGTGGAGAAGAGCGCGGCCAGCAGCTCCTCCAAGTGAGGTGACCTCGCCGCAATCAAACCCCTGAGAACTGCGGGGCAGAGGGGGCGCGCATCACACGGGCCCCGGCTCCAGGATAGACAGCCCCGCTCCCGGGGTTCTGTTCTGCTGGGGGTGCCCGGCAGAGGGACTCTGGAGCGGCAAGGGGGTCCTCAGTGGAGCCCGCGGCCCAGATACCTTTGCTGATGAGCTCAGGCTCCACGTCACACTGCTCCCCAGACTTGAGGGTGGCCACGATGGCACGCACGGTGGAGCTGACCGCTTCCGGGTCCCCGCGGAATGTCAGGGCCTCCACCAGGTGCAAGAACCCGCTCCGCACTGCAGGGGAGAGTGTGACTGGCTGGACTCCCGCCAGGGCCCCGGGAGTGATCCCTCAGTTCCCACACACACTCCCCTCCCCGAGGGGCCGCCCCTGGGCCCTGGTCCTGAAACCACTTGGCCATGCACGCCGATACCGCTGGGCCCCCCTGGGAACAGGACCCCCAACACAGCGGCAGAGCCCGGGAGCCCCGCCTCACCGTTGCTGATCCGGCGCCGCGCCGAGCACTGTGCAGTAAACAGTCTGAGCTGGGCCTGCAGGGGCCCAGCCTCCACAGAGGGGCTGTCCAGCCACTGCAGGGCCTGCACGAGCACTTTGAGGAAGAGCGACGAGAAGCCAGTGTCCTGGGGTGCGCAGCGCTGGAGATGGGTGAGGCGCGGCTCAGACAGGGCCAGGCCCCCAGGACCCACCCGCCGCACAGCGCCCCACCCTCCACGGCGAGGGCCCGTGTTTAGCGCCCCACAGTGATCCCAAGGACATGCGACGGGGCAAGCACGTGTGCGGGCGCAGACGGGGCGGGCGAGGTGAACGCGGCCCGCCCGCTGCCCACCTGGTACTGGCAGAGCTGGCGCATCAAGGGGCAGGCGAGGACGTGGCTGCGGTGCATGGCCAGGGCCAGGGCGCCGCCGTGCGGGGAGCTCAGCAGGGTGGCGAGAGCCTGCAGGAGGCGCACGGCCACGCCCGGCACCTCGGGGCTCCCCTGGCGGACTCGCGCCAGCTCCCGGCCCAGGGCCTGCTGCAGTGCCAGGGCGGCGGGGCGTGCACTGGAACTCTGCCACCGCGGGCCCGGGCTCAGAGGGAAGATCTGTGCAGAGAAGGGGGCCGTCAGCGGACACTCTAATCCACCACACTCTCCAGGCGGGCGTGCGGAGAGGGCTGTGGACTGGGGACAGGGGCCCAGGGCAACAGGCCCTGGAGAGCACGTGTGGACCTGTGCACACACATGCGTGTGCAAGCGTGTCAGCCAGGAAACGGCATGTGTGCCCTGCAGCACCTGTCACTGCCCGGGGGCCCGGGCCGTGGGCCCGGGCAGGGGGTGTGGGGTTGGAGGGGCGGGGGGCGGGGGCCCTACCTGCAGGAGCAGACCAGCCAGGTCGTCCTCCGGGCCCAGTACCCGCACCCGTGTCACGGCCCGGGTCCCACCCTGGCCCGGCGGCTGCTCTGGGCTGCTTTTGGGTTTTGGCGCCTCCGTGCTGTCTGCAAAGAGGGAGAGGCGGTGTCAGTGAGAAGCCCTCCCACCTGCTTCACTGGGGCCCTGCCAACCGAGGCCAGGCTCACCCAGGGCCCACCGCCCACGGAGGAGCAGCTCACGGGCCCTCCTGAGAGCTCTCGCTCGGTACCCCAGCCTCGCCAGGGCTCCCGAGGCCCACGAGGTGCAGAGCCCGCTAGCGGGTGGGGGGCGCGGGGCAGCGGCCGTGCACGGTACCTCGCCGGGCAGGCAGGGAGGCTGTGAGCAGGGCGTGGAAGGTCTGGCCTCCGGACGCGCCGCGCTCGTGCTGGACCTCCACCAGGTGAGCCATGTAGTCTGCGGGGACACCGCGGGTGACTGGGCAGCCAGGGCGGGGCTCCTCTCCACCGCGCCCGCGGAGCCCCGCGCCTCCCCGGAGCCGCAAGCGGCGTCTGCGGCGGCCGTCCGCCCAGAGGCCCCGCCCGGGGCGCTCAGCGCGGCCCAGCGCTCACTCTTGTCCATGATGTTCTGCTCCAGGGTCTGGGGGTCGTGGGCCACGGCCTGGTCCAGGCACTGCAGCAGCTTGCTCATGCTGGACACGGGGATGCCAAAGGACTGCACGAACAGCAGCAGCTGCTGCGGCTCCAGGTCCTGCAGGGCTGCGGGCAGCTCCCCTCAGCGGCCGGACGACAGCCGCAGGGGCAGCCACTGGGTCCCCTGGCCCCGCCCCGTGTCAGACTCGCCCAGGTGTCCTGGTTCCCAAACCAACTCGCCCCCGACCTGCCCGGCCTCCCCAGCTGTCGGGCACTTTTCTCCCTCACTGCAAGCTGCCCCAGCCCACCCCACAGTCCAGACCACCTGCCTCCCTCCCTCCTCCAGCACCCCATTCTCTCTGGGGCCTTGTAAGGCCATAAGAGCTTGAAGACAGGGTCAGCTTCCTGAAGGATCTAGACACGAGCCGAATAATGGACGCCCCAGAACCTGCCAGAGGCCCCCGAGCTGCCCTCTCTCCTTGGCAATGGCCTGCAGTGAAAGGCGAGGCCTGGCTCCCCCTGGGCCATACCAGCGTCCCCCACCCCGGGCTGTCCCTCCCACCCCGGCAGTACCGGCATCCACCTCCCTGGGCTGTTCCCCCAGGCAGTACTAGCATCCCCCTCCCCGGGCCATCCCCCCGCCGGCAGTACCAGTGTCCCCCTCCCTGGGCCATCCCCCCTCCCCTGGCAGTACCGGTGTCCCCGCCCCTGGGCTGTCCCCCCTCCCCAGGCCGTACCGGTGTCCCCCTCCCTGGGCCGTCCCCCTCCCCAGGCTGTCCCCCGCCCTGGGCCGTCCCCCGCCCCGGGCAGTACCGGCGTCCACCAGCCGCGGGACCTCTGAGCGGATCATACGCAGCTTCAGCCAGTCGGGCAGCAGCAGCGCCTCCTCCGATGTGTCCACCAAGAAGGCCGTGGGTAGTGGCTTCTTCTCCGGGAACCAGATGTCCAGCAGCGCCTGGAACTCGCTGTCACCACCTTCAGGAGAGACGCTGCGGTCAGCACCGCGGCCACTCTGGGACCTCATGCTGAAGGCTGGAGTAGGCTTATCCAACCCTCACAACCACCGTGCTCTCCCCTCTCAGTCAAGGAAATCGAAGTGCAGGGAGCCAGCCAGGCCCCCAGAAGCCGGGTGAGGCCCAGACCAGCATGTGCGCCGGGCTCCGTGGGCTTGGCCAAACCAGCTCCTTCCCGCCCTTGTCTCCACAAAGTCCTGGGCAGCCAGCAGGCCAGACCGGCCTAAGGCTGCCTCCCTGGACACATGACGCACAGTCACCGACTCCATCAGCCTCACAGGAGGGACGGAGAGGCTGCCAGCCCGGGAGGTCTCAGGCGGCCGGAGGATCGGCCAGCTCTGCACACAGCCCCTGGCCAGCAGGTCAAGGGCCAGGCCCAGGCCTGTGGCAGGGACCCGCGGCCCCTCGGTGGGCAGCCCTGTGCACACGTCCACCTCCAGAAACCCAGCAGGAAGGGCAGGCCCAGGTGTCCGGAGCACCCATGTGCACCTCAGGACGACGGGACAGCGCCTGCCCCGGAGAACTCCTGCCACGGAGAGGTTCACGTGCTCCCCAGGAGGGGCGTCTGCCTCCCCGCGGGACCCGGCCCCAGCACCCGCAGCCTGCTCACCGCGGGGCGGGCCCAGAGTCAGGAGGATGACCATGGCGTGGACCACCAGGATGTGCATGGTGGCCGTCTCCCCGCTGCTCCAGCGCAGAAAGACCTGATCCTGCGACTCTGACTGGAGAAAGAAGGCGGCGTGAGAGGCCGAAGCAGGGTGCGCGGCTGCCGGGCTGGGAGGGGCCTGGCGGGGCCGGCCAGGTGGGGCGGGGCGCGGCGCGGGCCGGGCGAGGCCCACCCCCTTACCCAGCTGTAGACCTCCTCGCCCTCCTTGCTCTTGCGCATGCGCTGCACGTAGCGGGAGAAGATGGACAGCAGGGCCGCCAGCACCACGTCCGACTCAGCGCCGCAGGAGCGCTTGGAGAAGAGGTGGGACATGATGGTGGAGCGCTCCACGATGAGCCGGGCCACGTCCTGGGGGTCCAGGCGGCAGGGGGCGGGGTCAGCAGCTCGGGCTCTCCTCCCGTCACGCCCGGCCAACGGCCCATCCCCGTCCAAGGCCACCCGACGCCGCACCCCATTAGGCAGACACCCCAACACCGGCCAGGATGCCAACGACAGACGAGGCCCCATGTGCAGCCCCCTCAGACGCACGGGCTGTGAACTGGAGAGGGCTGGCCCCGCGGAGAGGAGGGAGTGACAGGAACACAGGCGTCTCAGGACCCTCAGGGAAAAGCCGCCTGCCCACAGCCAGACAGGCATCTACTTGCAATCGGCAGCAGTGACGCAGGGCAGGCTGGCCCCTAGACCAGACCCAGAAGGCAGAGGCCGCTGGCCCTTCGGCAAGAACACAGGCTTGGACAGAATCCCACTGCCCACCAACCTCAGTCCTCAGCCAATCCAGCTCACTCCCTCCACAGGTACTGGGGGCCTTCAGGACCCCCGCGCTGTCAGCCGACAAGCTCACAGAAGAGCAAGGTCAGGAGAAAGACAGCCACGAAGGAGCAAGCCGCGGGAGAACACAGGCCCGTGCCCGGCTCACGGGGCCCCTCAGGAGCAGGGTGCGCGTCCTGGCCCCTGCGCGCCCCAGGCTGGCCCAGAGCCACAGAGGTAAGCAGCGCTGGGTGACCACAGACACACGGGTGCTCCTGCCCTTGACTCCTGCTCTGGACAGAAGGTCCCTGGCCAGGAGCTCGGCACTCGGGGCCCAGAGCCAAGTGTGGCCGAGCCGCCTGCCCGCTCTTGACCCGGCTGGCTCACAAGCTCCCCCCATCCCCGCCCCTCACCAGGGCCAGGTCGCTGTGCTGGCCCTGCTCCTCCACGGGCGTGTGCTGGGACAGATAGACCAGGTAGGCGCTGATGGTCTGCGGGTCGGTCTCCATGTGGATGGCCTGCGGAGGGGGCCCCTGTGAGCAGCGGGGATGGCCCCCGGGCCCTCCACCCCGCCCCTCCCGTGGTGGCCGGCCCCGCCCCTCGCCCTCCCGCCCCGCCCCGCCCCCGCCCCGCCCCGCCCCTTCGGTGCCCCTCCCCTCGCCTCCGCCCCCACCCGCACCTGCTGCAGCGCCAGCGCGGTGGTGTTCCTCACGCTCTCGAACAGCGGCAGCCGGGGCAGGTCGCGCAGCAGCCACTGGTAGCCTTGCAGCGCGTCCGCGTCGCCCGAGTCCTCCTCCAGGGGCGGCTCCTTCTCCTCCCCGTCCCGCAGGCTGCCCTCGGAGAGCACCAGGGACAGGCCCTGCAAGCGGACACGCGGGCTCGGGGGCTGCCGGCTTCCTCCAGCCAGCAGAGACGCCGCGCGCTCAGAGCTGCCGGGACAGAGGCCCGGCTGCCCGGGAATCCAGCGCCAGCGCCTCGGGGGGGTGGCAGGACGGACACGGGGCCGCCCCGGGACACTTCCGGTCACCCAGAGCGGGAAGGGCGCGGGCGGGACAGGACCCAGTGTCTGCGCGTTACTACCGTCCCCTTTTCCCTGATAGTCTCTTCCAGTGAAGCCCCGGTGAGAAAGACGGTCGTTTTAACAGAAGAGACAACCGTGCCCGGGGCGCGGAGGGCCCAGCCCCTCACCTTCATGGCCAGCGCCCTGGCGGCCACCTGCGAGGAGCCCAGCCGCCGCAGGAAGTAGTCCAGCACCTCACACGTCGTCTGCTCGTCTGCCTTGGGGCCCAGCAGCAGGTCCTGCAGGCGGCCCAGCAGCTGCTTTTGCTTCTGCTGCCTCTGTGGGGATGGGGGTCGGGGGTCAGGAGACGGGGTCAGGGCGGGCGTGTGGGGCCTGGGATGGGCATATGGGGCTCCAGGGGTCAGGGCGGGCATGTGAGGGTGGCGGGGTCAGGGCAGGAGGGCGGGCATGTGAGGGTGGCGGGCTCAGGGCAGGTGTGTGAGGGTGGCGGGCTCGGGGCGGGCACATGGGCCCCGGGTGTGTGGGGTCAGGGGATGGGGGTCAGGGTGGGCTTGTGAGGGTGGCAGGGTCAGGGAGGGCGTGTGGGCTCCAGGTGTCTGGGGTCAGGAGACAGGGTCAGGGCGGGTGTGTGGGCCCGGGCGCACGCTGACCTGCCGCTTCCGGGCCCTCCGCTCCCGGCTCTCGCCCTCATCCTCCTCCCCGCCCGAGGCGGGCTCGGCGGCGGCGTCGTGCAGCAGGAACTCACACAGGCACTGCACAGGCAGCACGTCCAGGGAGCCCTCGCTGGACTGCACCAGGTCAGCCAGCCAGGGCATGGACTGCGAGGAGGCCTGGGCAGGCAGCAGGCACACGGCTCTCACTAGTTAGCCCAGCTGCCCTCCTCCCCCCGGCAACTGCCCACGAGGCAGTCCCCTGCACCCAGGAGCTGTTGCTGAGGGGCCCGGTCTCCAGGCGCGCCCTCTAGCCCACAGTCTCATCTAATGCCAGAGCCCCCCGCAGCCTCAGGGGTACTCACCTGCCTCTGGATGATGTTGAGGAGGAAGTCGGGGTTCCGGCTCCGACACAGCAGGTGCCCAAGGCGCAGGGACTGGTTGAGGCCTTTCACCTGGTCCAGGATGTGAGGCGGAGGCCTCCGGGGTGGCCCTCTGAGAGCGCCAGGCGACACGCATGTGTCAAAGTGGCAAGTGCAATGCCCCCAGCTAAGAGTGAGCAGGGGGCGCACCTGCCTGCCTCCCACCTGCAGCCCGTCCTCCCACAGCCCCATGGCTCCTCCCCTCTCAGCCTGGCCTTGGGGGCTCTTGGCTTCACACACAGTGTGGCCTGGCCTCCCATTAGACCCCACCCTACCCCTCACGCCCGGCCACGCCCCACGCCCCGCCGGGCCCTGCCCCACACCCCCGCTCTCGCCGGGCCATGCCCCCACACCCCGCCCGGCCCAGGCCGCACACACTGGGGCTCGAGGCTGGTGAGCTGGGACAGCAGCAGGCTGCTGCTCTCCGTGATGGTCTGCCGGGTGGAGGCTGCGGCCAGGTGCCCCTCAAACGCCAGGATCTCCTGCTTCTCCCGCTGAGAGACCTGCAGCTCCCGGTTGATCATCTCGGTGCGGCTCTCCTCGTCCGTCAGGGTGCACGGTGGGTACGAGTAGTTGCTGGGACCAGGAAACAGGAACCTGTCGCCGTGCCGCCCCCAGATAGCGCTCAAGAGTAGGGGTCAGAGCCCATGGCGACGCCCCCGGCCCAGGACCGGATGGAGACGTCAGACCGTGCAAGGCGTCCCGGGGCCATCGGCAACACGGCCAGTCAGACCTCAGCGAGGGAGTGGATGTCCCTCAGGGCCCACAGCTGGCCACCCTCTCCTTCCACACAACTGCGCGCTGCTGCCTCCAGAGCTGGCCGACAGGCATCAGGGCCCCGGACCCAGAGCGGCATGTGTGCGGGAGGGCCGTGCGAGACCCCTGCCGCTGGGCCAGGCGGTCCGGCACAGGCACCCAGGCCGACTCCCACTTCAGAGACAACAGGCACCCTCCGGGGGCCTGAGGGCCGGGGCCCCCGACACGCCCGAGTGTAGCCGCGCCCCGCGCCCCAGCCCCGCGTGTGGCGAGCGGCTCACTTGGTCATCGCCATCTCCATCAGCATCTTCAGCGTGGGGTACTCTTCCCAGGCGGCCAGGCCTAGGGCACAAGGCGACAGGTGGCGCGGGGCCCGGGCCCGACCCCGGCCCCCAGCCAGGCTCCGCCCCCCGGCCCGACAAGCGGGACGTCCCGGAGCGGCGAGGCCCACAGAGGCTCAGGTGGCCGGGGCGGGGCAGGGGGCGCTCACCAATGTTCTCTGGGTTGAACGCAGCGACCACCAGCAGGAGGGGCCACGCCTTCCAGTAGAGAGTGGAGATGGCGAGGTTCGGGGGCTGGTACCTGGAAGCAAGGTGGTCACCGCTCAGCCTCGGGACCAGCAGTCCGAGAGGCGGACGGGTCGGGGCCCGGGCAGCAACGGCACACGCGTCCTGAGAGGGGCCACCCTGCCGCCACATCTCAGACGCGAGACGTCCAGAAACGTCGAAGCTACAGGATGCGTGGGAAAAGGCCGCGTGTGCTTGAGGGGAAGGAGAGGGGAGCACCAGCGGATGGGGAGAGGCTTCTCGGAGGGACGACGCTGTCAGTCACACAGGCGACGGCTGCGGAGCCCTGCGGGTGCGCTGAGACCACCCTGTCACAACCGCCAACGAGTGACGCACAGGGCAAACGAAGACTGCACCGCCGTCAGTGCTGAGGAAACGGCGTGAACTCACTGTCGCCTGGGAGCCAGACACGGCTGCTGGCTCACACACGGGAACTAGGCAGCAGAGGGGTGCGGGCGGAGGAGAACACAGGGCAGCCGGGGCCGGGGGCCTCACCCTGGCGGGAGCTGGATGTTCTCAGGGTGGTGGTAGGTGCACAGGTTCAGGACGGCGTCGATCAGCTGCACTCGCTCCACCTTCAGCACGTCCACGTCTGGAATGCGGGAGCCACAGGCAGGTCCCTCGGTGGGCGTCCCACCCGGACTCGGGCCGCGGGCGTCCGGAAGCAAGGACGTGCGGCAGGTGGGGCAGGGGTGAGGCAGGCACGGGCTCACAGGGTGCGCAGCGCCCGAGGGTGCAGCACGGCCGGCCTCACAGACGGGCAAGGACGCGCCGACACCCGTGGGTGCAGCGGCCACGCCAGGGAAGGCAGGGGGACGGCGAGCCCCCAACACTGCAGGTCAGCCCAGGCCCACCAGCAGCGAGACGCATGCTCTAGAAGGGGGCAGCTCCGCGTCAGGCCCCCCCACGGCCCTTCAGAGAGGCGGGAGACAGACACTCCTGCCGGGTTCAACCGTGCAGAGAACACACGGAGGCCCAGGAGGTCGTGGGGAGGGGAGCCGGCAGCGGGAGGCCCTCACCGTCTGCCTGCACGGCTGCAGCCCGCTTCACCAGGTGGTCGGCCAGCTCCATGGCGTCGGCAGGGCCCAGCGGGAGCTCCCGCGAGAGCCCGATGACCAGAATGCGCATCAGCGTGTCCTCCAGGATGGGCACCTCCGAGCAGAGGCGGAGGAAGAAGCTGCGGGCAGAGGGGCAGAGGCGGGCTCATGGGGGCCCACCCCAGGCCCGCAGGGCCCGCCCACCCCCAGGGCAGGGGAAGCCCCAGCTCCAGTCTGGTCTGGGCACAGAGGGGGCATTGCCCACCCTCCTCGCGGTCACTTGTGCCTGATGCCCATGTGGACAGGGCCCTGCAGCCCTGCGGAGGGCTCTGAGTGGGAGCCCAGCCTCGGGGGGCCCACAGGCCAGCTCGCCCCGAAGCCACGCCCCCAGACGGGGAGGGCTCCAGCGGGTGTGAGCGGAGCACGCTGACCCCGCGGCGGGGCCCAAAGAGGCAGGACAGGAGCGATCTGTTGGAAGCTTGGGGAGGGTGACCTGGCTCGGGGACCAGTGAGGGCAGAGAGGACACGTGTGTGTGCTGCCTGGACGCGAGGGGTGGGGGTGGGGTTAGGGTTAGGGCGCAGGGGCCTGCAGACGGTGCATCTGGGGAAAGGGCGGCGCAGGGTGTGGGCGCAGGGACGGCGACCCCTGGGACGCCCACGGCCCCGCCCCGCCAGCTGGCCTGCTCACTTGCGGTCACTCTCGGGCGGCCAGTTGTCCCATTTGTAGTAGGTCTCGGGCTGCTCCGTGA
Source organism: Capricornis sumatraensis (assembly GCF_032405125.1). Lineage (NCBI taxonomy): Eukaryota > Metazoa > Chordata > Mammalia > Artiodactyla > Bovidae > Capricornis > Capricornis sumatraensis. Next base: position 790,094 of record NC_091071.1, read on the forward strand.
AGAGAACCTTGTGGAGGCTGCAGGGCGGGAGGGCCATCAGGCTGGGGGTCCTGGGGCCCCCACCCCATCAGCCCCCATGGGCGGGGAAGCCTGTGCACAGAGGGATGGCCGGGCTCCTGGCTCTGCAGTGAGGCCGGGGAGGCTGGCAGGAGATGGGCCCCTCCCAACAGGGGGCTCCCCACCCCACCAGTTAGGACCCCGCCTCCCCCAGGCCCTGCTCGAAGCTCGGACACCACGAGGTGTTGGCTGCTGCCCACTGGCCCCTCTGGTCTCAGAGGGCCTGGCTCCAGCCAGTGGCCTGTCACCCGCAAGCCCCAGGAGCGTGGCCGGCCGGGGCGGGGCAGAGCCAGCCGCACCAGTGCACGTAGTCCTTGGGGGCGAGCTTGCTGATGGAGGGCACGACGGTGTGCAGCCACCAAACAGCATCGCGCTGGATCGCGGCGATCTGGTTCTGGAAGGAGCGCAGCACCTCGAGGTCTGGGGAGGAGGAGACGGTTATGGCGCCTGGGCGGCACAAGCATCCTGAGACCTCAAAGGGGAGGGGCCGAGACGGGGCGGGGCCGAGACGGGGCGGGGCCAAGACGGGGCGGGGTCGAGACGGCTGGAGCAAGGCTCAGCGAACAGGTACCTGACTGTCCTCCAGGGTTGAGGACACCTCAGGGAACTGAAATCCTGAAATCCCAAGGGTCCTTCCAGCCAATCGCTTAAAGGGCCTTGCAGCCAACCCTTTCCAGGGTCAGTAATGACCCAGAGCAGGCTGACCCAGACACCGCTGCCCTGGCCCCCACCCTATCCCCAGCCCAAAGGCACCAGGACCCGCACAAGCAAACCAGCAGAGGGCGACCCCAGGCTGGGAGCGGTTGCTCTCCGCCCGGACAGAGTAGGAACCAGCAGTTTCAAAAGCTCCTGGGACTCCAGGAGCCGAGCTGCAGCTGCGACCCTCCCGCCCCAGGCCCACCCTCAGAGCAGAGCCCCCTTCTCCCACCCAAGGCCGCCTCCCCACCGTGAGAGCCCCCCGCAGCAGGCAGCCCGCCCCCTGCTCCTCACTCTTCTTCTCTCCTTTGTCCCAGGCGATGCCAGCCTCCTTCACCTGGGCGGTGATGCCGAGCATCATGGACACGGCCAGCACGTCCGTGACGTGCACCACGAAGCGCTCCTGCACGACAGAGCAGCCCCGCCCAGCCCAGCCCAGCTCAGCGGGTCCACGTCCCTGTCTGCCCTCTGACCGCCCCCCCACCACGGCCAGCCGGGCAGCAGGAGGCTAGGGACCAAGAACCGGCCACAGCAAGGCCAGGTCAGGCCACAGGGGGAGGTTCAGCCCACAGAGCTGGACTGAGCTACCCTGCAGAGAATAGGACCCCCACGGGCCGTCTGCTGACCAGCTCACGTGGCACTCCAGATCTGCCACCCTCAGCCCCAAGTCCTATTCTCCAGAGGCCCTTCCCGCCTCCCCAACCCCCCCAAAATCCACCCTGAATAGACCCCCAGCCCTGGGGGTGCCGTCACTCTGTGCACACCAGACAGTGGCCGCGGGGGCCGGCGGCAGGGGCGGGGCCGGCCGCGGGGGCGGGGCCGGCCGCGGGGGCGGGGCGCCGCGCACCTTGAGCTCCATGTCCAGGTACTGCGGCTCCTTGCGCTCCTGCATGAGCCCGAGGCAGAAGGCCTGGAAGTTGATCTCGTGCTTCGTCTGCTTGATGATTTCGCGCAGCAGGGCCCGCGAGGCCCGCAGGTAGTCGTCCTTGTTAGTCAACAGGTCCTGGAACACCATGGCCAGGAACTGGGGAGAGAGCGCGTGGGAGCTGCAGGCCGCCTGCCCCAGGACACGCGGCCCCCGCAGCTCTCATCCTCGTGGGCCAACAGGAGGCCTGCCCAGAGTGCCCGCGACCGACACCCCGGGACTGGCCCCAACGGCCGCTGCTGCACAGCCAGAGCCTCCTCACAGCGCTCTGCCCCCGCAGGTCCACGCCCTCTCCTCCAGCCAGGCTCTGGGGCAGGGGCCCCGGGGCCCCACCTTGGGCGCCAGCTCGGAGCTGTGCTGCAGCACGGTGTACAGGATCTGCATGTTGTTGGGGTTCCGCGCGTTGGAGAGCTCGTTGAAGACCACGAACTTGATCGTGGTGCCCAGGTTGTCCTTGTGCGCGTTCAGCAGCTCCCTGGGCACGGCCAAGCAGAGGGAGCTCCAGCGGCTGCCGCCTGCGACCCCGCCGCCCGCCCCCGACGCCCCCGCCGGCCCCGCGCCCCCCCCCGCGCCCATGCCCCTGCCGCCCGACCCCGGTGGCCCTGCGCCCCCCACGCCCCCGCCACCCGCCCCCACCCCCGTGGCCGCGCACGCCCCACACCCCTGCGCCGCTGCCGCCGCCCCCGGCGGCCCCGCGCGTACCTGAGGCAGAGCATGTAGTGGTTGAGCAGGACCTTGGGCTTGAGGCGGATCTTGATCAGGTGGGAGATGACGTCCATGTCCTCAGCGCCGTGCGTGCAGCAGTTCATGCACACGGACATAAGCAGGTCCTGGGCGGGCCGTGTCAGCTGCGGGCGCGGGGGCGGGGAGACGCCGTCAGCCCCGCGGACTCGGGCGTGGAAGGGCCCCGCGTGCGCGCGCGCCCCGCGCCTCACCTTGGGGTTCTGCAGCCACATCTCAAGTTTCTGCACCGTCATCAGCCGCACCTCCTTGTAGCCGCAGGTGGAGGTGAGCAGCCGCAGGAGGTTCCGCGAGACGCTGTCGATGGGCTGCCGCCGGTTGAGCTGGTCGCGCAGCATGTCCAGGACGTACTCCTCCACGCTCTCCGCCAGCTCCTCGTACCTAGGCCAGAGGGGGGACGGCAGCAGGCAGGAAGGCAGGCAGGCGGGGGTGCTCTCCTGGGGCCATGCAGGCGGGGGGCGTGTGGCACACCTACCTGGGCATGAGCTGGCCCTCCTGCTCGGGGCTGAGCTTCTCCTCGGCGATCAGGAGCTCCGTCTGGCTGTCCTCCTCCTCCGTGAGGGACGGGTGTGGACTGCTTCCTGCAGAAGGAGCGTCTAGTGGACACCGGCCCCCCCGGCGCCGCATGCCCAGGCCGCTCCCACAGGGAACCCCAGCCCAGCTGCCGCAGGGGCTCTCACCTGCACTGAGGTCCCCTCCACCACGCCCTGCCTCCCCCTGCAGGAGTACACTCTTGGGGGGCATCTTGGTGTTGAAGGCCGTCTGGATGTTGTCCACGAAGGTCCTGCAGTGTGGGCTGTCCACCCAGATCCGCTCCCCCAGGGAGTCTTCGATGTATACCTGTGAGGACGGAGCCCGAACGTCAGCCTGCCCTCTACTGCGACCCCCTGCGTGTGGGCAGGAGCAAGCTGGGAGCCTCCCCCAGGCCCCGGCTGCCCCTTCCCAGCCAGCAGCTCGGGAGAGGAGATGCCCTGGGTTGCCACACGCAGCCCTCAGATGCCTTTACCCCCTGGTAGTCCCGCAGCCCCCTGCCCCCTTCACCGAGAGCGCTTGCCCGGGAGGAGCCGCTCACCTTGACGAAGATTTCGGGCCAGTTCTCGTCTTCCTCGTACGCGGCCATGAGGAGGTTGCACGCCAGCACGGACACCAGGCTGTTCCCCTTGGCCTTGAAGCTGATGGAGGCATCCCGCCGCAGGAGGCTGCACAGCGCCTGCGGGAGACCGCACGGTGGCGGGGAGGCCCGTCCAGCGCCACCCGCCCCCTCCCTGATCCCCGGAACGGAGCAGGGTGGCGGCCCTCACCCCGCCTTCCCCGCTCCCCGGCACGGAGGGGGCGGCGGCCCTCACCTCGCCTTCCCCGCTCCCTGGCACGGAGGGGGCGGCGGCCCTCACCTCGATGACGCCCTCCGTGGCGAAGATGTTGGGCTTCATCTTGGCCAGGTACATGAGGCTGAGGTACAGGACGCTGTCCGGCTTGGCCCGCGTCACCTTCAGCTGCTTCACGGCCCCGCACAGCACGCCCTCCAGCCGGTCATCGTTGCCCTCCAGCTCGGCTGCCTCGATCTCGTCCAGCAGCACCGTGGGTGGGACTGCCGGGGGGACAGCCCAGTCAGGCGGGCAGCCCCGAGCAAGACTGCGCCACGGGGCCCCTAGGCCAGGGGCTGCCGAGGGCGGCCTCCAGGGGCCTGACTGAGGGCCTGGGGTGGAGCCGAGACCGCGGGTCCCCAGGGAAGCAGGGGCACAGCCGGGCTGTGCAGTGCGGGGTCGCCGACCCCCAGGAGTGACCAGCCCCAGGAAGGGCCGTGCAGGAGCCCACCAGGCACTGCCAGAGCCCTCTCGCTGCACCCACACGGCTACTCGAGGGTGACCTGGCCTAGGAACACCTCTTTTTCTACAAATTGGTCCTTTTTCCTAAGCTTCCAAGTAAGCTGGCCGGGCGCCATCTGTGGCCTCCTCCTCCACCTCGGCCTCCCCGAGTCTCTCAGAGAGCCGGCCGGGGGCTCCGACTCTCCCCCCGCACAGCTGCCCTGTGCTCTCTCCCTCCTGCTACCTGCTTGGGCATCCTAGCCCCCACCTTCCTTCTCTGACGGGACCAGAGCCCCCCTCCACGCTCCCCACCTCTGGGGGCCCCTGGGCCAGGCTCGGCTCCCCCCGTGTCCGATCTGTGCCGCACATGTGACCGTTTGGGTCCACCTACTCTCTCACTTCCACTGTGATTTCTTCTCTGACTCAGAGATTTTTTCAGGACTGTGTTTTTAGGTACCCAAGTGATGGCCACGCAACAGATTCCTGACCCAAACGCATGGAGGACAGGGGTGGACCGAGACTCCCCGAGTGATTTCCACGTGCCAGGGAGAAAGACAGACAGACAGACAAGACAGAGGGGTGGCGCTCAGAAGGTCCTGGCCGTGGAGACACTCCAAGTGCCAGATGCCTGAACTTGGCCTCTTCTGCTTTGCTAAATGCGTTTCATTTGTGACATGCCTTTCGTAACCATGCTCCATGTAACCAAAGCCACCTCATCTGGGACTTGTGCAATGGTAAAACCGAAGCACGGCCAGTGAGGAGAGAGCTGTGGCCTGAGTTAGGACTCAGCCCCTCAAGTGCTCCCAGCGCTGACCTGGCCCAGCTGCCGGGGAGGGACCTCGAGACGGAGATCCGAGGCGGCCACCACTCAGCGCAGCCCAAGGCCAGCCTCCGCCCTGGTCTCACCGCTGCCCAGCGCAGCCCCGGCCCTGCCCCAAGCACGGGCCCCTCCACCAGCACGAAGGCCGCTACGCCACGGCTTCTCACTGCCAGTCGAATCCCAGCCAGCCTGTCAGGCTCTGTTTCCTGCCACAGTCCCCGATGGGCCTCCTCTCTCCCCGCTTCCCCGACGGGCCTCCTCTCTCCCCGGCTGCCTCGTGATCACCTGTACACGTTAACACTCAGGCCTGGTGTGATGCTAAACAGACCCGACCTCCAGAAAAACAGGGGAGCGTCAGGTGCAGAGCTACCAGCTTCTGTGGGTAAGCTTTAGGCCTGTCTCTAATGCTATCATGAGACCTCACCAGCTAAGAGATAGAAAGCAAGCAGGTAAACTCTGCATCGTTAGGAACTGGGAAGAGGGGCGAGGCAGCACGAACCACCTCATCCTGGGTGGACAGGGTCCTCACGAGACGCACAGCCCCCAAGGACAGCGCCTGTCTGTCTGCACTGCCCTGGACTTCCTGTGCTCAGAGAAGACTGTCACAGAGGCGGCCTCAGAAAATACGCCAGACCAGCAAGGGAACAAGAGTGAGCCTGTTCCCCAAGGACCGGAGCAGGCAGCCCTCCAGGAGGGCATCAGGCTCACGCCGGCTCCAGCCCTGGAGCAGGGCCAACAGAAATCCGTACGAGGCTTTCCAATGCAGGAGCCCCCTGCACGGCTGTCTGCTCCCCAGAGAGGGCCACGGAGCGGCGCACTCAGCAGCGGCCCCGGATCGATGTGGGCCACCTTGCCCTGAGTGCCAAGCACCTCTCATCACTGTCAGTCTGAAGCAGAGGTGCGGTCCTATGAGATGCTCTGGAAAACAAACTCACAGCTGACTCCTGTCCTCCATTCTCCAGAGCCTCCAGTGCTGAGCCCGGAAGTAGCCTTTCTGAACCCTGGTGCTGGGACGAGGCAGGGGCTGTGCTTTCTGGGAGATGTCCAGAGGCTGTCTTTACCTTCAATCGGGACCACGGATGGCTCTTTAATGGAGGGAGAGATGGCACGCTTCTCTGCAACCGCAGCCTCAGCCAGGCGTCCCAGGGCACTCAGCGGGGGCGTGGAGGAGAGTTTGGGGCGCTTGGTGAGCCCCGGCAATGCCGAGGCACCCGCCAATGCAGCCGCAGCATCGCGCTTCCGCTCCGAGGGCAGGCCGGAAGCGGCAGGCTTCAGCAGGGTGGAGGCTGTTTTCGACTCAGTGGTCTGACCCTTTGAGCCCAGAGCAATGAAGTCTCCCGGCGGAGGGTGGCCTGCAGAGGGACACGCACCTTCACAAGGCAGCTAGGTGGAAAGGGAGTCCGAGAACTCCAACCTCCCACGATCTCCATGGGGATTCAACTCCGGTTGGGGCAGGCCAAAAAACAAGACACCCAGCAAGTCCACAGCAGTGCTGGGACTGGCCAGCGAGCAACAGACAGTCACACGGCGCTGACTACAGACCAGGCCGTTTCCAGCCGATCAGCATCCGTTCCCTCCACCCTCCACAAGTTGAAACAGGCATCATTAACCTCACTTTACAGGTTGAGTACCACCAGGCACAGAGAGGTTAGGTAAAGCGCCCAGGCCACTCAGCTAGGAGCGGAGCGCGGGTTGGAGGCCAGTCTGGCTCCAGCCCGCTGTCAGCCCCTGCTTGTACCGCCCCCTCCTCCCGCCAGGCACTCCTGGGCTGCTTGCTGTCCGCGGCCTCGGAAGCACAGACCAACGAGACGGCCTGGGTCGAGGAGGCGGTGGCAGCGGTCCCAAACCCCCGTCCCGGGACTCCCACGGCCCCCGGGACCAAGGACTGCTGTCGGAGACAACATTCCTAGGAACCGCGTTCGGCTCGGAGAAACAAAGCCGCGCGACCCGAAGGCGCTGCGCCGCGTGCCGCGGGGAGAGGCCGCGCACCCGAAGGCTTGGCCGCAGCGCTGGGCCTGCGGACAGTGGTGGGCTTGGCCCGGTTCATCCTGCCCCCGAGCCCTCGCCGCTCCGCGCTGCCGACGCCGCGCTGGGGGGAAGAGCGGCGCTAGTCAGCAGCCCGCCGCTCGCCCATTCATTCCAATCTGGGACTGCGGCCCGGGCCGAACGCTCCGCCCCGCCGCGGGCAGCAGCTCCTGAAGCGGCCGCGCGACCCCGCCTTGGCGCCTTGGATCCCGGGAGGCTCTGTCTCTCCGGCGGAGGCGGCCCAGTCCCTTCCAGGGAGATCGGTAGGCGCCTATCGCAGTGGCGCCCGGGCACCGCCGCGGCCGCCCGGAACCGGAAGCCGTCCTTCCAGCCCGACTTCCGGAGCACCCGGCGGCAAAACCGCGAGGGGGCGCGGCGGGAGGGTGGCAGGCGAGCGGGGCCGCGGTGCTTGCCGCGCCCTCTGGCGGCGGGAGGCCGGCGCCGCCGCCTCGGTGAGGCGGCTTCTGCCGCCCGCCCCGCCGGTGCGGCTGCCCTTCCTGAGTGCCGAGCCCAAGGACCGCAGCTCGGAAGGGGGCCTCGGCCGCTCCCCGCACGTGCCCTCCCACCTGTGGGCCGGAGGGCAGGTTGCGGGGTCCCTGGGGGCGTCCAGGAGGGAGCCCGGCCGCCGGGAGGGCCCGCTCCGCGCGGAGGACGGGGTCGCCAGCCACGCGCGAGCGCGGCCCCACGCAGGCCCTCGCGCGCTCCTCCTCCCGCGGCCTCCACGCCGCCCCGCCTCCCAGCCGGGAGCGAGCCCCGCGTGGGGCCAGGCCGCTTGCCCGGGGCGGCCCCCCTTGGCGGCCGAGCGGAGGGTCCCCCGCGAAGGGCGAGGCGACCGCGGGCAGGACGCGGCGCCGCTCGCCGCCCAGCGCACGGAAAGGCGGCATCGCTGACGGGGGAGGCCGGGCGGGGCCGGCGCGGAGGAACGGGGTTTATTCCGTAGCCGCTGCGGCGGGGGCAGCGCTGAGCTCTGCAAGGCGCAGAGCGGTGGGCTCAGGTGAAAACCTGCGGACGGGGCTCCGCGAAGACGCCCCGGACCAGCTGCCGGCGGCTGTCGGAGCCGGGGCCTGCCCTCCGAGCCCCGGACCGGCCTTCCTCCCGAGGATGGTGCGCGGAGAAAGGGCTGCGTCCTGGAGACGCCCCGGCCGGGGAACGGGGCCGGGCCGGCGCCGGCTGCACGGTCGGTCCTCTTGGCAGCCCCGACGCTGCCGGACGCAGCGCACACGGAGGCGGCGTCCCGGGACGTTCGTCAGCTAGCAGCCCTGTTGGTCTCGGTCACGGCTCTGTGAGGGTGTTTGTGCAGAGGTGGCTTCTTGTTTGGCTTTTAAAATTGAGTATACTTGTTTTTGTCTGCGCTGGGTCTCCGTTGCAGTGTGGGCCTCCCTCCAGCTGCGGCGAGTGGGGGCTCCCTACGGTTTTGGGGTGCGAGCGGCTCACTTCAGTGGCTTCTTTTGTCCCAGAGCACGGGCTCCTGAGTGCAGGGGCTTCAGAAATTGTGGTGCAGACGCTTGGTCGCTCCACGGGATGTGGGGTCTTCCCGGACCAGGGACCGAGCCCATGTCCCCAGCATTGGCACGTGGATTCTTATCCACCGCGCTGCCAGGAAACCCCCTGAGCAGGGATGTTGTGTGGGTCTCACAGCCCAGCCCCAGCCCGAGAGGGGCCTTCCCTGACCCCACCAGTCCCGCCCCCGCTCCCCCCGCCACCCCCCGCGGGTCTGCTGCCCACCTGGGGTAAGGGGGGGCCGAGGTCACGCTTCCCTCCGCTGTGACAGCATCAGTTGCAGTTGGGGTGCTGAGGTTCTAAGCCAAGGGTCCAAAGGCTCCCAGGGGCGTCTGCAGGAAGGACTGCTCTCCAGGGACCCTCAACACCAGAGAGGCTGACCTTGAGCACCCCCGGATGGTGCCAGGCAAGCTCCGGAAGGTGCCAGGAAGCCAGCACCTCCAGGTGCAGGGAGCCGGGGCTAGAGGGCCAAAGGCTCAGCAGAGGCTGCAGGGAGGGCTGGACTCTGTTTTGCCTCCTTGGAGCTGGTCTGCCCAGAGGAATAACGGATGGTGAAGAATGAAGGGTGGAGCAAGGGAGGGACACTCAGTGAAGAGAGAGGTGCCCGCCTCCCGAGAGGGAAGACAGGCGGGGAGGCTGGGCTGGAGGGGCGCTGGGGTGGGTGGACAGCCAGGGGTGCGTCTGGGCATACAGGTCAAGACACTCCCCCTCTGATGGGGTTGGAGGTGGGAGGGGGGCTCAAGAGGAGGGGACATGCGTACACCTATGGCTGACCCGTGTTGGTGTATGGCAGATACCGATACAGTAGTGTAATTATCCTTCTATTAAGAATAAATTTTAAAAATTGAAACAAAAAAGATAACACCTCTGCATCAGACTCCCGGCGGCCCACCCAGCGCTCCTCATCAAGGCTGCCCCTGGCTGCGCTGGAGAGGCTCCCTTAAACCTGGGACTGCTGCAGACAGCGGGGCTCCAGGAAGACGGCTCAGGGAGCCGTCACGCCAAGGCCAGGTTCCGGCAGAGGCTCAGCCAAAGCTGGCCTTCCCCCGGGGCCGCCAGCCGCCCCCACACCACCTGAGCGTACAACCATCCGGGGGGGATGTCTAGCGACAACCTGATTCTGTCAGCTGTGCCCGAGCTCTGACCCAGCCAGCACACCTAGGGTCTGACCCCAAATGTGCAGGAATTCCAGCACCAGGTTGATCCTCTTGGAGGCCCGGGGTCCGGCTGCCTGGACCGATCAGCACAGCCATAGGGCGTCCAGACGGCGCACTCGTCAGAAGCTGCTGCGGAAGGACCAAGCAGACCTCCCGTGATGGAACAGCCCAATGGGTGGCGAAGGGAAGAAGCCCCCCGTGCATCAGGATGTCGGAAGTGAGCACATCTGCCTAACGGCGGAAAAGGGCTGGGAAGCACGCCCAGCAGGCCGGGCTGGGCGGGGACAGCCGGGCAAGCGGCCTCTCTGGGTGCTTCATTTTCACTGATATGTGAGTGGCCCAGAAAAGGTTTCCACTAGGGAATGAAGGGCAGCGTGCCTGCCCCACGGGGCTGTCCCGGCTCCTCCCACGGGGGCCACTGAGGCCCCAGCCTTCCTCTGTGTCCCAGGAGAGGCAGGCACGGTCCAGGCTGGCAGTCGCCACCCTGGCCTCTCCCTGGGACTTCAGCCTCTTTCTCACTGGACAGCCTCTTCTTCCTTCACAATCCAGCCTCCCAGCACAGTCCCTTCTTCCATGAAGTCCTCCAGGCTCCCCTCGCCGGGGCAGGCGGTGGCCATCCCCCTGCTGGTGCCTCCACCCTGGCAGCTCGCACACCTGGCATCTGTGCTCACGGGCAGTGCCCCAGGGACAGCGCCCAGCCCTTGTGGAATGGAGCCTGCCTGCCTGCCTGAACTTTCTGGACAAGCCCCAGATGCTGAGGTTGGGGTCACACAGGTCAGAGGTCAAGGGGTGATGGACAGATCTTTCCCATTGGGATTCCAGGGCAGCAGCACTGGAAGCCCGTCCCCCATGGCACCACCCGGCCACCTGGAGCCCTGCTGCGCCCGGTCCAGGAGGGAGGAAGGGGCTGCAGGGGCAGCGAGGGGCCACCTGGTCTGCCCCCAGAACTGAGTCTGGGGGGCGGACCTGCTGCTTTCCACAGGTTCCTCGAGAGCGCAGGAAGCCCCTCTGCCGGGCGGCTGGAGCACAAGCGTGCCCTGCAGGCTGGGCGTCGAGGTCGGGTGTCCAAGGAGGGGCCCTCTGCCCCTTCCAGCTCGCAGGGCACCAGCTCCTGGGCTCCGGCCGCAACCTCCGTCTCTGCTGCCTGATCCCCAGGCTGCCCCTCTCTGGTCCCCTTTTCTCTCGGTGGATGTAGGGCCCCCCCCAACCCAGACGACCCCAGCTCGAGGGCCTTCCCCGAATTAGAGCCACCAAGACCCTGTTTCCCGGCACGTCCACTCCGGGTGTCCGGGGTGGGCCTGTGTCCTGGGGCCGCCCTCCCGCCACGTCAGCTGCATTCCCAGGACCCTCGCCTGGTCTGCCGCCCCCCCAAACCCATCCGGCACCCCAGCCTTCTCATCTCTGCGTGCGCCAGGCTCCTGTCTCGGGCCCTCTGCCCGCCCAGGCTCTTCTTGCGTCAGAAACCCCAGGCGCTGCCATCCTCACCCCAGGACCATGGCCCGGGCCCCCAACAGCTCCCTTTGGAGCCCCCGCCACCCTGAAATCCTATCGTTTGCCTCCTTCTTTAAGGCCTGCGTCCTCCTGCTTCCCCCTAGCAGCACCTTGCCGGCGTGTCCCCTGCCAGATGAACGTGGGTGGGGTGAGTGGACCGGGCAGGCAGAGCGAGGTCGCGACCTGAGAAGCCGGGAAGGGCCGGCGTGGGGTTCAGCCTGGACGGACGCGTCAGCTGGACAAGCCCAGGCCTCTGACCCCCGCAGCTCCAGGCCATCTGGGCAGTGACCCCGAAGCCATGGTGAGAACCCTCGGCCCCCAGACTCCTGACCTGGCGGCCGCGTGGCAGGCACACACCTCCGCCAAGCCCCCACGGCTCTGCGGGAGGCAGGAGGGCGGCCCCTCCCCAGCACCTGCTGGTCTCAGGAGCTGAGGGGGCCAGGAGGTGGGGGTCAGAGGTGAGAGGCACCTACCCCAGGCCCCCTGGTCGGGGATGGGGCAGGGCTGCAGCTGCGTGTGGTCTAACGGCCTCCATGCAGGAAGCAGCTGCTCCAGTCTGGGGCCCTGGGCACCCCCTGAGCTGGGTTCCAGCCCCGGGGGGCGAGGGGTCTCCGGCTGAGGTCTCCTTGGCCGGGGCAGGGGTCCCCAGCCCAGCCAGGCCTGGCCCGGCCCAGCACTCACGCTGCGGGGGCTGGGAGATGGGCGCCCCCCAGCGACCACCACAGGCTGGGGGCCCATCGGCTCCTAAATCTAGAAGCCACCTCGTCTGCGCTGGAGACGGGGTCAGCCGTGAGTCAGCGGCCGTGGGGACTCTCGGGAATTCCCTCCGCCAACGCCAGGGCTGTCGGGGGGCGCAGGGACCTGCCACGGGGTGCAGCTGTGGTGAGGCCAGCGGGGGAGCTGGAGCCCTGGGCACCCCCCACACCTCCACCCCTCCTGAAGCCTCTCCTGGGGCTGGGGGGCCGGGGAGGTGGCGCGGAAGCCCCAGGGAGGCCGCCTCTGGCCTGAGGTGGGAAGCGCCTTTCAACAATGGTCTGAAAATAGAACAGGCAGCTCCCGAGGAAGCTGACCCGTCAGGGGAAGGGGTGGGAGCAGGAAGGCTGCCCGCCCGGAGGGGCCCGAGGCCTCAGTTTCTCCACCGGCACCGCCCAGGTGTGGGGACCTGAGGCTGAGGAAGCAGGCCTGGGGGGCGGCCCCCCACGGGCGAGCCTCTCTGAGGACACGCTTCCCACCAGGCTGCGGGCATGCTCAGCAAACGGATTCCAGGGATGGTCCCATGTCAGCCGGCGCCCCCTCCCGCCCAGTGAGGGCTGGCACACTCTGTGGGGCCTGCACGCACCCACCCCAGCACCCAGGACCAGGCTCAGCGCCTCTGGGGACAAGACTGAGCCCAGGGCCCAGCTCCGGTGGAAATGCCAACCCACTTGTGACACGCTGCTCCCACGCCTTCGAGAGCCTGCGAGGCGGCGGGAAGCAAGTGTCAGCCACAGACTGCAGGGCGGGGAGGAGCCGGGGGCCCCAGGGCGGCGGGGGGGTGGGGGGGCGCGGGGGGGCCAGGGCCCTCCCACCTTCGGAACCCTGCTGGAGAGCCAGAGCAAGTGGCGGGGCCCCAGGCCCAGCCCGACCCCCCAGCCAGCGCTCCACCGGGCTCCAGGCTCCCCGGAACAGCCGAGCTGAGCACCTCCACAGTGGCTGGGGAGCCCCAGGTGCACCTGAGGGGCTGGTCAGCTACGGTGGGGAGAAGAGGTCAGGGGTCAAGGGCACGGGGCTGGCAGGGCTGGGGTCCCTGGTGTCAGGGCCAGGCTCACGGGACGGGAGGGGCTCCTCCAGGCCTGCACTCGCCCTGGTCGGCGGACGGAGACCCTCAGGCCAGCCCCTCCTTCTCTCCTATCCACCGGCTGGCGGGCCGGACGAGGGTCCTGAGATGCCCCCAGCGAGGCGGCGCCCCTCTGCCCAGGGCAGCCCCGAGTCCACGCTCCCGTCTCGCCGTCCCGACACCGCCTCGGAACCTCCCCGCTCCCCGGCCGGGTTCAGTTTCCTTGTGGGGTTTGCCCAAGTTGCCTGCTAAGAGCGTGCACCAGGTTTGAAATTAGAAAAATACCCTCACAGATTTTTCTTTCTTCTTCCCACTTAAAAGCAGATACACAGACAAATGTCGCAGAGGTTCCGACCTCCTCCCAGGCCTGCTTCTCCCAGTTGACACTTTTCTGTGGGAAGTGCCCTCACAGACTCACACTCCGTCACGCGTTCCAACCCGTCCCCAGGTTGCCTTGGTCTCGGCGATATTCTCAGGCTGAGCAGAGGCCAGTTGGGGAGGGGGGCGCGGGCCCCACAGGTCACGGGACTCTTTATTCACAGCCCATGTTACCATCTCTCCCAGCCCAGGGCTCACTGGACTCAGCTGGGCAATTCTGGGGGGGGTGTGTGTGCACGCACACGTGTGGGGCGGGGAGGCAGGGACAGAGGGCCGGACGGCAGCACCCGCGGTCAGTCTGGTCAGGGGCCGGGACCTCCTCAGGGGCAGCTGCCCGCGGCTGTGGCCACCTCACTGCAGGACACCGGGTTCCCAGGTCAGGAGGCAGAGAGACAGGGCCGGCAACACTGAATAGCAGGAAGGCTGTGCACGTCCCCGGTGGTCCAGGGGCTAAGACTCCGCGCTCCCAGCCAGGAGTTCGATCCCTGGTCAGGGAACTAGCCCCCTGGACCACAACTAAGACGCGCCACAGCCGAATGGCCTTTGTTTTAAAATAAGGATACGCCTGGTCTTCGTGCAGACCTCCCCGAGGGGAGCTCCTGAAGCCTTGAAGCTTCCTGAAGGGCAGGGTTGCCTGCGGTTGTTCCTAACAAGCCCCCGTGGACCCCACCAGAGTTCACGCTAAGGAGGCGGGGCCTTGCGTGCCTTCGGGTGGAACCGCCCTCATGAGGAGGGGATGGAGCTTACAGCTGCACCCCACCCCCAACTCGGAGGAGGTGCGGGTGGGGGGACCGGAGAAGGTCCGGTGAGTTCAGTGGTCAGTAGCCAGGGGCTGGATCGATCATGTGTACATAGCGAAACCTTGATGGAAACTCTGGAAGGAGCGCTCCTAGGAGCCTCCGGGCCACTGCAGGTGCGGCCGTGTGGGGAGGACGTCTGTGCGGGGCCGGTCTGCGCCCCGGCCCGCCCACTCACGGCCTGTGACCGGCCCGTGCCCTCCCCACGCCTTCCCTGTGACCATGCCTCGGTCGTTCCCGAGTTGCAGCCTCAGTGACGCCCTGCCCTGAGTACAAGCCCTTCCTGCACCCTCTGCGTGGGTCTCTTTGAATGAATCATTGAACCCGAGGTTGGAGTCATGGGAGCCCCCCAAATCTGCACTCAGACAGGTAGATGACTGGGGAGCCTGGGGACCTGGGGTTTGAAAGGGGCTCCTGAAATCGTGAGGGGACCTCATGGGACCGAGCCTCATCTACGGGGTCTGCACTGACCCCGGGACCTAGTGCTCGAGTCGAATTGAGTTGTAGGACACTCCGCTGGCATTGGAGAGTCACAGAGCTGGCTGGTATTTGGAGAAACCGTACAGCTCCTCTGGTGAGCTGGGGTGGACGCGCCCCCACCGTCCTCTGGGGCCGGCGCACTTCGGTCTTGAAAGCGGGACTCAGGGCCCGGCCACCGGTGACCACAGCGCGTGGTAACAGCTCTGCCTGCTGCTCGGAGGACGCAGCGGGCGCTCCAGTTTGGGGCGATTACGGATCAGGCCAAAATGAACCGTGCGCAGGCCTGCTCCTTGGACGGACGTCGCCTCCACACAGTCACCCAGACGTGGCTCTCTGTCCTCCGTGACTGGGAGGTGACGGAGCTGTGTCTCCGGGTCCTCGGCGGGGGTCGTCTAGTGAAGGCGTCTGACGGCCTCACCCTGCGTCTGGGGCCGAGAAGGACCCAAAATGCAGCTGTCCCTCTCGTTGTTGTGGGGCGTGGGGGACACAAGACTTGCGTTTCCCCAGAGCAGTTTCTTACCATCCTTAAAAAAAAATCAATATACTGTTTATTGATAGCGACTGTGTGTATGTATTGGAGAAGGAAATGGCAGCCCACTCCAGCACTCTTGCCTGGAAAATTCTGTGGATGGAGGAGCCTGGTGGGCTGCAGTCCATGGGGTCGCACAGAGTCGAACACGCCTGAGCAGCCTCACCGCTGTGTATGTATAGCTGTCGTTTAGCCGCTAAGCCTTGCCACCAGGCTCCTCCATGCACGGGGTTTCTAGGCAAGAACGCTGGAGTGGGCTACCATTTCCTTCTCGTTCTGCCCTGCAGGCTTCTTTGCTTTGCGGGGCTATCCTGTGTATTGTGGGATGTTTAGCAGCATTCCTGGCCACCGCATGCTAGATGCCAGTAGCAATTTTTTTTCTCAGTAGGACAGGGGAGAACCGCTCAAAATGTCCTCTTGAGCAGACCCACAGCATCGGCAGGGAAAGCTGCAGGGCTTCTGTGTCCGTCCCACACACGCAAAGCGTCGCTGGCTTCACTGGCGAGGAAGCCCCTGGCGTGCTCTCTGAAGTAGAGGCCACACGGCTGTGTAAACACGCACCATTATCGTGGTCACGTACGACTCCAGACAGAAAGGCATGACTTGGAAAAAGAATTTTTAGTTTTGGATCCTAAAGTCAAGTGCAGTTACTGAGAGAGGAAGTTCTGACCACAATTTTTGTCCCTTCTCAAAGCTGTGACGACCCCAAATTCAAAATAGTGTCCAGTCTTGACCAAGTGTCCCCAGGCCCGAATCATCCTGGTTGAGAACCCTGCCCTCCAGCATCTCTAAGTCCCACGGGCAGGAAAGCTGTGTTTCTTTGCAGAATCAAAGGATGGAGGGAACGTGGCGTGGCACGCGGCCTCCCCGCCCCACAGGCTCCTGTGAGAACCAGCTCTCAGAGCCGCCGTCACCGCGGGTCCCCCTCCTTCTTTATAACCTGCAGGGTTTGGGGGCCCCAAGACAAGGGAGTGAGCATCTTCAGTGAGACGCTGGTGGCCACAAGCGAGCTTGCCATCGCCTGGGCCTCAGGTGCTCCGCCTGGGAAAGGGGGCCGAGTAGCACCTGGGTAGCCCGTGGGTACCAGTGTGGGGCGGGGCTGCAGACCACAAGGTCAGCCAGCATGGCCCCCCTGGCTGGCCGCTGCGGATGGGCTGGAAATGTCGGGGTGGGGCAGTCACGGGACCCTCGCCTGGGAGCGGGAGCTTTGCAAAGCACCCGGCTGCCACCCGACTCCTACAACTCACCCTACTCCGGCACTAACTCCCAGGGTCAGTGCAGGCCCATGGGTGGGGGCTCAGGCCCGCGGGGACCCCCACAACTCCAGGAGCCGGTTTCAAGCCCCAGGGCCCCAGGGAGAGGTGGTGGGCAGGGAGGTTGGGGGGGGGGTGGAGGGAGGGAACTTCTTTAGGAAACTTGATAGAGTTGTTCTCAAAGTGTGACTGGACACCAGTAACATGTGAACCTGGGACCGTCACGGCTGCGATAACTGAGGTCTTGTCCCTTCACGGAGAGCTCCCCGTGTGATCCTCGGGCAGCCCTGCTCGGATGGACGCGGAGAGGGCCATAGGCGCACAGCGCCCTTGGGAGCCCGACTCCACTTCCTCCCTCAGCGGCCCCTTGCTCCCCTTCCAGGGTGGAGATGGAGGGGCCCCTTCCCCGGAGCTAGAGGGGGAGGAGACCGCTGGGACACAGAGGATTCCAGACGGCCCTGGTCCCGGCCAGACCACCACCTCCTTCGCCCCAGAAGCCGGGTGGGAACCAGCAGGCAGAGGCTCCCAGCCGCCCCCCAACCCCTGCTTCCTGGTGGGGCCCAGGCTGCAGGGAGCCGGGCGGCTCTGCACTCCCAGGCGGGGCCTTGGCCCCGGAAGCTCCCCCGGGGGAGGGCCCAGGGCCTGGAGAGGTGCACACGCCCCGCAGCGAGGGCAGCCCCTCGCAGGCCTGAGGGCCAGCACCAGCCCGTGGTTCCTCCAGAGACATGCTGGCCTGTCCGCCCGCACCCGAGGCTCCAGCCCCCCACCTTTCGGGGGTCCGGGATCCTGAGGGCAACTGTGGGGATGCTGAGGGGTCGTAACTGCTGGGAGACCCCGGGCTGAAGCGGGCCGCTCGTCCCCTCCCTGCAGACAGAGTCGCTGTTCTTCTGGCCTCAGTGCCCCTCCCTTTACCCGGACCTTGGCCAGGGCCACCTGAGTGTGCCCACGGCCTCCAGCTGTCTGGGAGGAGGGAGGAGCCGGGTGGATCCTGGGCGGGGAGGGGGGCCCAGACTCCTCCCTGGGAACCAGCTCTACCCAGCTGGGCAACAGGCAGGTCTGTCTGCTGCAGGCGGGGGCCCTGAAGGTCACAAGCCTCTTCCCAGGGCAAAGAGGAGCCGTTTATCTGGTAACCAGCTCTGCCTTCACCATAAAGCCATCATAAAAGGGCTATTTGTCAAGGCCAGCCAGGACCCAGGGCTGTGCAAAGGTCTTCTCAGCCGTTTAGAAACTGCACTCTCACGACGGTCCTGTGAGTTCAGCCTAGTTCCCTCCATTTTATTCACTTTTAATTTGACTTTATAGCTTTGAATAGCTAATACGCTGCACGGTCTGCCAGTGGGACTGACGCAAAGAGGCTGACACAGCACTCATTTCTGTCCCCACAGCGTCGGCCCCGGCAGCCACAGGCAGCCCTCGCCCCCGGCTTCCATTTTGCCCCCAGCCTGTCTCTGCAGGTAGAGAAGTGAATACGGCTGAACGTCCGCCATGGAAACCAAGCTCCAGGGATGCTCAAGTCCCTTCCATGACATAGCACAGGGGACTTCCCTGATGGTCCAGTGGTTAAGACTCTGCGCTTCCACCTCCAGGGGCCAGAGGTTCGGTCCCTGGTCAGGGAACTAAGATCCCATATGCAGTGAGGCACAACCAAAATGATTCCTTTTAAATCGCACAGTATTTGCATGAAACCTACACACATATACTCTCAATCATCTCTAGATTACCTGTGACACGTGCTGCTGCTGCTGCTGAGTCGCTTCAGTTGTGCCCGACTCTGTGCAGCCCCATAGACGGCAACCCACCAGGCTCCCCCGTCCCTGGGGTTCTCCAAGCGAGAGTACTGGAGTGGGCTGCCATCGCCTTCTCCGACCTGTGACACTTAACACAATGTAATTTCTATGTACATAGCTGCCGGTGCATCGCGGACTCGAGTTTCTGCTTTCTGGAACTTCAGAAAAGTTTTACCCCTGAATATTTTCAATCTGAGACTGGTCGCATCTGAGGCTACAGAGCGCCGACTCTCCGTTCTCGTGCCCTTCCCTTCCACACTGAAGGTAGCGCATCACCCCCAGCGCTGCACCTTGACTTCGTGTAAACAGACCGAGGTCTTTGGTACCAGTGCGTGGGGCCCTCGCGTTCTGTTTGCACGGCTGCGTAGTGCCTCCGTCGTGCAGGCGCTCCACAGTTATTCAGCAGGTCCCTTGATGATGGTGACGCAGTGGTTTCCCATCTTCTTTGTTACAGGTGCCACCACAACGGTGAGCTCACATACTCCCAACTTCTCGTGACCAGGTGCACGCGTGGCCCAGATTTCCAGAAGTGAGTGACTGGGTCTGAGGTCAAGTAAGGTCCAAGGTAAGTATGGAAGAAGCTGCCAGATACCCCCCCCCAACCACCGCCCCCCCCAGCAGTGCGCTCCAGGGCTCATTCCCCAGCCTCTCCATCAAGGACGTCCTCTGGCTTTTGGACCCTGGAGGATGAGCCGTGGTGTTGCAATGCGTGGCTATGTGCGTCTTCTCTGCGATGGGCGTCTTTGCTGCGTCTGTCACGTAGATGTCCTTTGCAGTGACTGGTCTCTTCCTATCCTCTGCGCCTTTTATTTGCTTTTTACGTTTCTAGGGGTCCTTTGCGTACGAGGAGAACAGTCCTAGTCTCTTCTTTGTGTAGTAACTTTGCTTATGGTGACTTTTGCCTTACATTGCTTTAAAATTTCTTAGTGTTTTGTGGCTGTGCTGGGTCTTTGTTGCTCCCCGTGGGCTCTCTCGGGTTGTGCTGAGTGAGGGCTACTCTCCGTCAGGGTGCCAGGCTGCTCCTTGCGGTGGCTTCTCTCACTGCAGAGCGCGGGCTCCAGGGCGCACAGGCTTTTCTTGCTCCGCAGCACGTGGGATCTTCCTGGACCGGGGACCGACCCAGGCCCTCTGCATTGGCAGGCAGCCTCAGCCACTGTACCACCAGGGAAGTTATTAAGTCATTTTTTACGTGTTTGGATTTTTCATCATAATCTGAAGAAACCGTTTCCCACTGAGAAGTTATAACGGAAGTCACTCATGTATTCTTCAATATGTGAATGTTTTCTTAAGCTTTTTTTTTTTGTGTGGTGGTGACATACAAATAAGGTGTAATTCTCCATTTTAACTGTTTTTGGTGTTTCAGCTGAGGGGCGTCAAGCACACTCACATTGCTGGACAACCACTGCCGTCCATTTCCAGAACCTTCTCATCATGTCATGGTTTCTTTTAAAATATTATTAATAATTACTTGATCCCTTTGAGATGCATAATACTGCCGTACCAGTATTATGGGCCCAGCTTTATCTTATCCTGAATGGTTATCATGTTGTCTCAACATCACTTGTTTAAAAAGCCCACCTCGGGACTTGCCTGATGGTCCAGTGGTTAAGAAGCTGTGCTCCCAGGGTGGGGGGCCTGGGGCTGCTAGCGCAGGTTCGATGCCTGGTCTGGGAACTAGATCCCACATGCCGCAACTATGACCCAGTGCAGCCCAAGTAATTAACTAATTAAAAATAAAAAGCCCATCTTCATTTTGGTTTTATCAAGCCCATATTATTTTTAATTTAAAAAATGTATTTTATGTTGGAGATTACCATTGCTGTGTTAGTCGGGTACATAGCAACGTGATTCAGTTACACATGTGTATGTATCTGTTGTTTTTCAAATTCTTTTCCCATTTAGGTTATTAGAGAGTATTGAGCAGAGTTCCCTGTGCTATTCAGGGAACTTGTGATACAGGCCCTGGTTGGTGGTCTGTTTTAACTACAGCAGCGTGCGCATGTCAGTACTAAACTCCCGATCTTCCTGCCCCGCGACACTCGCCCCACCCCCACCCTGGTAATCATAAGCTCCTGCTCCAAGTCTGTGAGTCAGTTTCTGTTTTGTAAAGAAGTTCGTTTATCAAGCCCATTTTCCAGCTGAGGAAACTGAGGCCCAGAAGTGAACCCACGTGATCAGCCCCAGCACAGCTGTGTCCTCCAGCTCCCGCATCCACCTGCTGCCGCTTCTGCGTGCCGGGCGGTCGCGGCACTGAGGAGGCCATTTAGACAGTGCCCTTGGTAACCAAGCTAATACAGAGTCTGCAGGCCAGTGAGGGGAATGAGGAGAGTGAGGAGAGAGTCCGTCGCCCTGACCTCTCACCGTGGTGTCCTGCTGAGAGAGCCACAATCTGAGGACAGAGGGCGTGGGCTGGGAGAAGGGGAAACACCTTTCAAATTCCAGCTCTGAAAACATCCTGGAGAGGCGAACGCCGCTGTGTTTGTTGGCAGCTGTTACTGCTGAGGCCGTCGGCAAAGCCCAGCGTGCCTGGTGGCTCCACAAGGCCAGGGCACCCTGGCAGAGCAGGTCGCTCAGAAGGAAACCCACCTGTCGTGGGAACTCGAAAACTCCTGGCACTTTCTCCCATTTGTTGCCGGGATACACTCTGAAGGGCCCAAGATGGTTCAAGGCCCCCCCGCCCTCATACCAGCCTTAGCAACTTTTCCTGCTGTCTCAGAACTCAGAAATGTGGCCTCATGGACATAGCTCATTATTTCCGAGAAGGATCCAGAAACCGTCCAGGGATCCCGCCTGCCATCCAAGTGCTGGGGAGGGGGTGTGGGTCAGCTCCCCAGCTTTCAGCTTCCACGTGCAGCAGGAGGGGGCTCTCCTCTCCCGGGCTGGCCCTGGCCTGAGTCTGGGCAGCATTCTATTCTGCTTTTTCGGGGTCTGCCACCCCACAGTAACCATCAGCTGGGCCTTAGGTGGGCACTGTTTCCAGGCCAGGGGTCTTGGAGCCCCTTAACACTGAGGCTCTGGGTTGAAACCATTTAACACCATTTTATCTTGCTCTCTTTACCCACATCTAGGTCAAACTGGGAAATCAAAAGACGGCGCTGCCTATCTGGAGGGCATGTCAGGGCTCTTCCCTCACTGGTGGGGCCAGGCCCCCACCCAAGACAGGGAGGTTGGTGTGTCCCCAGACCCACCTTCTCTTTTGATGAAACTACCAGACTGTTCCCAACAGGGACTCCCCAACAGGGGTTCCCGCGGCGGCCAACCCTGGGCAGATCGGGGGGGTTCTCTGAGGGTCCTGGTGAGTCTCAGGGATGCGCGGGCCTGGGGGGTGGGGGGCGTTTAAGGTTAGGGTCGGGAGGCCACCTGGCGAGTACGGATGTGGATTGCAGACAGGAGTTTGCCCTTCCACCGAGCTGAGAGCGGACGAGTTCGAGGGAGACTGGGGGTGCTCCCGGCTCTCCACGTCTGGGGACTGCTGCCGCCACCGCGCGGCGCGCGCGGCACCTGCGTCACAGGTACGGCGGGCCGGCTCAGCGCAGGTGGGCTCGGGGGCGGAGCCTCCGCCGGGCGGGGCCTGGGCGGGGCGGGGCGCGCGGTGGGTGGTGCCTCGAGTGGGCGGGGCGCTGGCGCGCGCGGCGGGTGGGCGGGGCGGCGCGCGGTGGGCGGGGCGGCGTGGCGCGCGCCGACGCCGATCCCGGAAGCGGTGTCAGATGCTGGGGAGCCGGGCGGGCGGGCTGGCGGCGGGCGGCGCGGGGGACTTGTTGTTCTCCGCGAGGTCGGGGCCCGAGCGCTTGGCGGAGGCGGCGGCCGACGGGAAGCGCGAGCCTGAGCGCGAAGAGAGCGCGTGCCCGCGAGGAGCCGCCGCGCGCCCGCGCCCCCCGCGCGACGCCAGGTGAGGGGCGGCCGGGCGGGGGGCCGCGGGGCCGCCCGGGGGGCGCCCGCCGCCGAGTCCCTGCCGCCTCGGACCCGCGGCCGCTGGTGTCGGACCGCGGGAGCTCGGTCCGGTCGGCGCACCTGCGGTCGGGTGTCCCGCCCCGAGCGCGCCGTGCGGGCCGGGGGGCCCTTCCTCGGGGGCGCGCCCCCATCCCTGAGCCCCGGCCCGCGTCCGGGGGCGGCGGGCGCCAGGCGGGCCCGGGGAGGGTCGGGAGGGCAGCGCGGCTTTTCGGCGGGCCCGACGCCCCTGCCAGGCCCGCCCCTCCTGTTCTGCCCCCCGGGCCCCCGGAGATGCGCTTGGGGGAAGCGGGGGCGCGGCGAGGGCCACGTGCCAGGGAGCGCATGGCGACCCGGGCGACCCGGGCCTCGCGCACCTGGGCGCTGCCCGGCTTGGCGGCGCGGTCCCGCCCCGGCGGCGCTCAGGCCCGGCCTGCGCTGCCCGCGCGCGCCCGGGTCCCCGCCGCGCCGGACGTGCGCAGGGCGCGGAGCAGGGGCCTCGCTGACCGGGTCCCTGTCCGAGCAGCCGACCTGCCGGGGTTCACCGAGGGAGGCCTCGGCGTGGGAGCTTGTGGTGGGGAGGGGGGCGACGAGCGCGTCATTTCCCGAAGTCCGTGGCTCGCGTCTCCTCTTTCTCCTCGTTGAGTGGGGGGTCTCCGCCTCTTCTAACTGGAAACAGAGGCCTTTCGCTACTTATGTTGAGTTCCGGACACCGCGCGCTTCCACACACCTGCCCCGCCACCTGGCCTCGGGTCTGCGTTGGGAAAGCACGGTTGCTCCGCCCTGGCCCCCCCCACTCCCCCCCCCCCCCCGTCTCCTGTCCCCCGAAGCAGTGTCCTCGCTCGCCACGTGTCCCGGAGCCCTCAACCAAGCGGCACTCGCCCCTTCTGCCCACATTCCGGGAGCAGCCTGCGGCTGCGTTGCTAGAAGTCCCCTGCTCTCCGTCTCGTGTTAATGATTACGCTCTTGTTTGCCTTCCCCACGGTAGGGTAGCCTAGAGAAGTGAGGTCCTCCCCCCTGACAGTCCGTTCAGAGTTGACTGCCATTCAGCCCCCTCTTGCCAGGTGCCTGTTCTCCCGCGGTCCCGGGACTCGGATGTCCACAGGCATCCCATAGTGACCGATCAGTGGCTTGGCTGCCCATTGCCCTCCCCTCGCCTCTTTGTTGGCATCGACCAGGTTTTGCCAGCACAGTGGTTGCTGCCCAGGAGTCTTAATGAAGTGTGACCGAATGCCTTGCCTGCCGTCTCTGAAGCCCAGTCCGCAAGCCTGATGTCTTTGCTGGCTGGTGGGGAGGTTGACCCTTTTTTAAGAAGCATCCCTTCGAGCAGGTGGGAGGGCCTGGAGCACTGAAGCTGGGCCGTGCGGGTGGGTGGGGCACACCAGCGGCTTGTTGCATTGTGGATGGCTGCCTCCTATCCTAGAACTTCCCTCCCTGGGTCCAGTAGGGATGGTTGAGCTCGGTAGAGGGTGTCTGCTCTTACAACTTAAAGCTGGACCTCTCGGTATTCCAGAATAAAACATTTATTGGTTCAGAACCACAAGCGAGGCTTCTCGCCCGAGCGCGTTTGTGCCTCGTGCTTGAGCAGGGCTGGCCTTTAAGGGACAGCTTCCAAGTTCAGCATCGTTCACTTTCAAGGTAGTTGCTAAAAATGGGAGTTGAATCGCGGCTACTGGGGAAGTCGGCTCCGGGGCTTGCTGCGTTCCAGCCCTGCGGCTGAGGCTGCCGCCAAGCGAGGTCGTTTTCCGGACCGTTCTTTGTCCACTGCGGTGCGTGCTTTCACTCTCAGGCTCTGCCATAGCTGGAGAGTTTGTTTACAGTCTCAGGCAACCTAGGATTCCTGCCTGTGTCCTGGCTGTTCCTGAGTCTAAAGGTTTCTGGATGGACTTTCTGGACAGCAGGTCCAGTCCGCACGGGAAATGGAGCCCCGGCCAGTGGGGACTGTCCCCTGCGTGGCTGCTTCTCGGGGCAGTAAACAGTGACTCACTGTCCTCTCTGCTCCCCGCCTCCCTGTTCTCGGCTGGTGGAAGATGCGTTGCTCCGGTATTTACTTTTGCTTTTTATAAGTCACAGACTTGTGTTTCCTCTTTCTTACAGTTTCAGGAAATTGAGAGTGTCATCTTACAGCTGTTGGATTTTAGAGCAGGTAGAGATGAACCTGCGGGGTCTCAGTCTACAGACACACAGCTCTCCCCAAGGAAGCAGCCTCGCGGCGCCTCACCTGCCAGAGGGGCGGGCCCCATGCCCAGTGCCTGGTGTGGCTGCCTGCCTCTCTGCGCTGCCCACCTGGGTGCCCGGGGCAGAGAGGAGGCAGGGTGGAGCGCCCCAGGCCCCTCCCTCATGCAGGCGCTGGCATCTGCTCATGCAGCGGGCCTCCCACCTGCCAGGAGTCGCGGGGAGTGGGGAGGTGAGAGCGCCCCTGCCCTCTGCCCATCGAGGGAGGCAGGCCTTGGACAGAAAGGCCAACGCTGGTCCTGAGCACCGCCCTGGATGCGTGCTCAGGAGGGGGCGCCCACCTCCCACACGTGAAGCGAGGGAAGGAAGGGGGCAATGGCAGAGGGGCGGGAGCCTGGACGCGGGGGCGTCCCCGGCGCAGATGGGCGGGGGGCTTCAGGAAGCCCGTGGGGGCGGCCTGGCGTGGTGACAGGTGGCCCTGGGAGTGACGGCTTCAGGAGGGACTCCCCCTGCCTGCCTGTGGGAGCTAAGGCGCTGGGATGGGAGTCCAGACCGAACTCGGGGGCCCATGCCCGGGCGGTGCCAAAGGGCTGCAGCATCGGTGGGGACGCAGGCCAGGCCAGCAGGTGGGTGTGGAGGGAGGGCGGCCTCGGGCCGCCACCCAAGCTGGAGACCCAGGAGGAGCGCAGCGCGAGAGCAGGTGTCTCCAGGGCCGTGCAGGCTGGGGTGGTCCACGGCCGTCATGTCCCTGGCTGGACAGAGAGGTGGGGCTGGTTGGAGCCCTGGTCGGCCCCGCTGGGCTGGGGCAGAGTAGAACCCCCTGCTGTGGGGGCTCCAGGGGAGCAGGTGCCCTGCCTGAAGCTGGGTGGCGGGGGTGGGGCTGCGTTCAGCCTTCTGTCAGCCCTGCCTGAGTCACCTCTGGACGTGGCCAGGATGACACAGCTTCCTCAGCCTGCGAAGGCAAGGTGACCAGACGTCCTCCAGGCCAGGCAGACAGTCACGTCTTGCCGGAGGGCAGCCAGCCAGGGCCAGCCTGCAGGCTGGGTGCGGGCCGGGCCGGTGGGGTGGCTGGCAGGGCGCAGCGGGACACACCCCCGTCTCAGGGAGCTGGCGCAGGCGGTGGGTGCCCTCCTGGTTCTGGGACCTGCTTCCGGGGTCGGATGAGCCGACGGGCGCTTGTTCGGCAGACAGGCTCCTGCTGTGGCACCAGCCTGAGGGGCAGTCGGCCAGGGGTCTGTCGAGAGGAGGCCCCCAGTCCCCAGAGCAGAGGCAGCCCGGCATGGGGGTTCTGGCTTTGGGGCTCACTCTCGGCTGCCACGGCCCCTGGACACCCCTGAGGCCTGGCAACGGAAGGCCCCCTCCGACCCCCTCTCTCGAGCTGAGCGCCGCGGGTGTCAGGAGCCTGCCCTGCTGGACGCTGATGCTGGAGACTCGGCTTCTCCCGCCCGGGCTCACGGCCTGGGCTTGCAGGCTGTTTGTGCAGTCCGGTGAGACTCTGAGACTCTCGAGGCCCCTTTGCTCCTGGCTGATCCAAGCCCAGGGCTGCCCAGGTGGGTCGCGCCCCCGTTCGCCAGTGGCTGCCCTGAGGAAGAACGGGTTTCCTGGGCCCCAGCCCCTGGCCTGGCCCAGTGAGGGCTGGAGCACACAGGGGCCGGCCAGGCCGTGCGTCACCCCAGGAGCCAGGTCTCAGCCGCGGCAGGGACTTGCGAGGAGGAGGGCAGGAAGTGATCCTGGCCCTGGCTCACCTGCCGGCTGGAAGGGCAGTCCTGCGCTGTCAGACCCGGGCGCCCTACCCTGCCCGGCTTCTCATGGGCCCAGAAGGGGAGGGACGCTCCCGAATTTACCGCTGACCGCGTGGTCCCCAGGGTTGCCTCTGTCTAGGGTCCCCTTCCCTACAGAGGACGTCCTCTTTCGTGTTCAGCTGGGCCTCGGAATGGAGTTTCTGGCTTTGGGCTGAAAAGCAGCCTCTGAGCCAAAAGCTGGCTGGGAGGTGTTCCTGGGCGAGGCGCTGGCTGTACGCTGCACCAGTGGCTCCGCGGGGCAGGAGGGGGCAGAGCAGCCCCATCCAGTGTCCCAGCCTGGCGCGGGCCTGCTTTGCGGGTGGCGGTACCAGGATGAGCCGCTGGCCGGGCTGTCGGGAAGGTGTGTGGAGGGTCCAGGCTCCGACGCAGCAGCGCTGGCCCTGGGCGCCCTGCCTGCCCCTGGGCGCCGCCTCCCCGGCCGGTTCCCGCCTCTGAGCTCTGCTGGCCCGCACGGCTGCGGGGTCACAGACACCCTTTCAGGGCAGCTCTTCCCAGTCAGCTGTTGTACAAACTCTCGTTCACACCTGCAAAACTCTTCTCTGAACCTCTTTCCAAAAGCAAGCTATTGTTTTCTGAAGCCTGAAGTGACTCTGGGGGTGTTTTGGGTGTTTTGGGGAGAGCCGAGTAGCCTGCCATTTGTGTTCCCTTACCGAGCCCACGGAAGGGCTCCGCCAACCCACAGCCTGACTTTGACGTGAGCCCCCGGGCCCTGAGGGCGTTGGAAGCTGAGCGCTAATGCTCCTGGGTCTGTGGGGGTCGTGACGACGCGCAGGGCCGGTGGGCATCTGCTTGCCTGGGGCTCGTCCCCCTTCCCCTGGGGTGGGGGTCCTGGTGCAGCCCCTGGGGTGAGCGCCCAGGGTCAGGGTGTTGTCTCCGGGGTCACCGGAATGGCCCAGCTGAGGATGCTTGGCACTGGGCCCTTGGTTCCGATCCCCTCGTTTTTCAGAAGAGAAGGCCAAGGCCCGCAGAGAGGAGAGGGTGTCGCCCGCGGCTTGTCTCAGAGGCTGGAGACCAGCCCCTCGGCTCCGTCTGGTTGGGTGGGGGCCTGAGGACTGAGGGCAGGCCCCGGGGGGACCCCAGCCAGGCTGCCCTCCCCCGTCTCTGCCGAGGCTCCTCGCCCAGGTCCTGGGCCCAAAGGCTAGGTGGTGGACTAGGTGGGCTCAGCGCCAGCAGACGTGGGGCCTGGGGTCTGTGGCCAACTTGACCCGGTGGACTGGGTTGCTGAGCCTACAGGGTGCTGAGCCCCAGTCCCGTGTGCATCCTGGGCCCCTGGGTGCCCCACCCGGCAACGTCACGGTGGGCAGGTCCCCAGGGGAGGCGTCCCTGGGAAGGCGCTGCTGTCCCGGCCAGGCTGGCGCGTCCCTGAGGGTCTGCTTGGTCCAGCGCAGGCCCCCTGCCCTTCCTTTTCCCACCGGGGGTGGGCGGGGCCTCCGCCTGTGGGAATGTGAGCCCAGCTCTGTAAACAGCTGGTGACTCACCACCCAGCTATGCCCTGGCGTGCTGGGAGCGGGCTGGAATGATAGCGGCCCCTCCTCGCTCAACGTGGAGAAGTTTCTCATGGCCTCTCAGCCACCCGGCCTGCTGGCCCTCACAGTGGCTTCTCCAGGCCGGGGCTGACTCCCAAGCCAGAAAGAGGGGTGGCCCACGGGACGCCCTGGGTCCCTAGGGGTCAGGCTGCAGTCAGGCGGCAGCTCTCACCTCCTGTGGGGTCACCCGGGTGGCCGTGTGTCCACCATGGACACACGCGTGAGCTCGAGAGGGCCGAGGGGCCCGGTGCCCCCAGGGCTGGGAGAGCAGAGACTGTCTGGTGCTGAGGGGTGGGCGGGCTGCCAGAGGCGGGGCAGTGCCTCTGGCCCCAGACCCTCCTTGGGCGTCTCTCTCTGCTCAGTTCACCTCCTGGCGTTCGGAGCCAGGGGGCGGGCCCTGGTCCCGTGAACCCAACTCCTGCACGCGTCGGGCAGCGTCCTCCGCACCCTCCCCCCGAGTCGGGCCTGGGGGGCCTGCTCGCCCCCCACGACCTGTGACCTGTGCTGTCGGCTCGCCGCCCAGAGCCATTGTTGCTGTGGGCTTCCCCGTTTCCATGACGACCATCGGGGGCTGGCTACTTCCCAAGGTCGCCATGGCAACTATCAGAGGGGAATCATGCTTGGGATGCTTTGGCTGGTTTTTCATGAATGATTAGAATGTGTGACACAACGCAGACGCGAAAATGGGAAGGGCGGGCGGCGGGGGCTGGCGGGCGGCAGGGGCAGCGCCCGCCAGACGGGCGGTGGGCACTGGAGGCGGCGGCTCCCACTCCCCCGGTCCCAGGCTGGCCGGCGGCGGGAGCCCCCACTCACCCTCTGGGCCTCGGGTCATGGCTGTGGGGCAGCCTCAGTGGAGGGGGTGATGTCACCGCTACAGTGCCCTTGGCGGAGGTAGGTCTTCCAGGGAGGGTGGGGCTGCCCCCACCGGTCGTAGGGGCAAGCTCAGCAAGGCTGGGGTTCCCCAAAGGAGGCCTTCCTGTGGGGGGCCAGGCGGTTCCAGGGTGACGGGGTCCTGCCCGGGTGGGGACGTCCCTGCGGCCGGCGCCCTTCTTGGCTGAGGCGTGGCCTCCCGGGAAGGGACTCTGCTGCTGCGCACGTGGACCCCCAGGCGAGGCGTCCCGCGCACTGCCCAGGTGCCGCCGTCCAGCTCAGGGCAAGAGCAGGAAGCAGCCGCGGCTCCTGCCTGGTGCCGGCGCTCACGGCCGGGGCCCTGCGGGCGGGACGGCCACTGTGACTGCTGGGCCTGGACGAGGTGTGTCCAGGCTGCCCCACGGGCAGATTCCGGGCTGGAGGGAGTAACCTGGCGTCCCCTCTGCCCACAGCAGAGGCTCAGGCCCACCAGGATGCCCTCGCTTTCGGGGAGCTGTGACCGGATGGTGTGGACTGGGGAGTGGGGCTTCCCGGGTGCCCCTGCAGGGGGCTGTCCCCACTCGGGTCACTCATGACAGCGGCCTGTCCCCCCAGTCCCCCCCAGAAACTGACCGCACGCGTCTCTCTGATTTCCAGCTACCATTTCCAGGTGGTTCTGTCCGGGTGACTGTGCCCAGGTTATGACGACTAATCCCAAGGCGAACAAGGCGTTGAAGGTAAGGGAGGGTGGGCGCAGCCCCGTCTCTGCCCCGGGCACCCGCCTGGGAGAGGCCCCCTCTGGCAACCAGAAGCCCGGGACTGCCCTGGCGTGTGTGGAGGGAGCCTGTCAGCAGGGTGGGGAGGGGCCTGCGGGCTGGAGGAAGTATCTGAGGGAGGCGGGAAGAGTCAGGGCTGCGGCCTCAGGAGACGCTGGGGAGGAGGGGTGGGTGCCTGCTGGCCAGGATGTGCTTGTCAGCCCAGCACCCGGATGTGGGCGCGTGGTCTCTGATCCCGCAGAGCCCCTAGGGCTGGCCGGAGTCGGTTCTCTGTGTGTGTGTGTGTGTGTGTGTGGCCTGCGGACCTCCAGGCCCTGCTGGGTTCCGCTGGGTCAAGGGGCCTTGGGGACACCCCATGGACCGGAGGGGCGCACAGGGCAGGCGGGGCAGTTGTCTGACCAGCAGCCCGCACCAGGCATTGGAGGTCCCCAGAGGGCAGCACAGCTGGGCCGGCCTCGCGGGGTTGGGGTAGCCGGCTTCACAGCAGGTCGTAGCCAGTGGCTCCCTCGGGATGCCCCGCGCCGTGTGTGCCCGATGCCCGGTGAGGCCGCAGTGCCTGTCCCATGCCCGGTGGAGGGCAGCCTGGGGGGGCAGAGGGGCCCGGTCCCTCGCGCCGCTCACTGCCAGAGTCCTGGCCCCAGGAGCTGACCCCGCGCCGTGGTCCCGCAGGTCAAGAAGGAGGCGGGCGAGAACGCCGCGGCGCTCAGCGACGATGAGCTGGTGTCCATGTCGGTGCGGGAGCTGAACCAGCACCTGCGGGGCCTCACGCGCGAGGAGGTGGCGCGCCTAAAGCAGCGGCGCCGCACGCTGAAGAACCGCGGCTACGCGGCCAGCTGCCGCATCAAGCGCGTGACGCAGAAGGAGGAGCTGGAGCGCCAGCGCGGGGAGCTGCAGCAGGAGGTGGAGAAGCTGGCCCGCGAGAACAGCAGCATGCGCCTCGAGCTGGACGCCCTGCGGTCCAAGTACGAGGCCCTGCAGACCTTCGCCCGCACCGTGGCCCGCGGCCCCGTCACGCCCAAGGTGGCCACCACCAGCGTCATCACCATCGTCAAGTCCGCCGAGATGGCCGCCTCCGCCTCCGTGCCCTTCTCGGCCGCCTCCTAGTGCCCCGCCCGGCCGAGGGGCGTGGTCCCGCGGAGAGGGAGCCCCACGGACTCCTGCGGACCGGCCGGCGGAAACAGACGGGGTTCAGCCGGGGTTCCGCGCGCCGCCCGCCCTGCACACGCACACACGCACGCGCACTGCACGCCCCGCCTGCCCCGGGCTCCGCCGCCCTCTCCGGGCCGCCCTCCTAGACTCTGTCCGGCGCCGGCGGGGGCAGGGGGTGTGGACGGAAGGCCCTCAGGAGGCCCCTGGCCCAGACGTCTTCCACCCCTCCCTCGAGCTGCCTGTCCGCACGCGGCAGCGTGTCCACACCCTGCACGGGCCCCCAGCTGGGCCAGCACCCCTTCAACACGCTGACTGCACCTGGGCGCCCGGGAGGAACCGGCCCCCGCAGGGTCCAAACACTGTGATCCTGCTGCAGCCTTGGCCAGAGGCCCAGACCCCCTGAGTGGGCGGAGGAAGGGCTGTGCGCGCGTGCAAGCATGTGCGAGGGTCACCTGTGCGTGTGAACATGCCCGCACGTGTGCTGCCCTCCCGCGGGGCGCCGCTGCCCTGGAGGCCTCGGGAGCGGCTGGTCACTGGGCCCGCACACGCTTTGGGTTTCCTCTCCGTGTCGGGTGGCCCGGGGCGGTCCCCAGCGAGGAGGAGCCGCCACCTGGCCAGGAGAGGGGAGCCCCGGGGGGCGGGGGGGGGGCACGTTCTCTGGGGAGCAGGTGTGAAGTTGGCCGCGGCCGAGGTCCTGCTGGATGAGACGGAAGGCAGGGAGGAGGGTGGGTTGGCGGACGAGGAGTGGTGTTGCTGAGGGAAGGTGAGGACAGGGGTGGGGTGGGCGCTGGGCTGGGCAGGCGGCAAGGACCAGCCTCCCGGGGGCACGCGGACGGCCTGTCGGCGGAGGACATGGCACTCTGCCACCTTGGTGCTTAATCGTTGCCTGGAACCTTCATCTGCTCTTCCCTCTCGGCACTCGGAGCCACTGATGATCGGGTGGCCTTTGCTGGGTGTCCCTTCCCCGAGCGTGGCCAGGCTTGGGCGCCCTTTCCTGCCCTTCCTGGGAAGGTGCCCGGCCCAGAGGCGGGTGGTGGGGGTGGATGGTGAGCCCCAAGCCCCCCGCAGGCCGGAAGCTCTGAGCTGCAGCTCCCGGCTCCTTCTCGGCTTGCTTCCCACCGATAGCCCACCCGGGAGGAGGCGGCGGCGTGCGGGGAGGGCACAGGGCCCCAAGGGCTGCGGATGGAAAGTGTCCCCCTGTTTGGGGGGAGGCGTGGTCTAGGGGGGACGTCTGGGTCCCTTCAGAGCCAGGCGGGGGTGTAGAGAAGCTGTCCGTACCATAGCCGTGGTAGGTAATCCACATTGGATATCAATAAGAACCATGGGGATATTTAAAAGAGAGAAAAGTATATATATATATAAAAAATTATATACACATTTTATCGTTCAGATTTTCGTACCTTTTCTTCCTATTTGATACTGTAAATCTCTATAGAGCAGAGCTGACTGGCAGTGCGGGCGGTGGGGGGGGACCCCCTCCCACGCCTGGCCTCAAGTCGGCCACCCACCGCCCAGTGCTGCCCACCGGGCCGCCCCCTTCCCAGGACCAGGCCTGGGAGACCCGTGTGCCCCTCCTCCTTTCAGAGCGTTGGAGTTTCATTGTCACAGTTTTAATATATGGTTTTTTTATTTAAGAAGACAGGCCCGTCCCCCCACTCCCGGGCGGCAGGGCCCTGCGCGTCAGCTCCACACCCGTCTCCCACACCGCCGGCCACTCAGCAGTTTCATTTCAGTATTTATTTTTGTGCTGCTTTCATCATGATATAAATTATTGAGAAGAGACCCTATGTCGTGGCCCCGAGGTGCGAAGCGGCCCGCCCGGCCGGCCACGCCTAACTTATTGCTGTACATCTCTGCTGTGACGCTTTTGTACCTTTCAATAAAGAGTTTTCTGGTTTCACGGCGTCTCGCCGCGTGGCTACCGCTCAGGGACAGCCGTCTGTCCGTCCTTCCCCAGACTGAGGGGGCTGCGGGCACTCAGCGCCGTGACCACGCCCCCCGGGGCCGGGTCAGCAGCAGAGCTGCCGGGGGTGGCCGGCCCGGGCTGCGTGGGGCGGGGGTCAGGCGGCGGTGGGTGGGCTCCCTGGGACCCCACTGCCCTGCCGGGGAGACCCCGTCGCGGACGCCCGCTCGGCTGTCTTGGCTGGGGCTCCAGTGAGCCCACAGGAGGCGGCAGAGCTGGGGTCTGTCTGGGGTGTGGGGGAAAACAAGAAGGCAGGCTCCCCTGAAAGCCAGTGCAGCTGGGCCTGTTGGGGTGGGGCACCCGTCCTCAGATGCCGCCCCTTCCACGCCCCACGGACCTGCCGAGGGTCGGGCAGGTCAGCACTCAGCCTCTGAAGAGAGGCTTGCAGGGCAGCTGTTCCTCGGCGTTTCTGACCGCTGGGGGCCCTCCCGCCCACCCCTGCCTGAGCTGACCCGGCGGCACCTGGTAACCCAGGGACTCTGCTTCCGCGCCAGCCGCTCCGCGAGAGTCCATGCCTGGCCTCTGCCGGCTCCTCCTGCGTGCCCTGAGCGCCCTTCCATGGAGTCAGGTGTGGGGACGGGCACGCAGCTCCCCCCGCCTTCCGTCAGCTGGACCCCAGCCCCGGCCTGCTGCTTCTCGGTAGCGTCTGTAGCGTGTGGGTGTCTGTGAGAGCCACACACACACAACAGGTGCTCCCCTAGGACCCCACCACCTGGGGGTCTCCAGGAGAAGGCCTGGCCCACGGGCCCTCTGGCTGCACAGCTTTGGGCAACTCACGCCGCACGGGGGTCCATGCGGACAGGGGCCTCCAGGCCGCCGCGCCCCTGGCTCACCACGGAGCCTGGGCGTCAGGTGCCTGTCCTGTAGCCTCCAGAAAACCTCGCTTCTAGGCCGGCACGTCTCTGGGGAGCCCCGTGGCTGCTCCCATACCAGCTGACAGACGAGGGGCCTCCCCGAGCTAGTCTGACAGCCGCAGAGGGCGATAGGGCAGGTGGGAACTTCTCAGGGGGTGGCAGGGAGGAGGCCAGCCTGTCTTATCAGGCAGGCAGGCAGGCTGGGCCCTGGGAGAGGCTGCTGGCCTTGAGCCCCGTGTCCCCAGGCCCAGGGGTGACGCTCTGGCCCAGACACCGCAGGCCGTTCCTGCCTGGCTGAGCCTCCCCGAGCCCCTTGGCCATTCGCTCTTTGCCTGGTGAGGTGAGGACCAGTGACTGGGAGACGGGGGCGTCGCGGCTGGGTGGTGCCTGGGCCTTCCTGCCCACCCAGCCGGGCCACTGCCCCCGCCCTCCTTCCCCCAGACAACACTGGACTGACTCAGCCTCCCGGGTGGCTGCCGCCCCATCCCCACGTGCTGACCCCCTATGCCTGGGGCCCGCCCTCACTTCCCCCCTCCTGTTCCCCCTCCCGGGTCCCAGGCTCCCCCGGCATGCCAGCCTGGCACAGGGCAGGGGAGAGGATGGGGAGACGGCTCCAGGAACCATTTCCGTCTTTGGCCTCTGGGCTCTGCACACCCAGCCTCCTCAACCCATCCCAGGCGGGGCAGTACAGGGCCTCAAACAAGGAGAGCGGAGGCTCTGGATCTCAGGGCCCGTGAGGGGCAGGCCGCCACATCTCAGGTCCAAGCCCCTCGCCCGCCCACTCGAGCTGTGACCGTGGCCGGTCGCCCCACGGTGGATAAGACCCTCCCCGCAGCACCCAGACTTAGGACGGTGGTGTCATCTGTCCCCCCCCCCGCCCTGCGATCCGTCCGTCGGGAGTGCTGACCCTGCAGGGACACAGGCCGCTGGAGGCACTGGAAACCCCGGCTGTTTATGTATAAACACATGCAGCTCACCAGGAGACCCTGTGCTCTCCGCTGGGGGCCCTGCCGCCCTCCGACCCACAGCCAGCACACCCTGCGCCTGGCAGGCCGGCTGACCTGGGGGCTTGCACCGCAGCCCCTCCCTCCACAGCCTGCCCCGCCTCCCGCAGCCCGCGTGGAGCCCTCCCGTGTGGCCCGCAGCTCCCAGCCGCCCAGCGTCCTTCCCCACCGCTGCCCCGCCCGGGGTCTGTCTATACGGGGAGGTCACCTGAGCTGCAGGCCGGGGGAGCCTGGCAGGTCCCTGGGGTCACCAGAGAGGCGTGAGTGCCCTCTTCTGGGGCTGCGGGCCCACTGGGTGAGGGAGCAGCCTCTGGGCGCCTGGCAGGGCTACCAGGTGACCCGCTTCACCAGCCACAGGTGGGTGGGCAGGAGGCTCCCAGGAGAGGCCTGACCTTTGGCAAGATGGTCGGTGGGCGGGGCGCCCTGTCCTTTCCCTACAGCTCCTCCGCGGGTATTAGCATCCTCTCCTCCACGTGGCGGCCCTTCCTGCCCCCGCCGGGGCCGCCATCCGGGCTGTGGGGGGGCATGCGGGGTGAGGGCGCCCTGCCCTGGCCGGGCCGGGGGGCCTCCTGCGTGGCCTGCTGCGTGTACTTCTGGTAGGCGGGGGAGAAGTTGTGGATGGCATCCTGCACGATGTCCTGCGGGCTCATGGTCTCCTTGAGGCCACTGGAGATGCTCTGCATGGGTGCTGAGGGGGCTAGGGGTGGGCGGCGGGTGGGCTGCACGCTCCCTGGGCACGCACCACCCCGCCCCTCGTGCTCCCAGTCCCCAGGACCTGGCTTCCTCCCTGCCAGCCTGCGCACTGCCCAGGGCTGAGGCCTCTCTTCTGCATGTCCCGGTCCTGCGTCAGCCAGCAGGGGTGACTCCAGGACCCCTGGATCTCAGCCCAGCCTTGGGGCGCTCCCAGCCCAGACCCTCTGCCAGGTTGCCTTGGGTTGGCCCCCACCTTATCTCCATCTTGGGGTGACCCCTTCACCTCCTCACCGCTCCAGGCTGACCAGTCCAGGCCGAGGCCCATCCCTACCCACATGGGCCTTTCTCTAGGGGCACCAGTGCCAGCCAGCCCCCCGGCTCTCCTGCCAGGCCTGTCTGAGCGGCTGGGAGTGCTGGTGGGGACCCCTTAGGCCCAGGGGGCAGGAACTGTCTATCACTACAGGGACCCTGGGCCCAAACGCCGGGTCCCGCCGTCTCACTCAGCTCATCCTGCCCCTGGTCTCCTCCCTGGGACTGTGTGGAGGTGACACACTGCTGGGGGCTCGTTCCCTCCTTGGGGCCGTCTCCCTGCCCACCAGGGTGAGATGGGGAACAGAGGCGTGGCTTGGGGGCTGCCAAGGGCCCCCTCAGCATCCCTGCCCTCGAGACGGTCCAGGCGCCCCTCACCCGGGCTGCGGGCCCTGCATACCTGGCGAGCTCTCTGTCTTCTCCGAGTACACCTGGCAGGTGAAGGCGTAGCGCAGGGCGACGGAAGCAAAGAGCATCTCGATGCAGATGATGAAGTTCTGGTAGCCAGCGGCCACCGTGCCGGCGCCCACCGTGCTCCCGTCGATGACCTGGACCTCGGGGATGGCCCCACACCTCTCCAGGATGGCCAGCAGCAGCCCTGGGGGGTGGTGACGGCCGCTCAGTCAGCTGCTCCGGACAGGAGGCTGGACGGGCGCCGACCCCAGCCAAGAGCCCCCCACCCAGCTGGGGCTGCGTGAGCATGGTAGGGGTCTGCAGGGTCTGAGCTCAGTTCAGGGGGGCTGGGCGCCTCCAGTGCTGGGTCCTTGGCACAGTGGGCATCAAGAATCCCCAAGGGCCTGTCTTGCTCTCCCCCTGGCCCCAGCTGCTCACTGTCCTCTGAGAAGTGGAGACCAGAAGTGCCCAGGGGCTGGTGGGCACAGGGCTCCAGCACCCCTCTGGGCGTCCTGTCTCCCCACATCAGGCCCCATCTGCTGGGGTCCTCGCTGTCTCCCCTGCTGAGAGGGCCATCTGCTGACTGGGGCTGCAGCTGGGCGTGGGGCTGGGCCTGGGGGCACTAGGGACGTGCCCACCCACCCTGCCAGAAAGAGAGGAAGATGACGGCCTTGATGGTGAGGAACTTGAGGACGGGCTCGAAGGGCTGCAGCAGCTCTCTGGTGGCGGAGTAGAAGAGGAACAGGGCGTACAGCGCCAGGCTGACCGACGCGTTGTAGACGAGGGTAACGTACAGGTAGCCGCTGCGGGCGCTGCGGGCCAGGGCGGGAGCCCGTCAGGGCGGCCACAGCCCAGTGCCCACCGCACCCTACCCGCTGTGCCACTGGCCTGAGCCCCCAGCCTGGGCACCGCAGAGACTCAGACCTGGGCCCCCCTCCAGGGCCGCACGGGGCACCCAGGGTGGGAGGCCGAGGAGCTGGCGGCCGCTGGTCTGCAGACCCCGCCCCCTCCAGACAGGAGACCCACTGCCCCTCCCCAACCTCCGCAATGGGAACAGCCCTGTGCAAGGCCTTGGTGTGCATGTGACCGTGTGAGCGTGCACACACGCACACGTGTGCCTTATGTGTGCGCTCCTCTGTGAGAGCGTGTGTCTGCACATGTGCATGTGTGAGCATGTGTGCACGTGAGCAGGAGTGCGCATGCGTGTGGTATATGTGCAGGAGTGCACATGCGTGTGGGATGTGAGCATGAGTGCGCATGAATATGGATAGATGCAGGAGTGCGCATGCGTGTGGATGTGAGCAGGAGTGCGCATGCGTGTGGGTGTGAGCAGAACTGCGCATGACTATGGATATATGCAGCAGTGCGCCTGCGTGTGGAATGTGAGCAGGAGTGCGCATGCGTGGTATATGTGCAGCAGTGCGCATATGTGTGGAATGTGAGCAGGAGTGTGCATGCGTGTGGTAAATGTGCAGGAGTGCGCATGCGTGTGGGATGTGCCTGTGGCCCTGGCCCAGGGGCACGTGCGAGGGCGGAGCTTGGCTCACTGGGTGCCCTTAACTCCGTCCTGGCTGCCCGGGGGCCGTGGGGTCGTGGCCTCGAGGCGCTGGGGTCCCCAGGGCTCACCTATGACAAGGGTCTGTTTGCCACAGCTTTGCCCCCGGCCCTTCCCCCTGCGCTGAGCCCTGCCTCCCTCTCCGGCCCCCCAGGGTGCCCCCTCCCCGCCATGCCCGCATGCCAGCCGGGCCTCACTTGAAGTCCCCGTCGTGGTATTTGCCGAATGCCTGCAGGACGATGGTGACCAAGGCCATGACGGGCTTCACGACGCAGAACTGCAGCGTGGCCTGGGGGTCGGGGAAGGGCTGAGGATGGCGGCTGGGGCCACTGGTGAGGAGCCAGCCCAGCCCGCTCGTCGCGCAGGGGCCGTGGGGGGCTGGCTGGGAGGGCCCAGGCACTCACCTGCTTGCAGAAGCGCAGAAAGCCGATGGAGTAGGTCATGCCCCGAAGGCAGCAGGTGCCGTGGAAGCAGCTGGTCCTGGGGTGCAGGAGTCCCTGAGGCGTGTTCCCGGAGGACACCCCCAGAGTGGCCTGGCTGCCCAGCAGGGGGTGGGGGACCCGCGGGCTCTGGCCACAAGCTTACCGGACGGGCTTTCCGCGGATCTCAGCCATGATGGCGCTTTCGCCCCCCAGGTACTGGAAACAGAGGCTCAGGAAGCTGTAAATGACGAAGGCTGCAAGCAGGGTGTGGGCATTGAGCCTGGGCCGCCCACGAGGCCCGCTGGCTGCACAGAGCTCCTGGGCTCCCTTGCCCAGGAGACACAGACCCCCTCCTCATGGGGCTCGCAGCCCGGCCTTGGGACGTTCCCCGGGGCGGGGGCGGGGGCACAGCAGGTCCCTGTGGCTCTGACTCCCCCACGACCTGGCCCACAGCCTCTCCCAGGGTCCGGGTGGCCCAGCTGCAGCCCCACCCCACCTTGGGAGTCTCCTCAGCACCCCTGATCTGGCCACCCGCCGGGGCCCTCACTAAGCCAGACTCAGGCTGGCAGGGGCTGTGCAAGCCCCTGGGAGCCCCTCACTCGCTCCCTGGGCCCTGGAGAGCCGGCAGCACCCACCTTCATAGCAATCCCGCACGGAGTCGAAGTACACATAGCGCTGGTGGGCCCCCAGGAGGAGGAGGCTGAGCCAAGAGTCGAAGGCGTAGACGGGCACGATGAACAGCAGGCGGATGATGTACCGCTGCTCCTGGGGCACCGTGTAGGCGCGCAGGTGCAGGTAGATCTGGGCGGAGAAGGCAGGCCTGGGCTCGCTGCCCGCCCCCGGCCCCCGCCAGTGGGAGAAGGCAGAGCCAGCCTCCCCGGGCCCTGCCGCGGGCGGACGCTGAGCGCAGGAGCACGCGGTTAGTCATGGGTGCGCTCATTCATTCGCCTCAGGGCTGGGCGTGTGTGCTGGCCTGAGGAGCAGTGTGGCACGGCGACATGGGGGCATTAGAACAGCTGATGCCTCCCACCCTTCCTCTGGACTTAGCCCACGGAACAGATTTATTCAGAGACGAAGACAGGATTCACGTTCAAGGACGTTCGTTGTAGGGACATGGGAGACCGAGCCTGGTGGTGGGCCCGTGACTGCCTCGCAGAGGGCAACCCTCAGCCCCGGGCACCAGCCTGGGGAGCTGCTCCGAGAGAATGCTACAGGACGGCAAAGCAAGTGGGGCCCAGGTGCGTGCCGCAGCTGGGCAGAGACAAAGGGAGGACGTCCCCGGACGAGAGGGACAGAGGGGTGGTCCCCGTGATTGCCTGTAACCTTCCCACATCGTCCTTGTTTTCTACGAGGACATGAAAAAGCAGTGAGGGGAAGAAGCACAGGGAGCCAGGCAAACAGGTAGCTGGCCGT
This sequence comes from Capricornis sumatraensis, assembly GCF_032405125.1. Lineage (NCBI taxonomy): Eukaryota > Metazoa > Chordata > Mammalia > Artiodactyla > Bovidae > Capricornis > Capricornis sumatraensis. The sequence goes on from NC_091071.1 coordinate 829,161, forward strand.
GGTCCCCAGCACCCCTGGGAGGCTTCCTGGAGGAAGCCATGGGGGGGGGAGGGGCAGGCAGAGGGCAGGCTGAGCGCAGAAGCCCAGCCTCTGGGGGCACAGCCCGGGGTGGCGGGGGCAGGCTGGCGTCAGTCAGGCTCCTTATCAGCTGCTCCCTCCCCAGCAGGTGCAGTGGGAAGGGCACGGCCTGACCAGCCATCAGGAGACAGACTTGGGCCCCTGGGCAGGCACTGCCCGCTGCGGGCCTTGGCCAGCTGCTGTCCTCTCAGGCTTCAGTACCCCATCTTTAAAGTGAGGGTTGAGTCGCTCTCTGTCCCCTTGGATGGAGAGTGAGGGACTCCCCGTCGCGGTCGGGGGAGGAGGGGCGGTGGGGGCCTGGGAAGTGCCACCCACCGGCTCTCCGTCAGCCCTGCCCAGGCCATGGGGCCCTGGGACGCTGGGCTCCAGACACACGCTCCCGGAAGGTCAGGGCTGGACAGAGGGCCAAGCCAAGGACCAGACTGTGGCTGGAACTGGGACAGCCTGGACTTAGGATGGTGGGTGCCCCCCCCAGGTGCTCGTTGTCCCACAAAGCACAGCTGCCTGGGAACCTAAAGCCATGCTGCCACCAGGAAGAAGGCCTGGCTTCCGTGTGATGCAAACGCACCACCCACCTGTCCTGTCTCCCTGTCCAGATGCCCCGGGACAGCTTGCTAAAACTCAGGGCAAATACTGCCTCCTCCAGGAAGGCCTCCTGGATGGCCCCAACAGGAAGGGGCTGCCTCCTCCTGCCGCTCTCAGCTGCACCTGGCCCGCCCTCATATGCTGCCTCGTCCCCCTTAGACCGGTTATCTGGGGCCACGCCTAGACGTGCACCACCCCGGGGGTGACTCTCACTGGGGGGACATCGGCCCCCACGGCCCTGCCTCGAGGCCTCTGGCCACCTGCTGTCCTGCCAGCCAGCCTCCCGACTGCCCCTGCCCCAGGCTCACTCCGCCAGCCCAGCGCCTGCAACAGTGCCAGCCGAGCCATCCTACAGGGCCACCCTGCCCTTGGTGCCCACCCGCAGCCTCCTCTGGCTCCTCAGCACCCCTGGTGAGGGCCAAACCCCCGCAAGTCCGGGGAGTGCCCCCAGCCCGGGCAGCCCGCTCCCGCCCACCTCTGCTCATGCCTCCCTGGGCTGGTCCTGGGCTCCCGAGCCACTCTGCTATCGCCCAGCGCTGCCCCCAAGCACCGCCTCTCACCCCCACCCCGGCCACTCCCTCAATCTCTCTGCCAGGCCCGGCACTTCCACCTGGGGCGACCTGGCTCCCCAGCTCTGGGCCCCTCCAGCCATGCTCTGACCCCGGGGAGCAGAGTACTCTTCCCTTCCCAGCAACACGAGCCTGGGAAAGACCCCCGGGCTCTCACAGCCTCAGTCTCCTCAGCTGTGAAAGGGGACCCTGCTGCTGACCTCAGCAAACGGGCCCACGGGCTCACGAAGCGCCCCGGGGCGGGGTAGGGGGGCTGGGCGTCCAGCCAGAGTTCTTCCCACTGCTGGGCAGAGGCTGTCCGTCTTCCGCCCGGCTCTCTGCGTCCCCTGACCCCCACCTCCCCGGCCCCACGCAGCTGTGGTGAGCCCCCGGGTGGTGCTCCTCCAGCCAGCCAGGCCTCCAGGTCTGCCCCGAGGCTGAGCAGGCCCCCTGGGGCTGGGCTGCAGGTCCCCGGGGGGCACCGAGGGGAGGCTCACCTGGTGGCCGGTGAGCAGCAGAGCTGCCCACACGAAGACGCCTGAGACGCCGCGGGCCAGCGGCGAGGTGAGGAAGAGGGGCCCGGGGCCCTGGGAGCCGTTCCCCGCACGCTCCATCTGCAGCCCTGCAGGCCCGGCCGGCGGTGTCCACGCCAAGGGGGTGCCCGGGAGCCCGGGGGCGTCAGTTATCTGCAGAGGGAAGGACGGCACATGGGGCGTGGAGAGGGCAAAGGTGTGCCAGGGGCGGGCGGCATGTGGGCGGGCGACATGGGCGGGTGGCAGTGCCGGGCTGCGCGGCCATGCTGGGCTTCGGCCACTGGCCCTCCCACAAGGGTGCCAGCCGGACCCTCCTGCCCGTGTGCCTGGGCTCTGGGCAGCCCTCCGTGTGCAGGGACCCAACTCCAAGGCCCGGCCCCAAGGTGGCCTCCTTCCTGGTGTCAGCTGCCCGGGCGCAGACGCCAGCCGCCAGCCCGTGACCTGGGGCGGTGCCCCCTCTGGTGTCCTGGGCTTGCGGGGAGCCCTCGTCCAGGAGCCAAAGACGTCAGAGGAAGTCGGGGGGCGCCCATGGGCCTGCCCGCCGGGGACGGGGTCTGGGAGGCCAGCCAGACCGGCCCTGCCCTCAGCAGCAGACGGGGTGAGGGGCGCGCCCGGTACCCACCCATCCAGCCTGCCTGCCTGACCATCTGGCGTCCTGCTTGGCCGGGGCCCCTGGCCACCTCAGGACCGCTCGCCCATCCTGGGTGCCTGCTCTGCAGCCTCTTGTAACCTGCTGGGGCGCTAGGCACCTCCCCGGCCTCGCACTCGAGGCCTCCACCCCGCCCTCTGGCCCTGGTCACAGGGCCCTCCACCTACCTCTCGGGCAGGAAGCTCCCGGGCTAGTCCTGGGCGGCCGGGCCTCTTGGGAAGCCAGGCTGGTCGTTTACGTGGCCAGTGAACCCAGCGGGCAGCCCCGGTGGGGGTGGGACCGGGCTACCTTCAGGAGGCCACGCCAGGCCCGGGGAGGGGCGGCCACGAGCAGTCACAGCCCCGTGGCACCCCCAGCCTTGGGCGGAGGGCGGGCCGGCAGAGGGGCGGCGCGGAGGGCGGGCCCCTCCCCTGACACCCTATCCCGCCCCCGGCTGCTTGCTCCAGGCGGCTGGCCGGACTGAGCTCTCCCCCAGCCCCGCCTGCCCACCGCACAGTGGCCGCACGCTATAAGCCTGGGCGCCCGCCTGATTAGGTCACCCCAGCGGCTGCCTCAGCCCTGCCTCCTGCCAGGATCCCGGCCTCCTCGGAGGCCCCTTCACCTCTGCTTTCTCGCCTGCGTAGGTGAGTCTGGGTTCCGCCAGCCCTTCCGTGGGGTGCTGTGTGCAGACGGCAGGCCCTGCCCCACCTGCTCCTTCCTTGAGCCCCAGGCCCCAGGCCCCAGGCCGCAGACCCCAGGCCCCAGGCCCCAGGCCCCAGGCCCCAGGCCGCAGACCCCAGGCCCCAGGCCCCAGGCCCCAGACCCCAGGCCCCAGGCCCCAGACCCCAGGCCCCAGGCCCCAGGCCCCAGGCCCCAGGCCCCAGGCCGCAGACCCCAGGCCGCAGGCCCCAGGCCCCAGACCCCAGGCCCCAGGCCGCAGACCCCAGGCCCCAGGCCCCAGGCCCCAGGCCCCAGGCCCCAGGCCGCAGACCCCAGGCCCCAGGCCCCAGGCCCCAGACCCCAGGCCCCAGGCCGCAGGCCCCAGGCCCCAGGCCCCAGGCCCCAGACCCCAGGCCGCAGACCCCAGGCCGCAGGCCCCAGGCCCCAGACCCCAGGCCCCAGGCCGCAGACCCCAGGCCCCAGGCCCCAGGCCCCAGGCCCCAGGCCGCAGACCCCAGGCCCCAGACCCCAGGCCGCAGACCCCAGGCCCCAGGCCCCAGACCCCAGGCCCCAGGCCGCAGACCCCAGGCCCCAGGCCCCAGGCCCCAGGCCCCAGGCCGCAGGCCCCAGGCCCCAGGCCCCAGGCCGCAGACCCCAGGCCCCAGGCCCCAGGCCCCAGGCCCCAGGCCCCAGGCCGCAGACCCCAGGCCCCAGGCCCCAGGCCCCAGGCCGCAGACCCCAGGCCCCAGACCCCAGGCCGCAGACCCCAGGCCCCAGGCCCCAGACCCCAGGCCCCAGGCCCCAGGCCCCAGGCCGCAGACCCCAGGCCCCAGGCCCCAGGCCCCAGGCCCCAGGCCGCAGACCCCAGGCCCCAGACCCCAGGCCGCAGACCCCAGGCCCCAGGCCCCAGACCCCAGGCCCCAGGCCCCAGGCCCCAGGCCGCAGGCCCCAGGCCCCAGGCCCCAGGCCGCAGGCCCCAGGCCCCAGGCCCCAGGCCGCAGGCCCCAGGCCCCAGGCCCCAGGCCCCAGGCCGCAGGCCCCAGGCCCCAGGCCCCAGGCCCCAGGCCGCAGACCCCAGGCCCCAGGCCCCAGGCCCCAGGCCCCAGGCCCCAGACCCCAGGCCCCAGGCCGCACACCGCAGAGCAGGGCCACGCACCAGGTGCAGCAGGATCAGGGGCCCTGGGGGGGTGAGGCGTGGCTTCTCCAGCTTAGACGGAAGGACCAACTGTGTCAAAACCGCACACGACCGGCGAAGGGTCCTGGGTCTGGGGAGGCAAGGGCTTCAGCATCTCTGTCCTGGGAGGGGCCAGGGTGAGGCTGACTCTTCGGCCACCATGGGACTCTTTGGCCAAAGGAGGCCCTACCGCTGTCACAGCCACACTTCCTTGGGAGAGGTGGCCGGTCCGGCTGGGCCTGCTCGCCCTCCTGGGGCTGGACACCAACCGAACCTGTCTCGGGGCAAACCTGCCCACCCAGAGGCCGAGGCCCCTGACTGCGGGTCCCCTGACAGGTGACGGGGCCCCAGGCGGCTCCCGGCCGGGCTGCAGGAGGCTGGGACGCCACGGTCCTGTCACAGACCTCAGTGCCCTTTTCCCAGCGCCTGTCCCTCACCTCAGGGACCTGACGCCTGGGGCGCTCAGCATGGGTCGGGCATCGAACCTCCCTCCAGGCGTCCCGGCCGAACCAGCCCCTTTCTAGGCTGGCTTGCTGCCTGGGGACATGTCCAGGGGCACGCGGGGGCAGACTCTCCCCGCCCGCCCGCCTCACATCCAGGCCCTTCCCGTGCTGAGAGCCACCTGCCCTGGGCCAGCCCGCCAGGGTCCTTTGATGCCCCCCAAGCCCTCGCTGACAGCGCCCACGGGCGGCGAAAGGACGCACCCCTGGGCTGTGGCTGCTGCCTGCAGAACGGCCGCTGGCTCAGCCAACACCTGCACGGCCTGCGCTGGGTGCCTGTCAGGCCCCCAGGACACCTCTGCAGCCTGCGGGGGATGAGTCCTGGCCTGGCCGCCCACCAGCCTGGGGGGCCCAAGCCCCTCCTGCACTCCGTCTGGGCCTCAGCGGGGCAGGGGCTGAGAGGCCTTCCAGCTCTAGTGTGGGGGCAGCTTTGGAAGCGTGGCCTCCCTCTGTCCAAGGTGCCGGCTCCTTGCCTGGGTGGGGCCCTGGGCCAGAAGCCTGGGCAGAGACAGGCCTGGGTGCCTGCAGGCCCCTCAGTGTCTGCGGCCTCGGCCAGCTGCGGCCTCTCTGGGCCCTGGCTTCTGTGGGTGATGATGGCCGTGTGCGGCAGGGCAGCCCTGGTCAGCATGGGGCCCAGGAGGCTCTGCTGGCTTCTCCCAAAGGCAGCCTCGGCTGCCGCCGCCGGGGACTGGGCGAGGGTCCCGCCAGCGAGCACACGTGGGTGGCCTTCTGCTGCCCGGTCACCGAGCCAACCAGCCCTGCCCTGCGACACGTGGGGACCCACACGAGGCTTTCTCCTTGCATCCCGCCCTCTTTCCTGCCCATGCCCAGCCGAGTCCCTCCCAGGCCTGCTGCCTCGGTCCCCGGGAGAGCCTGTGGCTGCCCAGGGCCTGTCCATACCTGCCCGTTGCCCCAGAGCAGACTGCCAGCCCTGGCGCCTGCCTTGGGGGGCCACTCTTCCCGGTGGCTCTGGGGCAGGGGTGCAGACCTGGGCCCAGCCTGACCGGGCTGAGGCCCTCTTTGACCACCCGGTGGCACCCAGGGCATGGGTTGCCTGGCTGGGGGCACAGCCTCTGGGGTGGAGGTGGGCTGGGGATAGAACCACTGTGAAGCTCAGAATCTCAGGGTGTGGACGCTTCTCTCCAGGGGTGCACAGGGGTCCAGCCTAGACACATCTCTCTCCTGGGTGTGCGGGCGTGCCCACATGCGCACACACGCGCATGCACGCACGCGCGCGCACACACACACACACACACACACACACACACACAGAGCTCACCTCCCTGGTCACGCCCTTGGGGGCCCCTGAGGCAGGTCTGACGCAGGCCTCTGGGCCTGAGGGGGTGGCGGGCTGTCCGGCACCACCGCCAGACCTCCAGGCCTCTGCCGTGCCTCCTCCCGGCGGCCGGGGTCAGTCGATAAGCCTGCTGCTGGGAAAGCACTGGCCTTGCCCCAGACTGAGCAGACGCCTCCCTGCCTCCCGCCCCAGCCGCCCTGCCAGGCCGGCCCTACCTGCCCGGGTAGGCCAGCCACACCCTCCGCTGTGCCCTGCCCAGGGCTGGGGCCGGCAGTCCTTCCCACCGACCACCCACCTGGCTGTCCTGGCCCCCACCCCCGGGCGCGGGTCTTGCTGGGCCAGTGACCGCTGTGGCTCTGGGCCCTGCGTCTGCCCGGCCCGTCTGTGTGGCCAGGAGTCTGAGGCCTGCTTTGGGTGCGGCAAGGGTTGAGGGGGTGACGGGGCCTCTGACACCCGGAGCTCCCCACCCGGCCCTGCTCTACTCACGCTGCCCCATTTCTCTGTCTTCCGCCCCTTCTGCCCTCAACTGCCCCACGTCAGGGAGCCGCACCTCCCAGGGCTCCGGCACCTCCCACGTCTCGCAGTCCGTGCGGAATGTGCCCTCCTGATGTCCCTGGTGCCCACAGGAAGCTGGGTCTGCCCCCTGCCCTCCAGCTGTGGCTGTGAAAGCCGGCAGCGCACTCACCATCCGCGCCACTCAGCCAGCTCTGAGCGCGTTCTCGCGGACCCGGCCATCACCTTCGTCCCCTGCCCAGCACCCCCTCCTGATCTCCAGTTTCCTTCCAAGGCGCGAAACAGAACGGCCGACGCCAGCTTTTCCAGCTGGGCCCGCGCCCGCTGCCTCATTCCGTGGGCTGTCTGTCATAACTGGTTCAGGGGGATCCAGGGCTCCATCAAACCCCGGACACGCTGCTTGGATGGATAACTGAGGATGACCGCCAAGGGACCCACTCGCCCTTGACTCTGAGCTGGGGCTGCAGGCCCGCGTCCACTCTGGAAAAGGCAGCAAGCGGAGAGCGTGGGCTTCTGTGCTTGCAGCTCCGCAGCAGGGGTGTCCACCCCACACCGAGCGTCCACACAGACCACGCCGCGCGTCCTCCCCACATTGCGTTGGTCCAAGGGCACGGCCTTGAACAAGGGCACTTCGTGCACCTGTCGGCGTTGCAGGGTCTGGCACACCGACCCCACGTGTGTTACCTGCATTCGGCCATAAATTGCTGGGAGTTGTAACTACAGTTTGATTGCTGGGTAAAGCACCACGTGCAGCCTTTCCATCTAAAGGAATAACAATTTCCACGAAGCCGACAGCCCTGCCTGCGGAAACCGCGGCTTTATGGATCTCTTTATTGGAGCGTGTCTCTCTCCTCCTGAATTACAGCAGCTGCAAGCAGAGCACCGGGGAAGGCAAGGGCCAAGTGCCTTCTCACACGAGCCGCTCGTCTTGATTTACAAGGCAGAGCAGAGCAGCGAGGCGCTGGCCTCAGTGACGGAAGTCTTTGCTCTCGATAGCTACCAGACAGCTTTGGGCAGCTGTGAGTGCGTGCCACTCGGGACAGTGCTGGGGACCCTGGTTTCGATTATACGTCAGGCATCCCCCCACATTCCAGGCAGACAGCTGTGGGACAGCACAGATGACGGGCTTAAGTGTGTTGCCTCCTGGGGGCGGTCCCCTGGGGGTCTGAGCAATTTGCCCTGTCCTGCTGAGCCTCGATTGCCTCCACTGCCCACCTGCCTCTTAACGCAGTCACCAGGCCTCGGTCAGATGGCAGGGGCGCCACCAGGGTTTGGTGCGCAGGAGGCCTCCGCACAAGGCTGCACCGGAGCCCTGCACGCAGAGCACGGAGGGACGTCCGCCTTCAGCGTCGACTAGGATGGCCTGTCCCTTAGAAAAGGGACCAGGGAGTGCCAGCGTGGGGCTGGGGCCAGGTAAACAGTGTGGAAAAGTGAAAGTTGCCTGGTTATGTCCAACTGTTTGTGACCCCACGGACTGGAGCCCACCAGGCTCCTCTGTCCATGGACTTCTCCAGGCAAGAGTAGTGGAGCGGGTAGCCTTTCGCTTCTCCAGGGGATCTTCCCAACCCAGGGATCAAACTCTGGTCTCCTGCATTGCAGGCAGCTTATTTACAAGCTGAGCTACTAGGGAAGCCAGTGTGGCCCATCCAAGGAGTGTCAGGGAGGGGGCTGGGGACGGGTGAAGGGTGTGGCCTCAGGGCCCTCTGCTTGCTTCAAACCCTAGCCCTGCCGCTTGGTGGCAGCGTGCGTCCGTTTCAACTGCCGTGTAGACCTCATGGGGTGGGCGAGAGGATTAAATGTGTTACCAGGACTGAAGGGTGAGCCCAAAGCTCACCAACGGGCAGCGTGAGCCGGACCTCTCATACATTTAGGGGCCGAGTCGGAAAACCAAAGCTGCCGATCACCTTGGCCCCAGGCTGGAGCCTGACCCGAGGTTCAGGCTCCTGGCTGGTCAAGCAGGAGAAGCACGTTTCCGGACTCGTCTGATGCCCAGATGACAAGCGTGATAATTACAGGCTGATACGGATCGAGGCGGCTCTGGCCCAGCGGAGCTCGCGTTGCCCCGAGTGCCCGGCCAGGCGCCAGTTCTCCGGGAGCCGTCGCCCCCTACCATTCCCAGGCCCTGCGGACCCCCCAGCACCTCTTCTACTCAGTGCGTGTCCCCACACCTGCCGTGACCTGTGTCACCCCTCGGGTCCTCTCGTGGGTGGACAGGCCTTCCCCTTCTCCAGCTGGCCAGCTGCTTTCAGGCTTTTAAAGCAACCGTGCAGGCCCTCCAAGAGCAGACGCCGGGCAGGGTCTTCTCAGGAGAAAGGCCGGGGCTGAGAGCGAGCAGCAGGGAGGTGGGACCCGGAGCCCCCACCAGATGTAGCCGCCGAAGAGCCCTGAGCTGCCCGGCATGGATCTGCCTGTTTCCCCTGGTGGGGGCCTGGCTTCCGGATCCCTCAAGCTCCCCACACAGGGGCATCTGCACCGCTCCAGAAGTCTGGTGGACCTTTGTATGACTGCCCGGCCCTCCTGACACAGGTCACCGGGTTACCCCACAGCTGGTGTGTGCCTGCGGGTTTACCCGATGGTCCCGAGGGGCTGTGGACGTGCCTCCCCAGGGGCCCCAGCATCTGCTGAGGGAACGAGCCTTTGAACACAGCTGTCCTGTCCCATGCTCAGCAACCCCACCCGAGTCCTTCTCAGACCAGCAGCGTGGTCTCACCATCACCATCACCAGCCCTCAGCAGCCCCTAACGTCCCAGTTTGCACTTCTGCCCCCCGGCCATTGCCATAAGCACCAGCGCCTGGGGGGGGATGCGCCTCTACCCTCCACCTTTAAGCACACGGCTCTGGAGGCTAGGGTGCCAGCCCATCAGGAGGCTGTGAGCCGCGTCTGGGCAGCGGAAGGATCAGAAAAGCCATGGGAAGAGAAGGAGGACGAGGGAGGGGCAGAGTCAGCTCCTGGAACCATCTCACCACATGAACCTCTGATCGAGCTTTCGCCAAATAGGTTTTCCTTCCCTCGGCCGTTCACTGCAGTGAACGCGTATCGAGTGCCTGACGTTTCTCAGCGTCGTTAAGAAGAATGGTAAGGTATTTGGGGATACGCATTTATTTTTAATAATAAACCCCCCCCCCCCCCCCGACAACTGAGGGCCATGACTCATTCGTCAGCTCTCACACGCGAGGGGCTCTCTGGGCCTGGGGAGGACGCACAACTGTCTCAGGACACGCTTCCTGTCCTCCCCGCACAGGAGCCGTCGGCCTCCAAACCAACGTCAGCCTGAGGTGTCTGTTTCTTCCAGCTCCAAGGGCCACAGCCAGAGAGCGCCTCCGCCTAACTAAAGGAGCGCCTTCAGAGCCTCGAGGCGTCTGAGCTGCCGCAGGGCCTCCCGGGCGGCAGGGGTGGCCACTCCAGCGTCACCACACCTGGCACGTCTGGATCACCTCCTTCAGGCCCTTCACCGCCTCCATGCTCTTGTCCTTCATGGCCAGGGCGAGGAGAACGGCTCTGTTTCCAGCTTCTTGAGACACAGACGCCACCAGGTTCTTTGCGAAGACATGGACGAGGGGCTGACAAGGGCAAGGGGAGAAGGCCTCTTTAACTGCCTTCACCCAGTACCTCTCAGGAGCCCAGGCCAGCTTCCCGGCTCCTCTCTCTCCTGCTTATCTCTACTGAAAGGGCCGTGAGAGTCCACAGAGGGAAACGCTGTCAGACCTCACAGATGATCTTTCCAGAACGGGGCAGAACAGGAACTCACCACCATGAGGCTTGCGTTACAGAATCACTGCCTCTGCGCATCTGTCTGATAAAATGCCGACGGGCTGCACGCAGCAGGCGGACACCCTCAAATTATCTGGGGGCCTCGCACAGTGCTGCCCTGGGCTGAGGTGGCGGGGGACGGGGCCTGTGCTTGCCTCCAGATGCTCCACATCCTGACAAAGCACGGGCACTGGGAGCCCTTCCCAACCACATTACCTCATCCTTCCCGAGGAGGACTTTAGTGGTCAGCACAGGCTTGCCGATGTCACCAGTCACACTGCTGGGTTCCAGGGAGACCAAGGTACCCATCTTCCCCAGCTGGGTCACAACCACCAGGATGTGACTGCTGAAGGCTGTGCAGACCACCTGAGTGGGGACTCCACACACCACTGCAGTCTTCTGCTTGGATGTCAACAATGGTTTACCTTCCATGGCTGAGTCTGCTCAATGGCACCTTTCATTTATGTTAAGGAAAAAAACAAAAAAGGAAATCAGTCAATGGCAGATAGCCTGGGAGCTCCAGAATAAACACTATTTGGTATCAAAAGAGAAACACAAGTTGGCCCATTCACAAGCCTGTCTGTTCGCCCACACAGGCTTTATTCGCCCGGAACTTTCTGGATTCACTCAGACACACACAGGCTGGATGTCAAAGTACGCTTCTCCCTGTGGAGGCAGACGAGGACAATCCCTCCCCGCGCGGGGGCCCCACCCCACCCCGAGGGCGCTCCCTGAGTCCCGGCGGCCCGCCCTCGCAGGGGAGAAGGCGCCGCAGCTTCGGAAACCCGGCAGAGCAGGGCAGCGCCTCCGCCGCCCCTCCGGTCCGCCCACTAATCGTTTTCTGCGTTTTGAGAAACCGTCGGTCCCACAGAAGCAGCAGCAAAACGACCCCAGCGCGGGGAAGAGGGCGGGGGCCGGGCGGCGCCCCCGGGCGCCCAGCCTCTCCGCCCGGCTCCAGCCGCGCGGGACGCCCACTACCCCGCCACCCGCCATGCCGCCCGCGCTCACCGCGCCGCGCCCGGAAGTGACGCACGCAGGCTCCGCGGGCCCGTCCCCGACAGGCCCCGCCCCGCGAGCGCCGAGCCCTCCCCCCGCCGGAAGTGCAGCCTGCGGGACTTCCGGCTCCTGCTGCGGCCTCGGGACTCTGCGCTGTGGGGTTCCGCGCGCCCGGGCGGAAAGACTGGGCGCCATGTTTGCGGAAAGAGGCTGCAGCACCAACCCGTGGGCCTCTCGGCCCCTGGCCCTCAGGCGAGGGGCGCCTGACTTCTCCAGAAGGGCGTCCTCGCGCCCTCCTGAGGGAGACCCTGCAGCTCTGTGGTTGAGGAGCCTCAGAAACGGGGTTTCTGGCCCCTTGGCCATGGGTTCCAGGACCTTCAGGGAAGCACGGGGAGCTGAGAGAAGCAGGGCCGGACGCCAGTTTAAGCGCCGAAAACATCCCAGTCAGGACCCTTGATGTAGGGCGCAAGAGGCCTCAGTGTGGGACCCTCTGGGTTCATCCCAAATGCCTGTTGACTGAAAAAAAACGCACGACCTAAAAGTCGGGAGTTTTGTTTTATTCCTTGGAGAAAACTGAGGACTCAGGCCCAGGACGCAGCATCCCAGATAACTGAGGGACTGCCCCAAAGAGGTGAGGGAGGGGCCAGGGTATATACGGTTTTTGCGACAAAGACCGGGTAGTCCGAAAGTCAGAAGGTTGCTTAATACAGGAAAACCAGGCATCTCCAGGAATTCAGCGCTTTCCTACGTTCCTTTGATGTGCACCTCAGCTTCCTGGGGTGCTTTCTCACCCCGAGTCCCCTCAGGGTGCACCGTCGGGCAGCTGCGATGTGACGGCTTGTAGGTCGCAACATTCTTTGCTTCTTTTCACTTAGAGCAGCAGGAACCAGGGGGGTCTACAGCCCAGGATCAGGAGAGGGTCAGTGGGCGGGCAGTCACTAAGGGAAGGGGGATGGGGGGTTTCTAGGCAGGGAAACCCAGGAGAGCTCCTGCTGGAGGCAGGCCAGGGGCGCTTCAGACCACCTGGGGGACGGTGGGGGACGAGGAACTGGTTACCAGACATGCGGGACCGGGGGAGCAGTTCTTGCTAAGACTGGAAGATGCAGAGACATCACAGAAGTCCAGAAGTGAGCGCCTGGTTGGGAAAGAGTTCAGAGGGCTTCCCTGGTGGGCCAGTGGCTGACACTTTGCTCCCAGCGCAGGGTTCCGCTCCAGGTCGGGGAATGGGCGCCCACATCCTGCAGCCAAGCCCGAGCGCTGCAGTGGAGGCCCTGTGCAGCCAAGATTAAATGAATAAAATGTGGCGGAGAGTGTTTTTAAAACCAGTTCAGGGAGTAGAGTCTGGTCTAGGAGAGAATCTTTGTCAGTACGCTCTGCCTGGCAGTAAAAAAAGCCTTTAAAAAAAAAAAAAATCTTTCGCGGGCTTCCTTGGGGCTCAGTGGTAAAGAATCGGCCTGCCAGTGCAGGAGACAGGTTCAATTTGTGGTCCGGAAAGAGTCGACATCCCGCGGGGCAGCTCCGCCTGTGCACAGCTTCTTAGCCTGTACTCCGAAACCCACAAGGAGAGAAGCCACCACAGTGAGAAGCCCACGCACCGCGGCTAGAGAGCACCCGCCGCTCTAGAGAGTAAAATACCCGCTGCTCTAGAGAGACCCGCTGCCCTAGAGAGTAGAGGACCCGCCGCCCTAGAGAGACCCGCCGCTCTGGAGAGCACCCGCCGCTCGCTGCAGCGAGAGAGAAGTCCTCGCGGCAACGAAGGCCCACACGGAAAATGCGTATGTTCGAAAGTTACTGAGATTGCAGCAAACGCTTTTGGTTGCACCACGCGGCATGTGGGGCCTTAGTTCCCTGACCAGGGATTGAACCCACGTCTGCTGCGTTGGAGGTGCGGAGTCTTAACCACTGGGCCTCTAGGGAGCTCCCTGACTAAGGCCCGCAAACCCCTCTAGGTGGTTCCAGGAGCCTCTACCCTCGAATGCCCCTCCGGGCCAGCCGTCCACGGCCGAGGGGATGATGACAGCTGACATTAATTTGGCACTTAGTGTGTGCCAGGAGTTGTGCCAAGTGCTTTCCTACAGTGATGTGTCTTAATCTCAACCCCGCTGAGTAGACACGTTACCATCCCCGTTGTAGAGACCGTATGTTCAGGCTCACAGGACTTGCCCAAGGTCACAGAGCTGAGAGGGGCGGGATCTGGGCTTCCGAAACTTACTCTTGATTACTGGTCTCACGATGCGCACGCCCAGGTAAGGGGACTAGCGGGGGCAGTGCTGTCCTGCAGCAGGATGGCTTCTGGTCCCCCAGGGGCCTTAGAGCCCCCACCCCCGCGTGCATCTCTCTCTCTCTGAGCTGAAGTGATGTTGGCAGAGGGGGGGTCTTGTGCTGACTCTCCAGTAATCAGTCTTGAGCCTCTCGCTGAAGAGATGAACACCCCCTCCGAAACCTGTCCGGCTTCCTGACAGCCTTTCAAGGAAGGCTCCCCCCGGCCTGGTCTGTCCACATCACTTAACCCCTTAGGAAGCCCTGTTGTCATGTCCAGCTCTCTGCGACCCCGTGGACTAGCCCAGTAGACTCCTCTGTCCATGGGATTTCCCAGGCAAGAATACCGGAGTGAGTTGTCATTTCCTCCTCCAGGGGATCTTCCTGACCCAGGGATTGAAACTGTGCCTTCTGCCTCAGCAGGCAGATTCTTTACCGCTGAACCACCTGGGAAGCCCTGGGTGGCACCCTCCTATCCTTACTGCTTTTTCTCAGGGTTTAATAACTCCATGCACAATCCAGGTTATGTCAAATGAAACATGCTCCGTGCACAGTGATTTCTGGTGGCATGAAAGCAAAAGGCTTGCCTGCAAAACATGATCAAGACAGACGTAGAAGTGAAGAGAAACCTTGTATTTTGAGCTTTTTTGCAGCCAGTTCACCAAGGGAAAGATTAGGAGTTTCATGGTTCGAATATTCAAAAGAAGAGGCATACAGTTTCTCAGGAGGGTCTAGGTTTTTGTTGGCTCTAAATTTAAAAACCCATCCATCCGCACATGCCTTAAAAGCCAATTGCCAATGTATTGCCGTGTGAAACCTGTAAAAGGTTCATTTACTTTTATTTACCAATTCATGCATTCTCTCTCTGAAGGCAAATAGGTACAAGAAATCTGACCCCCTGAAAAAAACCCCACCCAAAACAAAACAACCCCAGAAGTCTGGAATAAGCTTATTGCTTTTGTTAAAGAGATGCTGAAGAACAAAGTAGATAGTTTTTTAAAGACTCTTTTTGATGACCGTTTTTTAAGTCTCTGTTGAATTTGTTGTAACATTACTTCCGTTTTATGTCTTGGATTTTTGGCTGTGAGGCTTGTGGGATCTTAGCTTCCTGACCAGGGATAGAACCCACAGCCTCTGTGCTGGAAGGTGAGCTCTTAGTCTCACTGGACTCCCAGGGAGGTCCCTAAGCTGGATACTGTTTTTATGATGGTGTCTTTGGTTTAGATCTTTGGTGAAGACTGAGTGTGGAGGACACATGAGGTGACAGCCGTCCCAGACCGCGGCGATGGCCGTCAAGGCGGGGGGCTTCCTGGTGGCCTGAGTGGGTGTGTGAGCAGAATTTACACAGTTACAATGTCGGAGCGGGAGGTCACCGCCTGCCCTCGACTGCTTGAGTGCAAGATGAGACTCGAACTGGAAAGAAAGATCCGTCCCTTAGGTGAACTCGCTGGAAATGGGGGTGACGCAGTAATGAGGTCAGTGGGGCAGAAGAGTTTGAGAATTTACCTTGAAAATAAAGGAGGGGAGTGTCTTGAATGTGTCTTGGGTTCAGGGACATTTCGGTTCTTCCTGCAGTGATGAGTTGTAGAACCAGCGAAGAATCAGTCTGGTGCGGGTTTGGCAGGTCATAATCTTTCCAACAAGTTGAACGCTTGCTCTCCACGTTCCCCTTCACGTCGTGTATGGTTTCCTCAGCTCGGTCATAAAAAGTGTCCGTTGTGCTGAGATACATACGCTCGCCATCCATTTCCCCAGGAGCCTCTCCTAGCCCTTTGCTGTCCAGGTCACTCACAGTCGGAGCCCCAGCCCGACACCAGCTCTGTCAGTTCCCTGGTCTCAGTTGCAGTCAGGCCCTCCCACACTTGCCAATGGCTTTGGGCCAGGTCTGAACATCCCTCAGCATTTCGTTTATGGACTTTCTGAAATGTTGCATCTTTTGCAAGGTTTACAATCTGACTTGATCTGCACCGCACTTCCGCAGCCTCACAACACGATTCCCAGGGCGTTCAGTGTTGGGGGTGTGTGTGTGAGAGAGAGAGAGACAAGAGAAAGAGGTGGAGAGAAGTAGATTCTGGAGCTACACAGTGAGGGATGCCTGAGCGGAGCCCAGTTATGCAAATAGTCAATTCGTTCATGAAACCCCTTGTGTTGTGACAAGGCCTCTTTTCCTCTGCAGCCTCCGACCACAGGCACTCAGGCAGCTGACACCTGGACCAGCAGGACTTCCGGGTATTGCCGTCTTGGAACAGGTAAGGCATTGCCAGGGTTGTCTCGGTCTTGTAGAGGCAACACCCCGCTAAACTTTTATGAGACGCGGCAGTTAGTGGAACCCCTTTACTTATTTGACTGCACCTCCTGGCTTTCGGGATCTCACTTCCCTGACGAGCAGTTGAGCCTGGGGCTGCAGCAGTGAAAACGCTGAGTGCTAACCACTGGACCACCGGGGAAGTCCCAGAGCCACTCTACCTGCATGAACGATGCTTGCTCTCACTTCTCTCGGCCAGTCTGGGTCGCAGCCGTTGCAGATCACTTCTGTGACACAGGCCTGAGACACAGCCATCAGAGGCAGGGATTTCGTTACATTTAGGTCATAGAGATCTTCGAGTGAGTGAGCAAGCTGCATCCGCTAGGGTTTTTTTCAAGTGTAGGTGGCAGACACAGATGTGAAACCATCTTCTGCCCAAAAGGAGAGCAGACGGGCTTGTACAGAGAAGACCAGAGCCCCGACGTCCCCCTCCACCTCTCAGCTCTGCAGGCGCGGGCCCCACCCGTGGATGGGCTGGGCCCCCAGCGCAAGTCCCGTGACCGAATCTCCTTAGACCATCCCGGGTCACGCGCCTGTCCTCGAATCAGCCACTGTTTTTAAAAAGAGTTAATGTCAGGAGTTCCCCAGCTGTCCGGTGATTAGGACTCGGAGCTTTCACTGCTGTGGGTTCGGTTCCTGGTCGGGGAACTAAGATCCTGCAAGCCGTGTGGGTCCGTCAAAAAAAGAAAAGGAAAAGTTAACGCAAAAGCATTAACCCATGTATCTAGGAGCTCAAACAATACTCCTAAATAATATGCGTCAAAGAAGAGGTTGTGAGTGGACTGACAGAATATTCAGGACTTCCCATTGGCAGCCGCTCATCCACTTTCTGCTTCTGCGGCTCATCCTGTCCTGGTTCAGCGTTTCCTGCGGATGGGCTGAGGTTCTGTGGCCTGTCATGTCTGGCCTCCTCCCTCGGCGTTCGAGGCTCATCTGTGCTGTGGCCTGGGTCAGTGCTTTTCCCCCTTGGAGGAACCCATTCTTGCTCGTTCAACACTTGGGAGTATTAAGTGACATCCCACTTGCAGAAGGGCCTCCTTTAGGGCCTGTCCCGTACGAGGCGCTTAGGGTCCCCTTCCCCTCATGAGTCATTGAGTGTCACTGGCAGTGCCCTGCGCACAGGCCCTCGCGTGATCCGTGACACCAGCCACTCCATGCGCCAGGCCTTGCAAGAAGCAGAAAGACCAGGAGAGGCTCGGTCCCTGATTCCCCTCGATGCCGAGTCTGGTATCAGAGCAGCATCCTAGGGACCGTCGGGGCCGTGAAGTCCTGATGCCATGGCCCCCTCTCTGGAGAAAGGCTGCGATGACGCAGAAGCCGCCTCTTGCTGAAGCAGGACGTGCATTCAGAAGCAGGCACAAGAGCTGTGGGGCCGAGAGAGCCAGCGTGGCAACCACGGTCAGCCTCAGGGTGTCTGCAGACCTCTGGCCACCCGGCAGCCCTGGGGCCAAGGGTGGAGCGCCTTCGTGCTTGCGGACCCCGGTTGTTACCCCCAGCCTGCCCCTGCTCCTTGTCTGCCCTCAGCAGGGTGCAGCCTAGCCTCCAGGTGTGGCCGCGTGCCCGGCAGTTACCTGTGTGGTGTGGGGCGCCCCCGCTCGGCGGCTGCAAAGAGCCTTGACTAAGTAGCAGCATGGAAATGACACAGTTCCAGCCAGGAGGCTCTGGGACCCAGAAGCGACCTCTCACTGCACCCAGTTATCTGGGAAAAGATGGTGAACCATGAATTTTTTACGAACTAGGGAGGGAGGGGGAAGGATACAAAGATTAAAGGCACCCATTGAAAATCACATGTATTTTATTGCAGGAACAAAACCCTGGGACTCCCTGAAATTCTGAATTTTCCTGAGGGAAACAAACACCATAGACACCGAGCCCAGTTTATAAGGGTCCGGCGAGTGTTTCCCCCGAAAGGGCATAAATCCTCTTCCGCAGGCCCGCAGTGGAAGCAGCATTTGCCTGGGGAGGCCGGTGCCGTCTCTCCGGCCGGGTGCCCGCTGCGTGACCTAGCGGTGCCCCAGCTTTGGAGCTTTATGTCAGCAGGAGTATTTTTATTTAATGTCACATGGTAAACACAAAGAAAACCCTCTGTTCTCAGACCTCGTTTCAGCAGGGCGGGGAGTGAAGAGTTTAGCTCGTCGCCTTGTTTTCTGCCGAACTCAGTCAGGCTTCAGAATTTCTGTTCCTGGAGTGAAGCTTCCTGCCCCCGTTAGAGACACTGAAAACTTCCTTGTACTCATATCTTGCACTGTTTGTTTAGTTCTTTAATAAAGGAAACCCTAATCCAAGTGCAATTTCTGAAAGCCTTTCTTTCAACATTTTAAGAAGTTACTTCCCCTGGTGAGAAGCCATCTTGTCGCCCGTGTCGAGCTGAACGACAGAGCCTGCCAGGCTGGTCATTGCTCGTCCTCTCCTCTCTTACAGGGAGAGGACAGAAAGCCAGCGTACGCCTTTGATAAAGGCTGGCCAAGCTGGAGTGTCTTCTAGTAGGGGTGTGAGACAGGGCTCCAGGGTGGTGGGTAGGCGCGGGGATGGGGTAGGAGGAAGCCCTGGGCCTGGGCCTCGGCACTAACGTCCGACAACCACGGACAGTGCCTTTCCGTGCTCTGGGCCTCCATTTCCTCATGGACGTCGACATTCTAGGAATCAGCGAACTAAGATGGACTGGAATGGGTGACTTTAACTCAGATGACCATTACATCTACTACTGCAGGCAGGAATCCCTCAGAAGAAATGGAGTAGCCTTCATGGTCAACAGAAGAGTCTGAAATGCAGTACTTGGATGCAATCTAAAAAACGACAGAATGATCTCTGTTCGTCTCCAAGGCAAACCATTCAATATCACAGTTATCCAAGTCTATGCCCCAACCAGTAACGCTGAAGAAGCTGAAGTTGAACGGTTCTATGAAGACCTACAAGACCTTTCAGAACTAACACCCAAAAAAGATGTCTTTTTCATTATAGGGGACTGGAATGCAAAAGTAGGAAGTCAAGAAACACCTGGAGTAACAGGCAAGTTTGGCCTTGGAATATGGAATGAAGCAGGGCAAATGCTAATAGAGTTTTGCCAAGATAATGCACTGGTCATAGCAAACACCCTCTTCCAACAACACAAGAGAAGACTCTACACATGGACATCACCAGATGGTCAACACCGAAATCAGATTGGTTATATTCTATGCAGCAAAAGATGGAGAGGCTCTATACAGTCAACAAAAACAAGACCAGGAGCTGACTGTGGCTCAGATCATGAACTCCTTATTGCCAAATTCAGACTCAAATTGAAGAAAGTAGGGAAAACCGCTAGACCATTCAGGTATGACCTAATCAAATCCCTTATGATTATACAGTGGAAGTGAGAAATACATTTAAGGGCCTAGATCTGATAGATAGAGTGCCTGATGAACTATCGAATGAGGTTCGTGACATTGTACAGGAGACAGGGATCAAGACCATCCCCATGGAAAAGAAATGCAAAAAAGCAAAATGGCTGTCTGGGGAGGCCTTACAAATAGCTGTGAAAAGAAGAGAAGTGAAAAGCAAAGGAGAAAAGGAAAGATATACCCATCTGAATGCAGAGTTCCAAAGAAGAGCAAGGAGAGATAAGAAAGCCTTCCTCAGTGATCAATGCAAAGAAATAGAGGAAAACAACAGAATGGGAAAGACTAGAGATCTCTTCAAGAAAATTAGAGATATCAAGGGAACATTTCATGCAAAGATGGGCTCAATAAAGGACAGAAATGGTATGGACCTAACAGAAGCAGAAGATATTAAGAAGAGGTGGCAAGAATACACAGAAGAACTGTACAAAAAGGATCTTCACGACCCAGATAATCACGATGGTGTGGTTACTCACCTAGAACCAGACATCTTGGAATGTGAAGTCAAGTGGGCCTTAGAAAGCATCACACAAACAAAGCTAGTGGAGGTGATGGAATTCCAGTGGAGCTGTTTCAAATCCTGAAAGATGATGCTGCGAAAGTGCTGCACTTAATAGGCCAGCAAATTTGGAAAACTCAGCAGTGGCCACAGGACTGGAAAAGGTCAGTTTTCATTCCAATCCCAAAGAAAGGCAATGCCAAAGAATGCTCAAACTACCGCACAATTGCACTCATCTCACATGCTAGTAAAGTAATGCTCAAAATTCTCCAAGCTAGGCTTCAGCAATACGTGAACCGTGAACTTCCTGATGTTCAAGCTGGTTTTAGAAAAGGCAGAGGAACCAGAGATCAAATTGCCAACATCCGCTGGATCATAGAAAAAGCGAGAGAGTTCCAGAAAAACATCTATTTCTGCTTTATTGACTATGCCAAAGCCTTTGACTGTGTGGATCAGAATAAACTGTGGAAAATTCTTCAAGAGATGGGAATACCAGACCACCTGACCTGCCTCTTGAGAAATCTGTATGCAGGTCAGGAAGCAACAGTTAGAACTGGACATGGAACAACAGACTGATTCCAAATAGGAAAAGGAGTACGTCAAGGCTGTATATTGTCACCCTGCTTATTTAACTTATATGCAGAGTACATCATGAGAAACGCTGGGCTGGAAGAAACACAAGCTGGAATCAAGATTGCCGGGAGAAATATCAATAACCTCAGATATGCAGATGACACCACCCTTATGGCAGAAAGTGAAGAGGAACTAAAAAGCCTCTTAATGAAAGTGAAAGAGGAGAGTGAAAAAGTTGGCCTAAAGCTCAACATTCAGAAAACGAAGATCATGGCATCTGGTCCCATCACTCCATGGGAAATAGATGGAGAAACAGTGGAAACAGTGTCAGACTTTGTTTTTTTGGGCTCCAAAATCACTGCACATAGTGATTGCAGCCATGAAATTAAAAGACACTTACTCCTTGGAAGAAAAGTTATGACCAACCTAGATAGCATATTCAAAAGCAGAGACATTACTTTGCCGACTAAGGTCCGTCTAGTCAAGGCTATGGTTTTTCCTGTGTTTATGTATGGATGTGAGAGTTGGACTGTGAAGAAGGCTGAGCCCTGAAGAATTGATGCTTTTGAACTGTGGTGTTGGAGAAGACTCTTGAGCGTCCCTTGGACTACAAGGAGATCCAACCAGTCCATTCTGAAGGAGATCAGCCCTGGGATTTCTTTGGAAGGAATGATGCTAAAGCTGAAACTCCAGTTCTTTGGCCACCTCATGTGAAGAGTTGACTCACTGGAAAAGGCTCTGATGCTGGGAGGGATTGGGGGCAGGAGGAGAAGGGGACGACTGAGGATGAGATGCCTGGATGGCATCACGGACTCGATAGACGCAAGTCTGAGTGAACTCCGGGAGTTGGTGATGGACAGGGAGGCCTGGCGTGCTGCGATTCATGGGGTCGCAAAGAGTCAGACACAACTGAGCGACTGAACGGAACTGAACTGAAAATGGGCAAACTGACTGGGTGGCCTCCCGGTGCCTCTGATCCATCCTCTGAGCTCCGGGCCTGCGATGGGGAACCCGGCGTTGGTCTCATCCAAGCAGGGAGGGCGTGGAGCTGTCTGGGGAGGTCAGAGGCAGGCTCACCTTCTGAAGGCCGTTCTGCATCTGCGCGCTGGGCTGGGGGCCTGTACCCCGCGGAGGGTCTGGGAAGGCAGACTGGGCACAGCACAGGGACTGCTCCCTCCGGAGGTGCTGAGGCCGGACGGTCACTGGGGGTAATGATTGTGCTACGGTGTCTGCGCTGAGGGGACTGGACTCAGAAGAGTTTGAAGGCTTTTCCAAATCCAGCATCTGCAGTTCTGTGAGTCAGTGTGGGCCGATGACTGCAAGAGATGTGGCTACTAGAGCATCTCCAGCAAGACACACGGTGAACTCCGCAGGGACTCGCCACGCCAAGTGCTGGCGGGACCTCGGAGCAGTTGGGGCCCCCCTGCACCACTGCTGGGGCTGCTGAGCAGGACGGGCACCTTACAAAGCAGTGTGGCTGCTCCTCACAGAGGTGAACACGCGCCTGCCACACGACTCCCTAACACGTTGGTGTTTACCTGGGAGACACAGACATCATGCCCATACCAATGCCTGCACACAGGCGTTCGCACTGACCAAAACCCGAATAAGACCCGGCTGTCTCCAGCAGGCGAACAGACGACAAGCTGTGTACATCTGCGGACGGAGCACTGCTCTCTGACAGGAAGGACGGAGTTATCGGGGCTTTTGATGGCGGGATGGACCTCAAGAACAGCCAGGAAGGGAGCCAAGCATCCCAGGCAGTGTGCTCTTCAGTCAGCTCGGGCGACGTTCTGGAAAAGGCAGGATTCTGTAGGGGTCAGGGGTTGCAGGGCGGGGGTGAGGAGCAGGCTTGAATGAAAATGGGGGACGCCCGGGGGAGGACGGATCTGCCGTGTCCCGAGTGTGATGGTGGCTGAGCGCTCGCCTACACTCAGGTCTGTGTGTCAGGAGTGAGCCCTCAGCTCTGTAAATTAAAGAAGGGCACGGAAATGGTTCACGCGAAGGGCAGAAAGAAGCAGTCGGACACTCCCACCCCTCCCGGCAGTGACTGCCTTTAAACGGGGCCGTCACACCCGTTGGGGTGGCTCACGTATGCACAGACGTGGCGAGAACAAGCGTTGGCTGGCGTGGGGGGGAGCTGGGCGCTGGGCGCTGGGCGGGGGGCTGTAAATGGTGCGGTCGCTGGGTAAAACCATGTGGCGTTTCCTCAAAACACGGAATCATGATGTGATCAAGGTGGATCCACCCAGGAAAACTGAAAGCAGGGCCTTGAAGTGATATGCCAACACGCACACGCATGCTCACCGCGGGATCGTTCCCTGTAGCCAGGAGTGGAAGCGACCCAAGTGTCCATGGACAGGCAAACGGATAAACCCCACGCGGGCTGTCCCTACAGTGGGAGACCATTCAGCCTTCAGATCCGTGCACGCATCTGTATGTCCATCCATTCATACATTCATCCCTGCACTCTCCGCCCGCCTCTCCATCCATCCAGCGGTGAAATGCTTGCTGGCTCAGTCAGTGGACATCCTCTGCGGGGAGCTGGTCTGAGGGCCCCCAGATGCCCACCACCTCACTGCAGACAAGAGGCCACTGCCGAGCGAGCAGCTGCAGGTCAAGGCAGCGTCAGGCCGAAGCAGGAGAAGCCCCGCCCCACAAAGGGAGCAGGTGAGGCTTTCAGGAGGCTGCGAGCGCAGGGGGAACGCTCCTCCAGGCAGACAGCTCTGAAACGCAAGGACGCGGATGCACACGCTGCGAGGTCCTGAGACACAGGGCCGCTGCCGGGTGGAAAGGCCCGTCGGGACGCTGGCCTTCTGGGGTGGTGGGGGCCAAGGGTTAGGCGGGACTTCTGGCCTCCACGGCCATGCATTTCTGTCCCATTTGAATCTGTAGCATCTTTCAGAAGAGAGGTACAAAGGGGAAGGAAGGACAGGTGCCGCTGGCCGTCAGGGGGTTTTGTCCTGTGCAGACGCGCCCAGAGCCCCAGGTGAACCCAGGCTGGGGTCTGAGTACGGTCTGGGACGGAGGAGCTGGGCGGGGAGTCCCTGCGTTACCTGCAGACACCCCTGGGGGGCAGCAGAGGCCGCAGAACTCGCTCAGCGTGTGGAGCAGGGACCGGCCAACCCCAGTGTGGGCGGAGGACCGGCCCTGTCCGCCTCCTCCCCTCAGGCCCTCCCACCTCAGCAGCCATCCTGCGTCTTCCCAGAGGTCAGAGGCCGCCTCTGCTCTCCGCCTCCCTCCCCGCCGCGCCCCCCCTCCCTCCCCCGGCCCCTCCCCCACCCCTCCCTCCCTCCCCCACCCCTCCCTCCCTCCCCCACCCCTCCCTCCCTCCCCCACCCCTCCCTCCCTCCCCCCACCCCTCCCTCCCTCCCCGCCACCCCTCCCCCACCCCTCCTCACGCCTCCCTCTCTGCCTCTCTCCCCATCCAAGGAGCCACCTGATGACGAAGCTCTTTGTCCTTCAGAGGTGTCAGCATCTGTACTTTATGCCACAGTCACCTGCCGAGCTTGTCCTGGGGCCTGGACTCTGAGCCGCAGGCTGCAGGGCTAGCAGGAAGCTCAGGTCCAGCCCTGACACCTGGGAGCCCGTGGGGTGAGCCCCGTGTGGGCATTGCCCTCAGCGCTAGGAAGTCCCACTGGACAAGACTGTCTCGGCCGTGGGTCCCACCGGCCTCTGGGCCCCACGCTCACTAAGACTGGCCTCAGGTTTAGCTTTGTGCTTCCTGGTGCTGCAGAGAGAAGGGGAGCAATCCAGGTGCCTCCCCCGCTGTCCACGGTCAGAAGCCTGAGCTGCGCAGACTCCGCGGGGAGGGCGGGCCTCTCCAGGCTTTCTGCAGGGGCTGCTGCAGGGTCCGAGCTGCCCCTTGCTTGGATGTGGCCCCGGAGCATCACTCAGACAGGACTGGGCTGCTGGGGGACGGAGAACAAGCCTCCCCCGGGGCTCAGCCTTGGGGCCCTCGGGGCCATGACTTTCCCTGAACAGCAGGACTCTCAGAGCGGGTGTTCAGTCCTTTAAAAAATTGAGGCGTGATGTCCATGCGGGGGCTGCCCTTGGCATGCCATCCTGAGTTCTGACATACATGTGTCGACCCATAACTGTGACCCCGTGCCCCGCCCCCAGCTCCCCCTGGCCCCCGGCTCTTCTCTGTCCCCACAGTTTTGCCTTTTCCAGGACATCACCTGGAGAAGGAAACGGCAACCCACTCCACTGTTCTTGCCCGGAGAATCCCACGGACAGGGGAGCCTGGCGGGGTGCAGTCCATGGGGTTGCAGAGAGTCGGACACAACTGAGCTGCTGAACAATAAAACACGCCCCTGTGCAGAGCCGCACGGTGCGCGCTGGCAGGGCTGCTGGGGACGGTGCGCTGTGCGGACACGCGTGGGCGAGCGTTTGCACGTGGGTGCTCCTGTGCGCCTGCAGCTGTGTGTCTCTGGTCCCTCCTGGGGTGCCGGCGGCCCCGCTCGCCCGCCCGCCCCGCTTGCTGCCTCTCCAGCGATGAGCTCCGACCCTTGACCCCGTCAGCTGACACTCAGTCTGCCTTCCTCCCGCCCGCCACGAAGGGCATGGCCCGTCCCGGCCACGGCAGGCACTTCTGTAGAGACGCTCAAGGGACCCCTGTGAGCGCAGCTCCTGCAGGGGCCTCATGCTCCTGCGCGCCGTGTCTGTCCTTGTCCTCGCCAACGGGGGCAGGCGGGCCGCACCGCGCCTCCATCCTGGCCAACCCTCCAGTGCGACCGGTCAGACTCCCGGTGTGCGGGGGCACCCAGTGGGGGCTTGACATCCGCCCAGGTTGCGGTCCTGCTGGGCCCTCCGGGGGTCAGCCGCCGCCAGCGAGTCCTTTGTGGCCCCCCGCCCGCCATGCACTCTGGGGGGTGAGCACTGGTCCTGAGCACCGCTGGCCGATCCCTTCCCTCCCCAAACGAGCGAGGACAGCAGGCTTCAGCCAGCGCGGCTGGAGACGGTGACCTTCACGGCTGACTGCCTGGTTGTCGACACACAGGCCTTGCGTGGCCTCGGGCCTATCGAGGGGCTTCTTCACCCGCTGTGTGTCTGAGGGAGACCCCAGCACCCCAGCATGGGGCTGGGGGCCGGGGACTCTCTGGGGCATGGCCTGGCACAGCAGAGGTGTCCGGGGTCTGGATGCAACGTGGGCCGTGGCGCTGTGGGGCGCGGGGTGAGGGCTGGGGTGGGAACCTGCCGGCCCCCGGCCCATCTCCCCGCACGTCGCACGTGGCTCCACCAGCGGGAGGGGCTTCTCTCCTGTACCCGAAGGCCTCCCAGCTCCCGTCTGTCCCCCGCCGCCGCGTGTCTGCTGTCCCTCAGCAGCCCCCCAGGGCTGTGGCCCCCAAGGGCCTGCACTTCGGGAGCAGAGCGGCCTGAAACCAGAGAAACAAACACAGGGGCATTTGGCTTAAACTCATTACGCCGCCTGCTCGTGATCCCGGCCTGCTGCCCGGCCTTTTAATCTCGTCCGGCCTAGGGATAATTTGTTTAGCTGTGCTGATCATTTGAAGGTTGATTCAATTGCACTGGGGTTATTTATTTGTGCCTGGATTTGCTAAGTGTCACTGGAGGTGCATGAGGTCTTCATTAGGGTGGCTAGGTGGCTTTGTCAGGGTGACGGCCCCTCCCGCCCCCCTCCCCACCCCCTCCCCACCCCCTCCCCACCCCCTCCCCTGCTCTGAGCAAGGGGGTGGGGCGGGGAGCAGGGGCCCCTGCCGCCCAGGGAGGGCGTGGCCATCTCGGTTGGGGGCGGGGCCGGTGCCCAGGTGCCGCCTGTCTTGGGGAGGCGGATGCTGTGGGGGGTCCAGACCCGGGTTCTGATTCTTGCTCTCATTCTCGACCACCTGCAGCTCCACTTATGAAAATGGCGGTTCTAAGTGAGTTCAGGCGACCTGCTCACCTGCACTCCTCCCCGCAGTGTGTGTGTGCACGCTCAGGCGTGTCCGACTCTTTGCAACCCCATGGGCTGTAGCCCACCAGGCTCCTCTGTCCACGCCATTTCCCAGCAAGAACACTGGAGTGGCTGCCAAGTCCTTCTCCAGGGGATCTTCCGACCCAGGGATCGAACCCGGGCGTCCCACATCCTGCATTGCAAGAGGATGGTTTACCACGAGCCATCTGAGGGGCCCACTCTCCCCTTTTAGCCCCCTCCTTGCATAAGGACCCCAGGAGGACCCTAAGGCACCCCTCCCCAGCCTCGGATTTCCCCTGGCACTGGGAACACCCAGCTTCCCTCTTGTTGCACCTCCCAGGGGTGGGCTGCATAGTGGCTGGTGCCCGCGGACACCGAGGTCACACGGAGGGCAGGTGGGGCCAGCTGGCCGGCACAGTGCCCAGAGCTGGGCTCACTCTCCGGGCAGCTGGGAATGATGGATGGCCCTGCGGTGCCCGCCCAGGATGAGCGGCCCTGGCAGCTCGCCGCATTCCTGGCCTAGGGTCAGACGCCTGGCCGGCTCCTCCTGCCCGGCCTGTGTCCTCCCAGCCCACCTCACTGTGAATCATGCCGGGGGTGGGTGGGCGGGGGGCCCCACCCCCGTGATGGTGCATGGGGTCACCCCAGGGCTGCCCATCCCGGCCGGCAGGCTCTCCAGCCCAGAGCAGGCGCATTCTGGGTGGGGTGGAGGGCCTGGGCCAGGGGCTGCAGTGACCACACCCGGGAGGTGGGCACGGGGTGGGGGTGCCCCAGAGACTGCCGGGAGGGTGGGAGGGCGGCCATCATTCCCATCTCTGATGCAGGAGCCAAGGCGGGGCGGGGTGGGGAGGGGTGTGGGGGCAAAGATCCCGCCCACGTTCCCCACCCAGGAGGCACCCAGGACCAGCTTGTCCTTCCATCCTTTCTGGGGAGGAAGCAGGGCAGAGCCGAGTTGCCCCGTAGACAGA
Source organism: Capricornis sumatraensis (assembly GCF_032405125.1). NCBI lineage: Eukaryota > Metazoa > Chordata > Mammalia > Artiodactyla > Bovidae > Capricornis > Capricornis sumatraensis. The sequence goes on from NC_091071.1 coordinate 856,322, forward strand.
GCTTCCTCAGGGAATAAGCGCAGTCCTAAGAGCTCAGCAGGTCTCAGGTGCTTAGGCTGACCCCTCAGCTGAACCTGGAGGAATCTGAGGCCCAGAGAGGGAAAGCAGTGCCTGCCGAGTCACATGGCACACCAGAGGCCCCACAGGGACCCCTGTCAAGGGCCACGCGAGGAAGAGGCTGGTAATGACCCAGAAGCCAAGCCCTCCATCCACAGACATCGATTTGCTGAGGCCCAGAGAGGTTAGGTGACTTGTCCAAGCGTGCACAGCTGCCCCCACTGAAGAGCCGCCTACAGACCTGTCTGCTTCCACCCCCATTCCCGGACCTGCAAGACAGGCTTCAGGGCCGTCCTGGGAAAGACTCGGGGACACCCCACCAGCCAACCCCAGGAAGAGACTCTGAGGAGGTGCGTGCAGGGTGGGGGGGGGTGAGGCGGGGGAGGGGCAGCCGTTGGGGGCAGGGCTCCATGCAGGTCGCCCTGGGGGCGGCTGTGGCTCTCTCTGCTGCAGGGCCCTGGGCAACGCCGTGGGGCACCCCTCAGGGCCGGCCCCCTCCTACAGGTGAGGGGCATGTCGTCAGGTGCTGGTGACCCTCTGTGTCCTGGACCGTCTCCTCCTGACACTGTGGCGTCTCATGGTCCTCGCGTCGTGGATGGAGAAAGGGGCTCAGAGAGTCCCGGCCAGCTCAGAGCCCAGAGGCTGCAGCAGGAGGCCCTCCTTCCTTCTCCCCGGCCGGGTGCCCTCACTGAGCTCCTCTGCTGCCTCGAGTCGCCGCTGTCGCTGCCCTGGAGAGCTCCGAGGGAAGTGCGTTTCTGACTCACCTGAATGCCCCCAGATGTCCCCGTGCTCTGGGCACTGCGAGAGGGTCAGTCGCACCCTGGGTCAGCATCTGGACTGTCTGTCCTGCTGCGTGTTCCCGTTACGCGTGCTGTGTAGCAAACCATGGGACAACACTCGCTGCCGCGCGAGACTGTGGGGCAGGAGCCGGGCTGGGCTCAGCGGGTCCTCCTGCTCTCCGTGATGCTGACTGGAGGCCGCCTGGGGCGCTCAGCCCGGGATGGGCCGGTCTCGTGGGTCCCAGACAGAGTCACTCACGTGCCTGGCACCATGACCGGGATGGCTGGACGGCTGGGCTCAGCTGGGATTGTCCGCTGGGGCTCTCACCTGTGGCCTCTCCGGAGGAGCTGGACTTCTCATGTGACAGCCCAGGGCCCCCAGAGCCTGGAGGCAGTGTCCTGGAGGCAGAAGCCACCAGTGTCTTTGGGCTGGACCAGAAGCCAGCAGCGTGGCGCCGGTCCCCTGTTCCCTCTCTGTTAATTGTGGCAAAACACTCAGAATGCAGGTGGTTCCAGTGGTGAAGAACCCACCTGCCAGTGCAGGAAACTCAGGTTCTGTCCCTGGGTTGGGAAGATCCCCTGGAGGAGGGCATGGCAGCCCACTCCAGTGTTCTTGCCTAGCGAATCCCATGGACAGAGGAGCCTGGCGGGCTACAGTCCATGAGGTCGCAAAAGAGTCAGACAGACTGACTTAGCGCACACACATAGAACACAGTAGTTATTACACCATCTTAACCATTTGTAAATGTCAATCCAGCGACATTAAAGTTACTTACAACGTTGTGTAACCATCACCATCCGTACCTGAAATATTTTCCTCACTTGGAACAAAATCTCTGCCCCCATTACGCGCTGACTCCCCCTCGCCCTCCCCCAGGCCCTGGCTCTCAGCCTCTACTCTCTGTCCCTATGGATTTGACTGCAGCGGGGGCCGCCTCTGAATGTCTTCACAAAGTGTCTGTCCCTTGTTACTGGCTGACTTCAGCAAGCACATTGCCTCCAGGTCCATCTCGCAGCAGATGCCGGCACCTCCTTCCTCTGTCAGAGCGGAGTCGTATCCCGTTGTGCGGATGGACCACACTTTGCTATCCGTTCATTCACTGATGGGCATCTGGGGCTGTTCCACGTTTTGGCTGCAATAATGGTGCTGTGGCCGTGGGTGTACAAGGGCCTGAATCCCCAGGCTTTTGGGGGGCATGCCCTGCCGTGCAGCCTGCAAGAATTAGTTCCTCAACTGGGGGCTGAAGCTGGGCCTTCAGCAGCACCCTAACCACAGGGACGCCAGGGGCCCCTGCCTGCTCCTTCTAAAAATGTTCACGAGCTGATTTAACGTTGGCTGCGCTGCGTCTTATCGCCACGGGGCTCTCTCTCGTCCTGACCAGCGGGGGCTGCTCTCTAGCTGTGGGGCACAGGCCCCTCCTTGCTGTCCTTCTTTTGCTGCAGAGCATGGGCTCCAGGGTGCACAGGCTTCAGCGCCCCTCTCGGGCTTAGCTGCCCCGAGGCACGTGGAATCTTCCTGGGCCAGGGATGGGGTCTGTGTCCTGTGCGTGGGCAGGTGGATTCTTATCCACTGACCGCCAGGGAAGTCCCCCATGCACTCTCGATAAGCAGCCGCGGAGCCCACAGAGTCAGGGGAGGGCGTGCAGGGAGGTCTTGGGTGCCCCCCGCCATGCTCTCAGAGAGAGGCCGCCTGGATGCCTCGGGTCACGTGGTGAGTCAGGACGCAGCGGCAGGGATGGTCAGCGTGGAGGAAAGGGGGCTGGGGGCCCGGGGTCTGGGGTCTGGGAGGGCAGGTGGGAGGCAGAAGTGGCCTGAGAAGGGAGGGCTGTGGCTGAGGCCTCTGGGGATGAGGGCCTGGGGTCACAGGGGACGCAGGGGGTCTGGGTGTGAGGCTGGGCTCCGCCCTCCGGGAGCTGTGTGACTTGAGTCTCAAATGTCCTCCTGAGAGGATGGGAGGGTGGGGCGAGGATGGCACCGTGGCCCTCGAAGGCAAGTTCAGCGGGGCCTCTTGCCTGGCTCCCAGCCGCCCAGGTGATGGAGGGCTGTAGACCCACCCGCGAGGGCCCATGGTTATGCCCCCAGGGGTCAGAGTCGGGAGGGCTGGGGGTGGGGGCTTCCCAGAGCACCGGGCAGAGGGGCTCCCGGTTCCCTGCAGTGGAGCGGTGCCAGCCCGCCTGCACCGACACCCCCAGGGCCGCCTCTGGAGGCTGCAGCACTGGACGGCTCCCTTCCTGGGCCCCTACCCTCGGAAGGCTGGGCCAGCTTCCTTACCGGGACAGGGCTGCTCAGGAGAGCCTTTCAGGGGCTTCTCAGGGCAAACTTGGGAACATGGAACTTCACCCCAGCAGCATTCCAGCGGTCAGATGTGTCCTGGGAGACCCAGGGGAGGGGAACAGACTGCCTCTGGGGGCAAGCAGACCCCACAACTACAGGGGGCGGGGGCCCGGCCCAGAGCCCTTGACTGCAGGGCACAGGGGCCCGAGGAAACAGCTCCAGGAGCATCCAGCAGGCGCCCAGTGTGCGCGGCACAGGGGTGTGCAGTGACTAGGCCAACCAGGCGGGCCCTGCCGCCGGCAGTGGGCACCGGGGAGGGAGTGAGGCCGAGGGGGGCACCTCGCAAGGGTCGCGCCCACACATGCCTCCATGCCTCCCTTGCCCCCGCCGTGGGCCTCGCACCCTCCCCGCCTCCCCCTCAGCCCGCCTCTCCTTGCACATCAGCCAAGTTCCAATTCCCCCAAGGCTGCCTCATCAAATATTCCTTCTTTCTCATCACCATAATTTTTCATTTGTAGCTTAAACTGCACCTGGGGTTCTCAGAAATCCACTCGCTGCCCTGCAACTTGCCAACTTCTCAGACGTCTCATCCTCCTCCTCCGTGTCTTTCCTTCTGGAGGAGGAGCCGGGCCGTGGGGGGCGGGGGGCACCCGGCGCAGTCTGTAGGACTTTGCCTGGAAATGGTGGGCCTCGGGCCCCACTCTCAGCTGGGAAGAAGGAGCCCTTCCCCAACCATCTGTCCATCCTTCCCAGGCATGGTGGACTAGACGGGTTAGTCAGGCTTGACCATTTTTCCAGCACTTTCCATGTGCCGGGCACTCTCTACTGGACCCGCTGAGATTATCTTGTGAACACTGAACTCCGCACCCCCTTGGCAGCCCCCTCTCACCCCCGGAGAACTGAGGCTCGGGAAGGCTGCGGCCCCTGGTCACATGGACGGTAGTGAGCAGAACTGGGGTCAGAGCCCAGGCCTCTGGGGTCTCAGTTTGGTCAGGAGGAGGCGCGTGGATAGGACACCAGGGTGCAGAGCAGCTCGCAGCCTTGGCAGGGCACTGGGCAGGGGCCCAGCACAGGTGAGCCAGGAGGTGGGGAGCACGGGGCAGAGTGGCTGGACATGCCGTGGAGGGTCAGAGCACAGGCCGGGGCTGGGCCCATCCTGGGCAGCCTGTGCAAGCCCTGAGCCCCGGTCTGGTGGCGGGGGCGGCTCTGCTTGCTGGCAGTGTCTTCGGGGAACCTCTGGTGGCCCTCCGCTGGGGGGCGAAGGCAGAGCCCCACCCACAGCTCCTCATCCAGGATGCCTGCCCCCCAGCAGGCCCGAGTCCTGGGGGGTGAACGCGAAGACACAGCCGGCCTGCCGGCTGCGCCTCTGTCCCCCAGAGGCAGTGTCGCTCAGCCCTCAGCAGGAAGCAGCTCCTGCTCCCCGCACACCCTGAGGGGCTCGGTGGTGTGTTTTTAACCCATTACACGGATTATTATTCCATTAGTGAGGTCACACAGTGGGGACCGCAGGACTCTCATCTCCAAAAGGCCTTGAGAGCATTGATCACTAAAAATTAATTAAAGCATCTAATCTCTAAGTGCCTCCAGGCTGCAATATTCCCTTCCTGTGTCAGCTGAGAGAAACACAGCCCTGGTTACGGGAAGCTCCTGGCGGCCGGTGGGGGGTAGGGACCACGCAAAGGCAGCCGGGCAGAAACCAGACGCCCTAGAAGGGGGCGCAGGGGGCGCAGGGGCGCAGGGGCGGGTCGTCCTCCCGCCGCCTGTGCGGGGTGGCGCCGCTTCCTGGGCTGAGGCCCCCTGCCCTCCTGCGAGGAGGCCACTTGCTGACCTTGAGGGCCTTCCTCTGCTTCCACTGTGTCCCCGGGGGGATGTGAGGAGAAGCAGGCATGGCTCTCGACGACCCCCAACCCCAGGCCCCGCTCTCTCATCAGTTACTGAGTCTCCGGGGCCCATTCTCACCCTGACTCCCCCCAGATCCGAGAGAAGCTTCCGGCACTCTGCAGCCTTGCCAGGCTGACTCTCGGCTGTAAACGTCACACCAGCCAGAAGATAGAACTAATAACGAAGGTTCTCCGGGCTCATTATGTTCCCGGCTTTCTCTCCCCACGGGAGCTCTGGACGCCAGATGAGGAGGTTTGGGAAGCAGAGCGGCCTGGCCGAGGGCTATCCTCGGAGTGGGCCGTGGTGGGCTCAGTGGGCGTCAGATGCAAAGGGCAGGTGTGCTGGGGGGACCCGGAGGCCGTCGGCCTGGGCACCATGTGCCCAGCATGTGGACGTGTGTGTGGCCTCCACAGCCCCAACTTCAGAAAGCCAGGGCCTCGGGGGTGCCCCGGACGGGCGTGCCTGGCCACATGTCCAGGACACAAGGGTAAATCCAGGTTCCTCGTTAACTTAGGGGGGGTGGTTGTGCCTGGGGTCGGGACTGCTGGGAGGACGTCGATGAGATGGGGGTTTGCCAGCCCCAGGTCGCGGGGCATGTCCTGCTTAGCGCTGACTTAGCGGAGTGCGGGCGTCAGGGGCCCCTCAGCCAGGCCTCAGCCTGGTCCGCCAGCTGGGCTGGTGGCAGGGCTGGAGCGGACGTCTGGTGGGCAGGAGGCCAGGGCTGAGGTCCCCCGCGGGAGGCAGGGCAGGTGGTGCTGGCTCAGGACTGCAGAGGGACCTCTGAGGAGGGCACGCCGCTCTAGTGGTCACTGGTGGCCGCCTGTGTCCGGCTAGCGGGCGAGGGGGTAGGAGTCTGGGGCGTCGCGGCCAGGAAGGAGGCTCTGGACGATGCTGCAAAGGCCACGAAGCCAGAGCCCGGTCAGGAGCCGGGAACCCGGGCCTCGGGTCACACGCCTCCGCGCTGCGTCGGGGGGTCACCCGGCCTCCAGTCCTGGCCTGGCCTCAGAGGAGCGAGGCGGCCAGCCGGTCTCTGAAGGGCGGAGTCCCTGTAGGCACGCTCTGAACCCTGCCGTGCTCCAGGGTCAGCAGCCGCGGGGGCCACACCCCGGGCCAGGCCCCTGGCCCGGCAGGAGCGCAGCCCGTTGGTCGTGAGCGTCTTTGTTTTTCAAAGAGAAACAGGGAACGTGTCAGTGGTCAGCTGTGCCTGGCTCTGGACTGCAGCCGCCAGGCTCCTCTGCCCATGGGTTTCCCAGGCAAGGACACTGGGGTGGGCTGCCGTCCCCTTCTCCAGGGCATCTGCCCCACCCAGGGATCAAACCCGGGCCTCCTGCACGGCAGGCGGATTCTTTACCACTGAGGCACCGGGGAAGCCCAGAAAGAGAGTTTATTTTTATTTGTGTGGCTGCACGGGGTCTTGAGTATGTGCCGCACGCAGACTCTTCAGTTGCGGAAGGTGGGATCCAGCCCCTCGATGGGGGTCGAACCCGAGGCCCCTGCGCTGGGAGCCTGGAGATTCAGCCCCTGGATCACCGAGGGAGCCTTGAGAGAGTGTCTGGTTGTTGACCCGCTTAAGGAGTGAGGCTTCTGCCAGGGCGGGGGAGCGTGGGTGGGCAGGGCTGTCTTCAAGGGGCTTGCTTCCTCGCTGCAGGAACCGACACTCAACAAGCAGCTCCAGTCTCAGGCACTCAGGGCTGTGATGGGGAGAGGGGCTGCGGGCGCCCAGACCAGGGGGCGGGGCTCCCAGGGGAAAGCGCTAGGCAGGGCTCTCCCCGCTCACACCTGTGGCGTGAGTGACTCTTCTCCAGTGAAGGTGTGCAGAGGGAGGAGGGGCCAGCACTCACACAGGCCTGGGAGAGGGGCCGCCCAGAGCAGGAGCCGATGATGCTGGTGAGCGCGATGCTGCTGATGCCGAGGGTGACAATGCTGGCGGCGATGCTGGCAACCGTGGTGACGGTGGGGTTGGTGACAAGGTGGCCGCGCGGATGGCGGGGGCACAGGGAGACGCTCGTGGTGGAGCTGATGGTGACTCAACCGTCCCAGGGCCGCCTCCACCCCTGTCAGGGGTCCAGCTCAGCTGACAGGGCTGGAACCGGAGTGCTGGCTCGTCGGGAGCCGGCTGCCTTTTCTTGCCTCTGAGCTCTGCTCTCTGACCCCCTTGCCTTTCCCGTGGCCCCGGGTGGAGTGCAGGCCCGGGGCCCCTCCCGGTCTCCACACAGGGCTTCGGTCTGTGCTGTGTCCCATCTCAGGGGCAAGGACCATCCAGGCTTTGGTGCCCCTCAGCCACACCCCAGGTCACTCCCAGTCTGGTTGGTTGGGGAGGTGAGCTTCCATCTTGGAAGGGTTGGCCACCTCTCGCTGAGTAGCCCTTATTGGGAGGTGACAGCTGGCAGCTGCCAGACCACTGTCTCCAAGGCTGGCTGTGACCAGGGGTCTTATCAGGCAGGACTGACCGCCCCACCCCCCAGTTCCCCCCAACCCTCCTCCTGGACCAGCCGCATCTTCCTTAAGAAGAAGTGATCGTGATTTGAAACAAAGATCACTTCGGAGGTTCTAGAAATCCAGAGAACCTCCCTACAGGAGGCCCCTGTGGGGACCCCATGCAGCCACGGTGCCCACACGGTGCAGTTTTATTGGAAGGGAACCAACCTGTGAGCCTCTGCCCCCAGCTGGCCCCGAGCCCACGCAGACACCGGTCGCGGAGGCTGAGGAGCCGGCTGAGAGCGTGGGACGAAGTCTCCTTCCCGGGGCCACGGTCCACGTTCCTCACGCTCCCTAGTCTTCCCCAGGCCCTCCGAATGTGCCTGCCCTGGCCCCTCCCTCACACCCTGTCGGGCACTCAGCGGGCACCAGGCATGGATCTCCACTCACCTCTTTACGGATGACAAAGCGGAGGCGCCCGAGGCAAACCTCTCCAGCTTCAGAGCCCGGATGCTTGGCCGGGGTCCAGCCCCCTCCCCGCTCCCGTGTTCCAGCCGCGCGGGCTCCCCTGAGTCCTGCTCACACGTGCTGGAACAACCTTCTGACCTCAGCCAAACAATCATACCTTCACACTCCCTGGACGTCCCCTGTCTCTGGGGCTGAGCCCTGGGTGGGGATCCCCCCCAGAACAGACAGGTGAGGCATCATCCCAGGGCTTGGAGCCAGCTCACGGGGAGGGGGGCAGTTGGGAGGACCAGGCCTGTGAGTGAGAGCATTCTCCTGGTTCTCTGGATGCCCAGCAGGCATTTCTAGGGCCAGGTGGGGCAGTGATATCCCTGAGTCCTGCCGGGGTGTGGGGACGAGAGGACCCAGCTGGGGGCGGTAAGGCGATTCCGGTCCTGGTGGTGGCAGAGAGGCAGGGAGCTGGGGAGGGGCCGGGGGTAGCCAGGGCCTCTGGTGTCCGACGGGCTTAGGTGGCATCCGTCCGGGCGTGGGGACACGTGGGAGCTTGGGGCGGCTGGGGGCTGTAGTCATGATGCCACATGGGGAGACCGAGGCCCTTCTGCGTGTCTTGCCCACTTCCCACGACACAGATGGGAGCAGCCAGGAGGAGGGGCTGCTCAGGGACCTGGCCCCCCCAGCCCTGCACGGGTGTCCCCGGAGGCCGGTGGAGGGGCCGCAGCCTGCAGGGTGTCATGACCGGTGCAAACGGCCTTGAGAGAGGACGGTGAAGAGCCACCCGCGTGACCGCACCAGCAGCCGCGTGGATGCCGGCCCTCCCCGCGGACGTCCCGGCACAACCCGCGGTGCTCACGAGCTTGGCAAGCAGCTCCCAGCTTTTAATTTGTGGGGAAGCGACCTTTTATATTTCAGATCACATGAAGTTAATTTGCACTCCAAGTTCAAGAGAGCTTCTGAGAAGGTACAAATGTGATTTCTTAACAGCTGTTCCTGTAGGACGCAAGATGACAGAATGATGAGCAGTGAGGATTCATCTTTAGAGAGAGAAAGAGACGCTCCCTCCCCAGGCCGGCCCGGAGGGCGGCCAGCGGAAGAGAGCAGCCTGTGGCAGGGTGGGGGCCAACTGCTCAGCTTGCATGAGGCCCCGCAGCTGTCCCACTGCTGCTCGAATGCCGCCGATGACGGGGAGCTCACTGTCTCCAGGGCGGCGTGTCTGGCGCTGCTCAGCTCGGCTGTGGGAAGGTCTTGCAAGTGCTGGGTCTAACCTGCTTCTGCCGGTGGTGCTCTGCCCCCAGAAGATGCACGGGTGACCTCCCTTCCTCCTCCTGCTGCCCTTCTGGCGTCTGAAAGCGGGCAGCTCATCCTGCCCTCTGCTGGCCACCTCCGATTCCTTAACGGCTTGTCCCAAGCTGCCGTCCGGGTCCTCCCACCCTGTCCCTGAGGGTGTTCCGATCCACCCAAGTCCCTACAGTCAGGCACTCAGAACCAATCAGAACGTGCCTTTTTCTGACCAACTGGCCAAGATCCCTGTCACCTTCCTGCCTCGGGACACCACACATCCAGCCCGGCAGCCGAGGGTCACACTGGGCATGACCTTCAAGACACTGCTGGCCCGACCGGTCAGCATCCAGGGAGCAACTGCACGGAGCAGTTCCACGCGGATCGCCGTGGGGGGTCGGGCAGGGAGGCGGCCGCAGGGGTGGCGGGTCTAGTCTGAGGACCAGCTGACACTGATGGGGGCTGTGGCTTTGGGGTGAGCCCAGCAGTCACGAGGTCTTCCCTGCCATCCCCCCAGGCCCACCTGGGCCCCTGACGACTGGCCCCGGGCTGGCCACCTGACTTAAGCTAGACCAATCGGACTGGGAGTCAGGATAGTGGGTCAGTCCCTGCAGCTAGCCATGGAGGAGCTCTGTTCCCACAGGGTCTGGGAAATTTGATGTCTGTCTGCAGAGAGGTGGGGGTGGCCCCCGTGTCACCTGCCCCCCTATCCACGTAGACCCAGAAGGTCACAAGGGAAGGGTTGGTGCTGGGTACCCGGCCCCGGGACTCGGCTCCAATTCCGACCTCAGCCCCTCCTGCAGCCAGGATTCTCCAATGTCCTCTGCCTCGTGGGAAGATCCAGGCAGCCCTGAGGTGCCAGCCTCTCAGGCCCACCCTCCTTGCTGCCTGGAGGGGGGTTGGCCAGCAGCCCGTTGGCCCAGGCCCCTGGCAGCAGCGTGATTTTGCTCCCTTTGTGATTTGCTCCTGCCGCCCTTGGGGACAGTTCCTGGCTTCTGGCTCTGTACCTGCCCAGGTGTGGAGCCCGCCTGCCAGTCGGGGCTGGCCGAGGCCTGGAATCGGGGAGAGCGTCCAGGCCGAGCAGATGCTTCGCTGCTTGGCCGAGAGTGGTTGAGACCAGCCTGGGTTCAGTCTTGCCTGGGCCCTGCTCAAGCCAGAGCCTCTGGTCTCCCCCTGCAGGACGGGGGATGGTTACGTCCCCACCTCCCCCCAGGCCAGCTGTGACAGCTCTAGGTGGGACGCCTGGCATGGAGCCAGTCCTGGGGAGGGCTGCCTGCCTGCAAGGTGGCGCGCTCATGGGGCGGCATGGGTGCTGGCTGAGGGTCAGAGTCCTCCTTCCCCTCCAGGTGGGCCGCCCCACTCCTGGCCCCTCCCTGCCGGTCCCCCGCCCCCTGCCCCAGCCTCACAGTCAGCATGTGTTACAAGCGGAATTGCGTCCCCTCCAAACTGTGGAGTCCAGAGTCCCAGCAGCTCAGGCTGCGACTGTGGTGGAGATGGGTCTTTAAAGGGTGAACTAAGGTAAAACGAGGTCACGTGTGTGGCTCCTAATCCAGTCTGACAGGTGTCCTAATAAGGAGATTAGGACACAGACGCGCAGAGGGACGACCACGTGGGGCCTGGGAGAAGACGGCCATCTGCACATCAAGGAGAGAGGCCCGGGGAGGCGCAGCCCGGCCCGCACCGGCGCTGCGGCTTCCAGAGCTGACAAGAAACAGGCGTCTGCTGCTTCCCCGCCCGGGCGGCATCTGCAGCTGCGCGGCCCCGGAGCCGTCAGAGGCCTGTCCAGGCGGAAGGAGGGGCCACAGCTGACTCCCCTCCCCCCTTGATGGGGGAAGGTTCTGGAAGAGCAGGTGGCCCTGGAATGTCATTGCTGGGGAAGTCCATGTGCTCCAGTGACGCTCGAAGACAGTCCAGGAGGGGGTTCAGGCAGGAAGCGCGGGAGGGGCGGGTGGCGAGGGAGCCGACTGCATAGACACGGCGAGGCGGAGGCGTGGAGCGGGGCCGGGGGTGAGAGGCGAGGGTTAAGATGGTTAACGAGCAGCCGGGGGCCAGGGCCCAGCGTGCAGCCCTTGAGAGCACAGCCCTGCGGCCCGGGAGGCAGGAGGTGCCCCGGGACAGCAGGGAGCTTCCGGTCCACCGCCCCGCCCCCGGCCCTTCCGTCCCCCACCCACCCCCCTGGGTCTGCGGGCATCAGGATTTGTGGGCCGCGCTGGACCGCGTCTCAGTGGGTTTTACTTCGCTCATTATTCTTTTTAACAGGCTGTTACAACCTCTCAGACAGTGTGGGGCGGTGTCGTCACGGGGAGAGGCTGGAAGACAGTGACTTCGGCCAAGGCGGGGCTCCCGGGCTGCGGGGCGGAGGTCCCGGGGTGGGTGGGGTGGGTGGGGTCTCCCCGGGCCCACCCCGCGCAGGTGGGCTTGACCAGTCTAAGCCACGCCCCGCTTCAGCGCTGCAAACCCGGCTCTCCCCTCGTTTTTCCGCTTCCTCTTCTCCCCGGCCCCCTTGGATCAGCTCATTTCATTCATTCGTCCACTTACTCGCCCATGAAAGGCCCCGCTGGTGCCGGAGGACCCAGAAATGAACGAGGGAAAAAATCCCCACTCCCCGGCCACCCACTAGACACAGCGCAGCGCCTGCCCTGAAGGCCCGCTCTGTGCCTTTCATCCTCAGAATCGCTTCCTTTCCAGGGAGTCCAGCTGTTCCAATGGTTACACACAAAATTTCCCTGTGACCCAGCAATTCCACTCATTGGTATTTGCCCATGAGAAAGGGAAACACATGTTCACAGAAATATCTGCACAAGATGCTCACAGCAGCATGTTCACAACAGCCAAAAGGTGAAAAGAACCCCAGTGTCCATCAGCTGATGAATAGATGATGGAATGTGGTCTGTTCACACGGGGGAATATTATTCACACGGGGGAATATTATTCAGCAAAAAAAGAAAAAAAGGACAAGTTTCTCATATGTGCTTCTGCCTGGATGAATCTGAAAACAGGATGCTCAATGAAAAACACTTGTCACACCAAAGCCCCAGAGTGTGCGATCCCGTTTACGTGAAACCTGGTCAGCAAGGCTGGGAGTAGGGGATGGGGTGACGGCTGAGGGGCGCAGAGTTGTTTTCTGGGGTGAAGAAAATGTTCTAAAATTGATTGTTTGTGGTGGGTGCAGACTTCTGTGCAGGTACTAGAGCCTCCCCCTCATGCCCTCCAAGTGGGTGATCTGCCTGTGAGTTATGTCTCAGCAAAGCCGTGTAGCATCACCATGCCTGTCTTCACAGGAGCGTCCAGTGGATTCACTGTTTTCTGTGAAATATTTAAAATAGTGCCTGACACAGGCTAAGTGCTCAGTAACTTAAAAATCAGACATCCCTTTTAAGCTCTTGAAGCTGTGTGTGCCCCGAAAAGCCTGCTCGGCCTGGGTGGGCAGGGCTCCCTGCACTGGTGCCCATACCAGCCCCCGCTGTGCCTGGCACTCACCCCTCGGATTCTTTTTCCTTTTCTGATTTATTTGTGACGGTGCTGGGTGTTCGTTGCTGTGTACGGGTTTCCTCTGGGTGCGGGGCGCGGGTTTCCTCTGGCTGCGGGGCGCGGGTTTCCTCTGGCACCGGCGAGCGGGGGCCCCTCCTGGCTGCGGGGCGTGGGCTGCTCACCGCAGTGGCTTCTCGTTGCGGAGCGTGGCTCCAGGATGAGTGGGCTTCAGAAGTCACGGCGCATGGGCTTGGTTGCTCGGCGGCTCGTGGAATCTCCCCAGGCCAGGGCTTGAACTCGCGTCCCCGCACTGGCAGGCGGATTCTTACCCAGTGTATGCCACTAGGGAAGTCCCCTTGTACTTCTTTTAACATCCGGGCTTCATAGCCAGCTCCTCAGCCTGTGGTTTCAGCATCACCTTGCAGGGGCCTGGCGTGGCCTTTTCCTCCCACCTTCCCCACAGCCACTCAGCACCCACACTCTCGCTCTGCATAGCCTGTTTGGGGGGGCCCCTTCGTGCCTTCACCCACTCACTGGTCTCAGACCACAGGGCCCCTTCTCCTCTCACGTGGATGCGGCCAGCAGCTGCCCCAAGTGCACACACATGCTTTGGGCTCTCCCCAGGTTTTGCCTGGTCCTTGAGATGTAGTTTGGGCAGACAGGTGCCCTCGAGGCTGGCGCTGTGTCTCGCTTCTGGGACCCCGGCTGGAGGCAGCCTCCAGGAAGCTCGTGGATTTCTGACCCAGAGGACAGGCTGGTAAATCCGTGGGGGTGAACATTTGCAGATATCATTAAACTGACAGAATGGCTAATAATTTAGATGATATTAAAGCCATCCAACTTTGTCTGAGTAAATTAGAAGAATAAAATGAGGTTTATTAAGGGCAAAGCCAGAGCAATCCAGCAAGAGAAAGGCAGAAACAGAAAAGGCAGGGTTTGGAGCAGTGTTACATGAAGGACCAGGGGATGGTGTCTGATGAGAAATGACAAGTTAATCACAGTCATGAGCCCTCTGACCCTCCCTCGTCTCCCCGGGGGACCCAGAGCCACCGGGGCTTTGGCTGAGTCACCTACCCAGCTCTGAGGGCAGAGGGGGCGGCCTCTGGGTCTAGTCTGGCAGCTACCCAGGGCCCAGCCCTGGAGCTGGGGCCTCTCCCCGAACTCCTGTTCCCGGGAGAAGCCAAAGACCCAGCCAGATGGGCAGCCCTTTGGGGGTGTTGCATTTATTGAGAACCTACTGCGTGCCAGGCAGGGCTGGAAGACTTTAAAAATGCAGTGTTGCGCGCTCAGGGTGCGCTGGGCGCCTTCCAGACAGTATTCTGTATGTGCCACAGCAATCCTCCAAGTCAGGTGTTCCCTCCTGGGTTATGGGTGAATAGCCAGGCTCAGGGAGGATCGGCAGCTTGCCCAAGGTCACACAGCCTGCAAGGGGCGGAGCCTGGATTCGAAATCCCACCGTCCTCCCAGCTGTCCCGCAAGCAAGCGTGTGAAGCACCCGCTGCACACAAGATTGGTTCCCTCCCCCGGGTGGTGTGGCCCAGGGGAAGAGGAGGCCCGGCCAGAGAGCCATCTGAGGGTCTCCCATGGGGGACGGTTGTGGGGGGTCTCTCATGGGAGAGGAGCGGGTGAGAGGGCAGGGCTGGGGAGAAGTCTTGAGAATTTCCACCTTCTGCTGGGCAGCTCAGTGATGGCGTGGGGCCCAGGGCCAAGGGGAGGGAGGGTCTAAAGAGAGAAGGTGGTCGACCAGTTGTCCCATGTGCCGCAGCAGTGTTTGTGCCCAGAGAGGGCACCTCTGCCCACTTACCCCCCCCGTCTCAGGATAAGGGCCCCTGGGAGGAGGGGGGAGCTTGCTGTGAGTGGGCAGCAGGCCAGCTGAACTGCCCGAGTTCTGAGCAAGCTCACCAGCAGCTCAGGGGGCTCCAAGCTGAGTCTCCCCAGCATGTCGGTGGCCCACCCTGACTCCCAGGGTGCAGCCCTGTTCTGCAGGCCTGCAGAACAGACGTGGCTCTGGGCTTCCTCATGGAGCCCGCATGCTGGGCTGTACTGACTGGTCGTCCAGAGCCGGCTGGGCACGTGCGGCCAGCCTGGACACCCCAAGGTGAGGGACGGCAGGCCTAGGCCCCTCACACACCCCTTGTCCTTCCACAGGCCTGGCCATGCGGTGAGTGTGGCCCACTGCCATCTGTGGGAGAGGGGGGGGCAGCAGCGACGTTATGCCCGTCTGCGCTTGTGGAAGGGGAGGCTCAGACCAGGGTGGGGAGCCATGTGTGTGCCGTGGACCCCCGCCAGGGGAAGCGGAGGGCTCCTGCATGGGTTTTCCCCGCGCACTTTGTGAGGCCCCATCAGACTGGCTGAGGCCAGCCCGGAGAGGCAGTGCTGCTGCTGGGGGAGAGCAGAGACCCCCCAGCACCCCAGGATTTGCCCAGCCTCCCAGGTGGGGATCTGTGTGGAAACAGGCCTGGGCTCCCCCCAGGAGCCACAGGGAACAGCCGTCTGGGGCCCAGCTGTCACAGACCGGGGAGCTGGGGTGAGGTCTGCTGGGCCGTGGCTCCGGGAGGGGCGGGGTGGGGACTGGCCCCTGGCGCAGAGCTGCCTGAGGCGCTCTAATGATGCCTCATGTCAGAGCCGGGCCTCCGCTCTCACCATGGCGTCTTTGGCAGCACCATGCCAATTAAGGGTGAGCTGAGTGTATCGCTAGTTTCCAAATCGTCAGGATTCCAATTAGGAGCGTCTTAGATCCACTCGAGCGGTTCTGCCACTCGTCCGGGCTGGAGAAGTTGGGCTGGGCGAGGGGTGCTGCTGCACGCTGACAAGCCGTAATGGGGCTTTGCCAGGCAGGGGGCTGGGTTAGGTTAAATTGGCACAGAGAGTCCGGTTTCCTGGCTTAGCCCGAGGGCCAGGGCCTTGGTTTCCTGACCGGTCAATGTGAGTGTCCTTCTCATGGAGGTGGGGAGTGGGCCAGACAGATTGGACGTCCACCGGGAGACAGTTCAAATATCACATTCCCAGCAGACCTTGCCCTGAGGCCATCTGGTCTACCCTTTCATTGAGACCAGGAGAAGCAGGCTGCTCAAGGCCGCAAGGGACCCTAGTCCAGACTCCGAGGCGGACCCGAGCCCCTCCGTCACCCCAGCCGCGCGGCCACACGCTTGGGCCTCTCTCACGACGACGAGGCCACTCCTGCTCCCATGAGGGGCAGTTTCCTGTGTCCATCGAGGCTCTCATTGTTTTCCCTGCACCCGTCTTCACTGTGGCATGTTGGATCGAGTTCCCTGACCAGGGATTGAGCCCCAGCCTCCTGCACTGGAAGCACCAAGTCTTAGCCACTGGACCCAGGGAAGTCCCTCCACTGGGGTCTTTATTTGGAAGGAGGGGTTTCGGCTCGAATGGCCAGAGCGGCCTTGTGAGGCCACGTGCACACCTGGAGGAAGAGCTTCCCAGGCAGAAGAAATAGCGAGTGCGAAGGCCCCGGGGTGGATCGGAAACACAGGCCACGTGGCCACTGGACAACCAGGAGCCCCCTGGCCAAGGGGAAGGGACGTGAGAGGCGGTGGGTGCGGGGGGCTGGGCGAGGGGGACGTGCTGGTGGGAGGGGTGTGAGGAGCTTCTATGAGGGGCTAAGCCAGGGGGTGTGATCTGTGCTCTGAAGGGTGGAGCTGCCTCCTCGCAGGGAGCAAAAGGGGCGAACACCTGGGGATTCTGGGTGTGGCTTCTGGCTGGAGGTGGGGGATGGGGCTCTTGCACTTGCTCCTGGCCTTGGCGGGGGTAGTGCTGGGAAGTGGGGATGATCAAAAGTGTCGGCTTGAGCCACGGCCGAGGTGCAGAGAACGAGGGTGTTTGGACATGTCCCATTTGAGCAGGTCTAGGGCAAGGGCAGTGAAGGGCTGGGAGAGCCTGGGCTGGAGCTGAGGGGGCTGCGGGGCCGGGCAGGCAAACCATCGATACTGCAACACGGCCCCGCCCGGGAGCAGGAGGTGCAGCCTGGGGGGCGGGGGCAGCAGTGGGCCCTGGGTCTGGACCCTGCAGGCTCTGTTCCTCCCCTGCCCTGGGCCTCGCGGGGGCCCCATGTTCTCCCGGGATCTCAGTTTTCTCACCTGTGAAATGGGAGCGCTCTGCAGGCCACCTCTGCCTGCCCACTGGATGTGCCCTCTCTTCGGGTGTGGCTTCCTCGCTGGCCAGCTCCTCCCACGGGTGGCTTCCGCGGGGCAGGTGCCAGAGACGCCTCTTTGCTGGACGTGTGGTGCTGCCCCAGTTCCCCCTCCTCCTGCCGTTTCTGTCTCCCCAGTTCCGACGAGCCCGGTGGAAGCGCTTCGGGGCCATGCTGACCTCCGACCTCCAGGGTCACTCTCCTGGGACCACCTCTCGGTTGACTTGCTCTGGCTGAGGACGCGTCTCAGGGCCTGTGACCTGGGACTCCTCTCTCGGGTTGCACCCTCCCCAGACCTTGAGCGGCTTGAGCTTGCTGCTTCCTGCCACTTCCGGGTCAGGAGGGTCTCGATTAAGTAGGCAAGCTGCTGGCCCAGGCACTGATGATGGAAAGCCAGGTCAGGGTAGACAGTCCTGAAGGGGGGCCGGGAGCCTGGCCCGGGGTGAGAAGCCCTCTCTTCACTGTGGGGCTGGTGGGGGGCAGAGATGGGCGTGCAGCTGACCTGGGAGTGGAGGTCAGGCGGCTCTCAGAACGATTAGGAACGTTCTCCACTGGCCGAGAGGCACGGGCACCTCTGAACCCAGCACCCGGGCTGAGCAGACGTGGCGTTCCGATACACGCCCTTTTCTCGGGCCTTCCTTCACTTGGCTCAGCCCCACCGTGCCTCTGTGTACTTACTACGCATGCTTACATCCGTGCAGCCCACAGAGTCAAGGTTTGAACTTGATATAAATGGTGCCGGGAGCCCCTGACATTCAGCATCGCTCTTCCACTCGGTCTGACCCTCCCGAGACTCATGTGAGTCAGTCCAGGTCCAGCTCACCGATGGCCTGTTTACGTTTAACTGCGGTCCAGGGTTCCTGTGCGAACGCCATTCACTGATGGCCCACTGGGCACACACGTGCTCTTCCCACGCTTTCCCATCGCACGCCGGTCCCGACACGTGCTGGCGAGGAGTTCAGTGGCTGGGTCCAGGAGCATCCTGGACAGTTCCTGAAATGACGGTACCCTCTGCCCTGCCCTCACTGGCAGAGTTCCCCGTGCTCCAGAGCCTCACCAACACTCCTGTCTGTGGAACCTGAACTTTTGCCCACCTGGTGGTTCTGGAGTGGGGTCTCACTGAGGCTTTATCCTGCCTATCCTGGTGATGGAGGTGCCTGTGGGAGAGCCCGCCGCCAGACTTCCTCTCCTGGGACCTCGCTCCCGCCCCGGCCAGCTCCCCGAGTGTCCCTCTTCCTTTCCTGTCGTGCAGGAGTGCAGGACCTCCACGTAGCCTGGGTATCAACCCCTCGCTGGTTGCACGTGCTGCGAACACCCCGTGTCTGGTGGTCTTACGGCTGTGCCTATGGTGTGCTTCATCACAGAGTTCTCTCATCTTGCTCTGGGTGGGTTCACCCGTCTTTCCCTTGGTGATTTGTGCCTCCCTCCGAGGATGGTTAAGGAAATGTTAGCTCTGCACACTTGGCTCTGCAACCTTCGGGGATGCACCTCGTGGTGACGTGAGGCGGGGCCGCACCTGGCGGTATCCGCCCAGGGGACCGATTCCCCAGGTCCCCTCACTGCTTGACCGTCTCCCCCGCTGCTCAGTGTAACGGCCCCCTCCTTGTGATCCACGGTGTGGTCTGTGTTCCTGGAAGCCCTGAGGGAGGGAAAAGTGGATGGGAGACAGGGAAGCAAGGAGGCTGCCTGCGATGGAGGCAGCTGGGACGGACGCTGTGGGAGGTGGGGGGTTCCTGGTGGGGGCTCTGGGGAGGGCGGACAGTTACGTGGGAACAGAGGCCACAAGGACCAGGGTGACGTGGTGGGCCTCTGAGGATGGGGCCACCCCCGAAGGTCAGGGGGCAATGCCTGGAGAAAGGGCAGGTGCTCCACACACACACACACACACACACACACACACACACACACACACACACGGAAGAACTCAGACCCCAGAGGGAGCCCACGATCCCCCTGCGAGGAGCGGCGCCTCAAGGCCGACCTTCAGCTGAGTTACAGATGCTCGTAAATCGCCTTTTGCTCACACCTCGCTTGGGGCCCAGCGTCTGCATCTCCTCTCCTCCCAGGGGCCACGTGTTCTCCCAGAGCCTGGGATTAAGCAGCGAGAAAGACAGGGGATGCTTGGGCCAGCTGGAGGGGATGGGGTCCCAGACTGCCGGTCTCCCCCGTGCCGTCCCGGGCCTGAAGTTGGATCTGGAGCCGGAGAGCTTCGGCCTGGGAGTTGGGGGACAGGCGGGGGAGATGACGGGACCCTGGGTCTCAGGCTCTGGGCTAAGCCATGGCTGGGGAGAGGCAAACGGCAGCCCTGATGCTCAGCGGCTGGCGGAGGCCAGGCTGGCACAGGGCGCAGGGGGCCCCTGTGTGGCCCCCAAGGCCCTCCCCAGGCCCTGGGTCCCTCCCGCCCATCGTCAGGGAGATTAGGTGTGAGGCAGCCCAGCTGCCCTCTGAGGCCGCTGAGCCCGTGGCATTAGGCGTCTCCTGACCTTGGGAGGATTTGGTGCTGCGTCTGGGCTGGCCGGGTGGGAGAGGGCGGCCCAGCGCTGGGTCAGCCCCCAAGTCACTGCTCCACACGCCGTGTCAGCAAGGCCCCAGACATGGGCTTCGGATGAAAGTGCCGCAGTTAAACAGATCATCAGAATCAGCCGCCAAGATTTAAACTGGAGAGGTTTTACATTCAAATCTGACTTCTAGCTTTTTTTAAGGAGACATAAACTGAAGGCCAGGTAACTCTGGGCTGTGCTGGGGCTCCGCTCAGACCCTCCAGGTCCCAGCCCCTCGAGGGAGAGACCGCCAAAGGCCCCCCCGCCCCCAGCCTCCCCGCCCTGCTCGCCCGGTGCGCCCCCCACCCCCGCCCTCGGCCACGGCCCCGCCCTCGGCCACGGCCCCGCCTCTCCCGCAGCCGCGTGGCCCCGCCCCGGCCCCGCGCCCTCCGGCTTCCAGGCGGGCTGCTGCCCCAGGGCGTTTGCACTCGCCGCTGCTCCTGCCTTCCTCCCCACCTGCTCACACCGGCCTCGCTGGGGTCTTCACTGTCACGTCGTCACCTTCCCCTCTATTCGGGATTGCTGTCCCCCACTCCTGTCTCCCTCTCCTCTGCTCCGTCTCGCGCTGATACGCGGGGCTGAGGGCTGACTGGCGGCTTCTCCGTGGGGTCTGGGCTTTCTTGCAGTGCGGGCGCCCGGCAGCATCTGGAGGAGCGCCGAGGGCAAGCGGTGTCCCGCTCGTGGCCTAGCCCAGGATACGTGCCCAGGGGCTGCTCCTCTGCACACTCTGGGCCGGTGGACTCATGGGTCCCTGCCCAGACCAAGAGGACGGAGCGCAGAGCCCCGAGCACTGCCTGCGACCAGGCCCACGGCCAGCTGCAGTAAATACAGTCAAGCGCGGCTTAGGCCCGTGGTGCTCAGCGACACGTTCATCCGCCCGCGGGGCCCCTCAGGCCGGAGCTCCCTCCTGCTGTGACCTGCCAGATGCGTGAGCTCTCGCGCCCACCTTTAGAGACCCCCCCAGTCCTTTCCCACTTCTCAGGCCCTCCGTAGGCCAGGTCCCTCCTGTCGTCTCTTTGCAGCCGGCCCCCCAACTTCCCCACTTCTCAGCCCGCTTTTGTGTTTAGCTCTTAGTTTGTTTACGTATGGATGTCCAAATGTTCCAGTATCGTGGGTGAAATGGTTGTCCTCTCTCTTCGAAGCTGCTTTTGTCAAAAGGTGGATGTCTGTGTCCCTTTCTGGGCTCTGCTCTGCGCCTGCTTGTCTGCGTCACACCAGTACCTCACTGTCTGACCGCCGCAGCTTTACAGTCCGTCTTGAGATCAGGTCACGCTGCTGCTCCAACTTCGTGCTTTTTCAGTCACTCTGCCTCATCCAGGCCTTCCGCATCCATATGAATTTTACAAACAGCCTGTCAATTGCTGGAGACAAAGCCGCACCAGGCCCGGTGCGGACTTGGGCCCGTGGTAGCGGGCAGCTGTTAAGGCGCGTGCTGTCCCTCCTCAGGCCGACCCAGGAGCTCCTCCTGCGTTTCCTGGGCGTGGTCCCTCCGCGCTGCGTCCACTCCCTGAACCTACTTGCTCACGTTTCTTGACCCCCACACGGAGACCCCAGGCCTTTTGCATCACCCATGGAGTTTCCTGGGTGGAGGGAATCATCACATTCTCCACCATCCGCAGAGTCTATTAGAGTCGGGTACTTGGAAGAGTTTTTCCGAAGGTTTTATTTCCAGACAAGTTCATTACATTATGGACTAAAATTATTAGGATGCCAGAGCGGTGAGTGCCTGACGCTGAGAGTCCCCGTCCACCCACCCATTTTTCACCTCCATTGACCCATCCCCCATCTTTTGTCTGCTTACATATTCATCCACTCTTGTTTATGCTTAACCCACCCATCCATCCCCCCCTCCGGCACCCACCTCCTTCCCTCTCCCACCCACCTTCACGCTCCCCCGGCCCTCCCTCCCTGATCACACACTGTGTTGGACGCTGAGGCTCAGACCTAGTTTCCAGGATCCAAGTTTCTCTCTCTTTAAACAAGCAGGTTGAGTGAGCTGATTTTCCTGGGCCCTCCACACTCTGTTTTTCTTTGACTCCTATACAAGGATAGCCAAAACCGGAAGCTGAAAGTTTCGCACTATTCCCACAAGAAAGGTGAGGAGCTGGGCCACGTGAGGGCCCAGTGGGCCATGCCCACGGACTCAGGGACAGTCACAGATGGCCGCTTGCTCCGTTTAAGCCAAGACCCCAAGAACTCAGATCCCCGTCCCAGGGCAGGCTTGGTGGGTGTCCATAAGACGGCCCCTCTTGGCTGCAGGTGGCATTACCTGGGCATCCAAGGGTGCCCCACACTGTGTCTGCTGAGAGCCTTCAGGTGCCCCCGGAGGCAGTGGCTGAGCACAGAGGACCTGAGAGGCAAGCAGAGGGGGCCACTTGGGCCCAGGAGGCAGGGCAGGGATCTGGGGAAGCCTCAGGTTTACATTTTTAAATAATTGTGTGTATGTATGTATGGCTGTGCTGGGTTTTCACTGCTGTGCAGGGGCTTTCTCTGGTTGCGGCAAGCAGGGGCTGCTTCCTGGTGGTGGTGTGAAGGCTGCTCATGGCAGCAGCCTCTCTTGCTGCAGAGCAGGGGCTCTGGGGCACACAGGCTCTGGCGCCTGTGGCCCTTGGGCTCAGTTGTTGCCTCCCAGGCTTCAGCACAGCCTCCGCACTCGCGGCCTGCGGGCTTGGCTGCTGCACTGCACGTGAGATCCTCCTGGACCAGGGATTGAACCTGGGTCTCCCGCACTGGCGGGTGGATTCTTTACCACCGAGCAACGAAGCCTCAGGTTTATTTTACCCCAGGGTGGGGTCAAGGCCCGTGGGTCTAAAGCTTCTGAGCTGACGTCGTCAGTGACCGGAAGCCCTGTTCCGCCGCCGTGCCGTCTGCCTCTCTCCCGTGCACGCCCAGGGCTGTCTGCACCAACCCCGGTCTCCCTGGCCAGGCCATGCACTTGGTGCGCAGGACAACTGGGGCTGACATCGCAGAGGTGCAGGGAGGGCTCCCAGCCGGAGGGAATGTTAGGGCCAGGGGCCGGGGGAGGCAGCTGACCCCCATCCCATCCACGTGGCTCCAGGACCTCCTGGGGCTCGCCTGCCCCCCCCCCAGCAGCCTGGGCCCACTTGTGACACTGTACAGTTTGGAGTTAATAACAGAGGCTTTTTATCTTTTCCGCAGTTTTCCTGTTGCTCTGTGGCCTCTGCCTGTTGAATCGGGGCCCTGGCCTGCCTCAGGGGGAGGCAGACACAAGCAAGAACAAGGAAATCAATTGACTTTCTGGATGAATTTTTAAAAACGCGCAGCAGAGGCAATATTCTGAAAGCGCAGAGGATTTCTTTTGCAAGAGCAGGGCTTTTCGAGAAAGGAAGCGTTTTTGAGTGAGAACACAGACTTTATTGCACAAGCCACAGATGGGGGAAACCGTGAGGGCTTTTTCCTGCTGAAAGGGGCAATAACTGGAGGGGGCCCGAGCTCCCTCCCCGCCCCTGCCTGGGTGAAGCCATTTGGAGGCAGCTGGTGGGAAATTCGGCGAGTCTGGGGACTCTCAGGGCACAAGGCCTGTGCCTGCTTGTGCCTTTATGGAGAAGCCCCTCCCTGACGCCGTCACGGGGGCTCCTGGGCTGGGGAAGGCCCCATCCACTACTTGGGCAAAGAGTATCATTATTTCTGTCATTATTTTTGGTTCACAAAACAAATGTGTATTTGCTATCTCTGCTGCGTAACAAACCTCCCCCAGGTTCAGTGAAGGGCAAGAACACGTGTCACGCCCATAATTTCAGGAGCGAGTCATCTGGGGGTCACTCGGCTGGCTGGGCCCAGCCCAGGGGCTCTCACGAGGCTGCGTCTGAAGGCTCGGCCGGGGCCGGAGCACCCGTCCGCGTGGCTCAGGGTCAGTCTGGCTGGTGTCTGGGGCTTCGGTTCCTCCCACGCGGCTCCTGCACCGGCTGCCGTGTGCCCTCACGGGCCAGCGGCTTGCCTCCTGGAACCGGTGACCCAGGAGGGCAAGGGGGGCAGTGCAACGCCTCGTGGTCCGTTCAGCGCGGGAAGAGACCGCAGTGGGCGTGGGTACTGGGAGGGGCGCGTCCTCCGAGGCTGCGGCGTGTGAAGGCCTCCTGGATTCCAAAGCGCTCCGCACACACAGCAGAGGAGAGTGCCCAGTAGCTCGCAGCCCCTCCCTGAGATGTTTCCATTCTCCTGCGAAGGGACTGGAGTCGGCGGAGGGGCGGCTTTGAGAGTTGCTCTGGTCTTGCTGGGCCTCGAGCTGGGTCTCCAGAGTTCGTGGGGCCAAGAAGCCGTCTTGGAGGAGCGGTCCAACCCCAGGCCTAAAGAGCAAGGTCGCAGGTCAGAAGGAGGGGGCGGGTGTGGGTCAGCGAGGAGTGGGGAGGGCAGAGCAGGGAGAATGTGGCCGGGGCCACACAGAGGGCCGGGGGCGTCCGGCGGAGCTGTGGCCACAGAAGCCTCGATGCCCGCGTCCCCTCCTCAGCATCCGCAACGCCCAGCCCAGGGCCTGGCCCCAGCTGGCCCGTGGGATCGGGGGCCCCTCCCAGGTTTTGGAGCGGGGCAGGAGCACTGCTGGGCGGCCAGCTCCTGTGGGAGAGGCCTGGAGGCAGGGAGGCCCGGGGGAGGCTGAGAAGCCCGCTGGCCTGGCGGGTGATGCTGGGGCTGGGCCTGCCTCATCGTGGCCCCCTGTATGATTCGGGGTCCCCGCCCCTCCTGAGCCATCCGTGAACCACAGTAGACGCCTTCTGGAGGTCTGACCCGCCTGGGGGATCCGTGTTCCAGTCTGACCTTGGGGCTGAGGCAGGGGCCTGTGAGGTGAGGGGCTTGGTGCCCGCGAGGAGCCTGTGCTCAGCACCCCGGGCCCCCTGGCTGGCCCCGAGATGTGCCAGACTCCTTGTTCCTGGGCGGGGCCCCTCTCCCAAGGCCACCTCCTGCTGCTCCGGGGACTCTGCCAGTCTCTGCCTCCCAGCTTTCCTGGGACTCCCCGCTCTCAAACCTGCATCCGCAGGCCCACTCTCACTCCCGCAAGCAGCAGAGCCTCCCCTGGGGTCAGACCCCTGGCTCAGAGGCGGGGCTGCCCCTTGGGCCAGTGTTGCACGCCGCCACCCCAGCAACCAGCAGGGACCAGAGGCTAGCTCGGCTGAGACTCTGAGGCCAGAGAGCTGAGCCGGGAGCCGGTCAGCCCCATCCCGTCCTCCCTTCCCCTCACCACGCGGCCCCCGGACTCACCCGGGAAAGACGAGATGCTTCGAGTCTCGCTCTCCTCGCCTTTACTGTGGGCACCACACGTGACTGTTGGTCGAGTCCACTTTATTTTGCAGTCTGTGCTTTTCCTGTCACGGTTGAGAAATCTCTGCCAAACCCAAGGTCCCTAAGATTTTTCTCCCATGAAAAGGCAGGCGGCAGACTCGGAGGAAATGCTTGTATTCAGAATGTCTCAAGATCTTTCATAACTCAGTGACGGGAAGACTCTGAGCCCACTTTCTTAAAAAAAGGATTTATTTATTTTTTGGCCATGCTGGGTCTTTGGTGCGCATGACTTTCTCTAGCTGTGGCAAGCGGGGGCTGCTCCTCGCAGTGACTTCCCTCGTTGCAGAGCGCAGGTTTAGGCCCCGTGGGCTCAGTAGTCCTGGCGCGTGGGCTCAGTAGTCCTGGCGCGTGGGCTCAGTAGCTGGGGCGCGTGGGCTCAGTAGCTGGGGCGCGTGGGATCTTCCTGGACTAGAGACCGAACCTGTGTCCCCTGCACTGGCAGGTGGATTCTTGGCCACTGGATCTCCTGGGAAGCCTGAGCTCACTGTTTGAAATGGCAGCACGCCAGGACCCCCAGTCCCTCACCGCCTCCCGCAGTTTGCTCAATCTCATGTCCGTTGAGTCGGTGATGCCATCCAACCATCTCATCCTCTGTCGTCCCCTTCTCCTCTCCTGCCCTCAGTCTTCCCAGCATCAAGGTCTTTTCCAATGAGTTGGCTGTTTGCATCAGGTGGCCAGAGTATTGGAGTTTCAGCTTCAACATCAGTCCTTCCAATGAACACCCAGGACTGGTCTCCTTTAGGATGGACTGGTTGGATCTCCTTACAGTCCATGGGACTCTCAAGAGTCTTCTCCAACACCACAGTTCAAAAGCATCAATTCTTTGGTGCTCAGCTTTCTTTATAGTCCAACTCTCACCTCCATACATGACCACTGGAGAAACCGTAGCCTTGACTACATGAACCTTTGTCTGCAAAGTGATGTCTCTGCTTTTTAACATGCTGTCTAGGTTGTCATGCTTTCCTTCCAAGGAGGAAGCGTCTCCCAATTTCATGGCTGCAGTCACCGTCCACAGTGATTTTGGTGGTTAGGAAAACGCAAATGAGGACCGCAGGGCGATGCCACCTCGTGCCCCCTGAAAGGCTAACGTGGAACAGGCCGGCCACGGCAGGCGTGGGCCAGGGCCCCGAGCAGCGGACGCGGGGCGGGCGGCGCTGTGGGAAGCCTGGCGGTTTCCTAAGGAGTTCAATGCACGCCTGCCCTAAAGACCCAGCTGCTCTGCTTCTAGGTTCCCGCGCACGCCGTCCCACGAAGATGGTGCATGGGTGCTCCCAGCAGCTCCTGTGACCAGCAGACCAAGTGCCCCTCCTGGGCTGCTGGGAGGATTGATTCTGCCGGTGGCTGCTGTTACCTGGGAGGCTGCCCAGGCAGTGCTAGTGGGGAAAAGCCTGCCTGCCAGTGCAGGAGACGTAAGAGGCGCGAGTTCGATCCCCGGGTTGGGGAGATCCCCTGGAGGAGGAAACAGCAACCCACCCCAGTACTCCTTCCTGCCTGGAGAATCCCGTGCACAGAGGAGCCTGGCGGGCTGCGGTCCGTGGGGTCGCGGAGGGTCGGACACGACCGAGCGCACACTGTCACTTGGGCCTGCACCTGGGAAGCCCCGGATCGTTACATCTCGTGCTGTCCTCATCGCGTCCGATTGAGTCAGAGTGCAGGTGGGGAAACTGAGGCCTGGAGAGGGGCGGGGTGATTACGGGGATCAGCCAGCGGTCAACGCCAACGCCAGAGCCAGCAGCCAGGCCTCTTACTGCGGCCAGCGGACGCCCGGCTCCCCTTCTACCTCCTTCTTGGTGGGGCCGCGGGGCCTCCATCTCACAGACACGAGAGGGTCTCCAAGCTTCCTCTCGGCTGGATGGAAGCAGCCCGGCCTGCGCAGACCGGGCAAGTACCCATCCCCGAACCGCCCAGCTAATAATCTCCCCATTAAGCCCTAACAAGCCCCACCTGCCCCCCTTGCCAGTCTGGGCTAAATTAATCCAGAAAGAGCCTCATCTGATGTGAGGCCAGCTCTTCCGGGCAGCCTTGACAGAGGCAGAGGAGAGTGAAGCGGACGGAGGCAGAGCTGTGAGCATCTGCTTTGAAAGTCAGTCTTCAGTTCCCGAGTGAAGACAGGAGGGAGGAGGCAGCCGGCCTCACAGCACCCCAGAGCCGCTGGGTCTGGGGTGAGGGTGGGACGCGGGGCCAAGCCGGGTGCTGGGTGCAGCTTGCAGTCCCTGAGCCCCACCCAGCTCCCAGCCTGAGCATTCTGTCCTCGGGTCACGGAGCGCCCCAGACTCTGGGCTGAAGCGCAGTCATTTCTTCTACTTGGTCAGGGCCCCGTGCGGGCTGCACGCTGGGCTCTGCTGCCTGAGGCGCTGGGGGGGCAGCACCCACCCCGGGAGGAAGGGATCTCGTTCGAGAAGGTGCCCTCGCGGGGGCGGTCTGCGGGCAGGACGGGGTGTCTGTGTCCCCAGGATGGAGCCGGGGGCTGTCGCGTCGCTGTTTGTGACCGGCGTCACTCTGTCCGGCTGCCCGTGGGGGCTGTCCAGACGCCACCCCTCAGCAGGGGAGCCGAGGGTCCGCCAGGGTCGTGGGATGGGAAGGGAGGAGGTGACCATTCTCAGAGCTGCAGCCGTGCAGCCCCCACACGCTGCAGACAGAACGGACCCCGACTCACCCTGCCCAGAGCCCCCAGGACGCCAGCTCTGCCCGACGTCCTGGCCGTGGCCTCTGAGGGCGAATCAGTTTGAGAACCCAGCTTCAGCTCTCCACGCCTGCGGAGGCCAGGGGCTTGCTGACCTGAAGGGCCTGAGGGTGGGGGCCCAGCAGCCAGGGGGGCCCCAGCCTGGCCTGGAGGGGAGCTCTGCTCACCTGATGGAGGAGAGCTTTCCCTCTAAGGTCTGACTGCCCTTCCTGTTAAAGGCCCTCTGCCGCCCCCTTCACCTGGTCCGCAAGCCTGGGGGCCTGGGCTGGGCGATACCGGGAAGCAGAACAAGGTGCCCGAGCAGTTGTGCTCCAGGTTCTGAGTCACACGCGTCGCCGCGGCGTCCCCACACCTGCCCTGGGGCCTCCCCAGAACATCAGGGCACCCAGGACCCAGCTTCTCCCCGAGGCTCAGCACGGGCATCGGACTGGCCCAGCACAGACACCTCCTGCAGCTGGCCCTCACCTGTCGCCCGGCCGTCACCAGCCTCGGAGGGACAGGTCCTGGCCTGGGTGGGGCTAGAGCTGCCAGCAGGGGGCTCCTTGGCCGTTGGGGCGGGGGACTCACAGCCTGGCAAAGTGTGGGCCCTGCAGGGGTGGAGACTGGCTGCAGGCCTCGGCACCCAGGGAGAGCGGGGCAGGCTGGGCAGGGCCTGGGGCATCTGACGGCCAGGACCCCACCCTAGCCTCTACCGGGGGGGGGGGGGTCACCCCAGGACTGGAGCCCTGCTGCGGGGGCGCCTCCCCTGGGCCCCAGGCACGTGGCGGCTCCCCTTTCCTCCACCTCCCTCCCCTACAGGGAGGGCCTGCCAGCACAAGGCCCTGGGGAGTAGGATGACAGCAGCCCCCACAAGCCCCGGGGGAGCCTCAAGTGACGCGTGTTGGTGGGGACCCCAGACTCCCCCCCCGGGGGATAAGAGGGGCCCAGGGTCCCTCGGCCGAGCCCCTCCGCGCCAGGCCGCCGTGGGCCTGTCAAAGTCTCCAAGTTAACAAGTTCAGGCCTGATTATTAACTAGATTCACAAAGCTGATGAAAAAAATCGGGATATAAATAAATATTCCTGGAGATATTCCACCCCCTGCAGGCATGAACTTTGAATAATTGGAGAGAATTATGCTGAGGACTAATCAGAACTTTTTTTTTCTTTTGCTAATTACCTCTGGGTTTCATCAGTGTCAGAGTCTAATCAACTCCAGACATCTTAATCGACCCTCGGGAAACGTTAGGGAAGGGAGGCTTGGTGTCACAGGGAGGGGGAGGGGGCGCTGGGCGTGCGGGGTTCCTGGCTGCAGAGCTGCCTGGCCGGGCCGCGGCTGGTTGGGGTGGGAGTGCCGCCTCTGGGCTGCGTGTCTCAGTCAGGTGGACGGGGCCCATTGTGGGGGCTGCCCCGGGGGGCATCCAGTCCTGGGGGTTGGCGGCCCGGTCGTGGTGAGGCCTGGGGGCAGCTCAGGATTCTGGTCGTCCCAGCTAGAAAGAAGCTTTGCTCCCCTCAACCCCGCACAGGAAGACCGTTTGCATATGTTGAAAAATTGCTCCAGCGCCTAGGAGCAGAGGCCCCGGCCTCCAGGGGCCGATGGCCTGATCACGGTTTTCGCCCTGAACCCAGGGGCTCCGTGGCTGTGACAGCCGGGCCTGCGCGGCCGCTCAGCCCCTGAGGGGACCCCCACCCCCATCCTCTCGGCCTGAGGGGATGCCCACCCCCATCCTGTCACCCCCCTGAGGGGACGCTCACCCCATCCTCTCAGCCTGAGGGGATGCCCACCCCCATCCTGTCACCCCCCTGAGGGGACGCCCACCCCCATCCTCTCAGCCCCCGAGGGGACGCCCACCCCCATCCTCTCAGCCCCCTGAGGGGACGCCCACCCCATCCTCTCAGCCTGAGAGGTGAGGGGACGCCCACCCCCATCCTCTCAGCCCCCGAGGGGACACCCATCCCATCCTCTCAGCCCCCGAGGGGACGCCCACCCCATCCTCTCAGCCTGAGGGGACGCCCACCCCATCCTCTCAGCCTGAGGGGACGCCCACCCCATCCTCTCAGCCCCCTGAGGGGACGCCCACCCCATCCTCTCAGCCCCCTGAGGGGACGCTCACCCCATCCTCTCAGCCCCCGAGGGGACGCCCACCCCATCCTCTCAGCCTGAGGGGACGCCCACCCCATCCTCTCAGCCCCCTGAGGGGACGCCCACCCCATCCTCTCAGCCTGAGGGGACGCCCACCCCATCCTCTCAGCCCCCTGAGGGGACACCCATCCCATCCTCTCAGCCCCCGAGGGGACGCCCACCCCATCCTCTCAGCCTGAGGGGACGCCCACCCCCATCCTGTCACCCCCCCTGAGGGGACGCCCACCCCATCCTCTCAGCCCCCTGAGGGGACGCTCACCCCATCCTCTCAGCCTGAGGGGACGCCCACCCCATCCTCTCAGCCCCCTGAGGGGACGCCCACCCCATCCTCTCAGCCTGAGGGGACGCCCACCCCATCCTCTCAGCCCCCGAGGGGACCCTCACCCCATCCTCTCAGCCTGAGGGGACGCCCACCCCATCCTCTCAGCCTGAGGGGACGCCCACCCCATCCTCTCAGCCTGAGGGGACGCCCACCCCATCCTCTCAGCCTGAGGGGACGCCCACCCCATCCTCTCAGCCTGAGGGGACGCCCACCCCATCCTCTCAGCCCCCCGAGGGGACGCCCACTCCCCTGGCCTCTCTCCATCACTGGGACTGCTTCTGCCCCTTTCCTCCTCACATCCTTGCTCCCCAGTCCCAGGAGCCTTTAACCCGTTTCAGAGGGAAATCTCATCCACATGGAAAGTCGCCTCAATGTGGGGATCTTCTCCAGGCTGCTGCCTGGAGCGTCCCGTGGACTGAGGAGACTTGCGGGCTACAGTCCAGGGGGTCACACAGAGTCTGGCACGACTGAGTGACTGAGCAGGTGCAGCACGTCCTCAGGAAACCAGAGCCCCCGAGCCCCCCAGGCAGCACGCCCCGTTTCCCGCTCCCTCCCTTGCATGGCCCCTGGAGTCGCGTCAGGTCGGGGTCCTCAGGCCTGCGCTGCCGCAGGGAGCAGGCTGGATGGACCCCTCGCCCGTCCCTGCAGCCAACAGCCCGCAGACCCCACAGGCCAGCACGGGGACAGCCCCTTGGAGCTGGGTCCTAGGAGATGCCCACCACGTGAGTCCCCGACCCCGCAAGGGCCCTGGACCGGGGTCCTGCACCCCCAGCAGGGGGCCCTCGTAGACCCAGGAGGACTGAGGCGGGATGTCTGTCGGCCCCTCTCCTCTCCCGGAGCCCGCGAGGGTCACGGCTCCCCCAGCAGGCAGGTCCTGGCTGTGGTGATGGGTGGACAGTCTGTCCTGTTCTCACAGCCCCAGAGCAGCCAGCTTTGCCCGCATTTCCTGGAGGTGCCCTGGGCTGTGGCTCCAGGGAAGCTCACCCCTCACCCGGTGCTGGCCTGGACCCGGCCCGGATCCCGATCATCCCTCTGGCGGTGACAGGGGTGCTGAGGGTGGGAGCCGGCCCAGGAGCATCACAGCTGGGGCCACTCCCTCCCCTGCAGGGCCGGGGGCATGGCCTCTCTCCGCTCTGACGTGGGGGCTCCTTTTCCTCCTGAACTTTCCTAAATGGGGGCTGGGGTCTGGGGCCCAGGGCTTTGCAGGGAAAGTGCCCCGGGGGCCTGGGCCTTGCAGAAGGGGACGCAGGGAGGGTGCGCTCAGCGGTGTCCCCAGGAGGCCCCGGGCCGGGGGACAGCGGTGCCCAGGGGGCACCAGGAGGGCAGGGGTCCTGGGGCAGGGTCTGAGGGGGGTCCTCAGTCTCTGGCTCACTCCCTGCTTCTCCAGGCCTGGCCTTCTCCTCCCGTCTTCCGGTCTCTCCCCACCTACTTTCCAGGGCTCTCAGTGTGCAGGTGGCCCAGCGCCCCTGTGGCCAGCTGGGCTGGCCCCCCACTGCCTGTCCCTCCTGTTGCCGCCTGACCAGCTACCCCTGCAGCTCCTCGCCTCCCCCGTCAGGGAGGCGGTGGTCCGACCGCTGCCTCCCTCTCCCGGGGTCCTGAGGATTAGACACGCACAGACACCCCTGAGTCTGCGCCCTGGCCACCCCGTCCCTTCGGCCTCCCTGCCTCCTCAGCCAGACCTTGCCAGTTGATCGTTTCCTTTTCTGTCTTCCTTTTTAAAAAATATTTATTTATCTGGCTGCGCCAGGTCTTGGCTGACCTTCCTGGCGTCACGCGGGGCCTTTCGTTGCCGCGTCTGACCTCTTGGCGCGACACTCGGGCTCTGGAGCACACGGCAGTTGCAGCCGCTGAGAACTTAGTTGCTTCGTGGCAGGTGGGATCTTACTTCCCCGACCAGGATCGAACCTGCACCGCCTGCATTGCAACGTGGGTTCTTAACCACCACACCTCCAGGGAAGTTCCTACACGGGATCTTTGATCTCTGTCGGCATCTTCGGTTGTGACGTGTGAGCTCTTCACGTGGGCCTGTGGGCTAGTTCCCTGATCCAGGATCAAATCTGGGCCCCTGTTTTGGGAGCAAAGAGTCTTAGCCTCTGGTCCACGAGGGAAGTCGTGCAAGGTGATTATTTCTGATTCCTGTCAAAGACAAGGGTAGGTGACCACTGGCCTGAGAGATTCTGGGTTCCTTTCTTGTCTTTAGACAGGTCAGGGGTTGGCACCCCTGTGACATAGGAGGGGGCCCCAAGGAGAGCCGCCTGGTGGATGGGGCACAAGGCACTCCGCGCTAGTCATGGACAAACAGGGGATCCTGCCCTGGGCCCGCACTACGCACAGCCCACCCTCCATGTCCAGGAGGGACTTGTGTGCTGGGGAACTTTTCCAGGGGAAGTGGTTGACTCAGGATTCAAACCCAGATTGGATCCCCAGCCCGCACCCCCGGGGAGGGGCAGAGGGGGGCTGGGGGCTGTACTGTGGCCCAGCTGCTCGGCCAGAGGTGGTGGGCGACAGAACGGCCTCCCCGACTCCTCCCCGAGGGAGCCTGGCTCTGGGGGTCTGGCGCTGCTGTGTCCGCCCCGCCGTCCCCCGTCCTGACCCTGGATTCCTGTGTGGCTCTGGGCACCGGCCTGCGGTCTCTGGGCCTGTTTCCCATCTCCCATCCAGACTGGGTTCCACGCGCCCCAGGCCCAGACACGGTGTAATGGGCCGCGCAGGGCCACCAGAGGCCGACCCCGCCCTCCCGGGAACGCTGGCTCCCGCGGGGCCCGCAGCAGGCCTGGCCTCCCTGTCCAAGCAGGACCATCCATCACGACTCCGTGATGGATTGTCTCTCCCTCCTCTTGCCGCCGTGCCTGCTATTTCGGCTGCAGAATAATGTTTATCACTTCACACTACATGACACCCTCCCTCCCCTCGCTCCTTCCCTGCAGCCGCCAGCAGATATCGGAAGATTTTCTGGGGCTATTTTCACGATTTTAATTTTCCATCCCCCTTCCCCTCTCTTCCCCCTTATTACATTTTGGGCTCTTTTTGGGCTTCTGGAATGAGCCTACATTTTTCTGGTGATATTTTTTAATAAAAACCATCATTTGTGATTATTTTTCTTCTCCTCGAACCGTCAGCCTCCTCCCTGGATTTCCGAACAACACGGCGTCCTGCCTGCTCAGCCACCATGCAGATGGGTGAGCGCGCCCTCCCTGACAGGCCCGGGGTTTGCTTCAGAGGCCCCCCTCGGCCCAGGGACCTTCCTGTCCCCCTGCCCTGCCCCGTCTCAGCCCAGCCCCGGTCTCCCGAGTCTTCTCATTTCCTGAAGTGAGTCTCACCTGCAGCTTTCTCAGATCCGACTGTTAGAAGCGACTGAGGTCAGAGAGGAGGCGGGGCAGGATGCTTGTCCTCCACTGAGATTCCCATCTAACCTGCAGGCAGTGCCCGGTGAGACGCAGGCTGGTCCGTGACGCCGTCCAGCACAGCCTGGGACGGGGCCCTTCCTCTGAGACTTGGTTTCTCCCCTTTAAAATACAGAGACATTCATTCAACAACTATGAATTGAGGGCCTACTGTGTGCAGGAAGAGCCACACGCCTGTCTTGGGGCAGGAACAGCCCAGAGGTCAGCCTCCTGTATGCCAGTTCCCGCACCCACAGCCTCCAGAACGGAGCCCTGGGCTGTGGCAGGTTTCGCTGTGTGACCTCGGGCAAGGTGTTGACACTCTCTGAGCCGCCCTCGCTTTCCTTCCCTGGACTCCCTCCACCCCTGACCTGGATCCTGTCCTCATCAGCCCCCAGGGGGTCCTGTTTCCAGCAGCTGCAGCCTCCTCCCAGCTCCTCCTGGCTGCTGGCCAGTTACCCAGACCAGCCAGACCGTCCTGAGGCTCCCGGCTGCTCGTCCCTTGCCTGCCACGTCCAGGCGGCCCTCCCCAGCTGCGCCCGGGAGCTCAAGTCCATGGCACGGAGTGGCCACATGGCCCCCTCCCCGCTGGCCAAGCCCTCACTAGCCCTGGCTCCTTGGTGACCTTTGCAGAGGGGCCCTGTTGGGTCCTATGGCAGACGGGCTCAAAGCCCAGGACCACTGCCTGGGTTCTGGGCAAGCGAGTGGTGGGTTCTCCCTCCCAGACCAGCGTCTCCCTTATCAGTGGTAGAGATGTTGCTATGAATATTCATGGCCTCATGAATATTCACACTGGTGATGCCGCACTCCCCGACACCCCTCGCCCTTGGGCCCCTCCGCAGCTTTCCGGGCTCCTGCACCCTTTCCTCCCCTCGACCTCTGCCTGCAGGCGGCCTTACCTTCACTGCAGGGAGGCCTGGACCCCTTGTCCTGGATGCCCGGGTGGGAAAGAGTCCTGACCTGGTGACCAGCGGTCCACACTCCCGCCTCCACTCTGACCCCACTCTGCACAAAAGGGCTGGCCTCCCCGGGCCTCAGCTTCCCTTCTGACCTCCAGGGGCCCTGGGGGTCGGCCAGGCTGAGGGCGTTAGAACAAACACGCCCTCTCTGAGCCCACTTTCCGGCTGAGTGCTCTACTGTGCGGGGACAAAGCTGGGGGCCTGGGTTCTCTGGGGACAGGCCAGGGGGCCTCGGGTTACCCAGGCAGTAACCAGAGCGGCCTGCTCACCTGGCCGTTCCTCGCGATGGGCGGAGACACAGGTGGGTGCCCACTCTGCGGGGGCGAGGCGGGTAGGGTCTGGCTGACGGGACAGCAAGTTCCCGAGGGGGAAGGGCAGCTGAGGCGACTCCGATCCTCCAGCTGAATTCAATCCCCAGGCCCGCGGGCGGATCTGAGCGTTCATCCCCAAGATGAGGTCTACCTCGAAAGCCTCGCTGCCCCAGTGCCGTCCAGACGTGGAGGACAGCCGGGGAGGAGTCCCGCCGTGGAGAAAGCTCGGGAAGCCGGGGGGCGGGGCCAGGGGCGGGGGCAGGGCGAGCCCGGACCTCGTCCGTCCCCCCGCCCCGCCTCTCCGGCTGGGGGGCTGGCCGCAGGGAGTTGGGCCCCCGGGTCACTGTGTGCCCGCGGGCAAGCCACCCGGCTGCGCCCCAGGGTCCGTCTCTGCCTTTCCCGCTGCACTCAAGGCCGAGCAGCCCTCGGCCACGGTGGGAGAGCCCCACTCTGAGGGTATTCGGCCATTTGTCCCGACAGGACCCACCGTGGGGAGCTGTGACACGCATGACCCACCGCGGAGCCCAGTACCTCGGGATTCCGAGAGGCCGAACGCTGCCTCGATGCCCTGCCCACGGCCCCAGGGTGCTCAGGGCGAGCTGCCTGCCCACGCCAGACCTCCAGGGGCTCCTCTCTGGGCAGCGTCATGCGTGCCGACCCTAACCCTAACCTGACCCTAACCTTGACCCTAACCCGTCTCGCTGAGGCTCCCTCTTTGTCAGTCTGACTCTCACTGGGCTGCCGGCCATGGGCATCTGAGGTTCCCAGTCCTGTCTCTCCCTGATGGGCCCGCCCCCCAGGCAAGAGGTAGCCCTCAGCTGCAGGCCGTTTCCAGGGGTGAGGGGTCTCCGGCAGGAGCAGACGAGCAGCTGGAATTGTCAAGGAGAATAAGCCCCGACCAGCACTTCTGGAGAATTCCAAGACCTTAGGCCCCCTCAGCCTGCTGGTCACCAACCAGACTCCACGGACGGCGGCCTCCTTTGTGCTTGAGCGAGCTGAAGGCTCTGGGGCCCTGTGCTCCGAGCACACACTGACCACTGTCCTGGGGACCTGCCCTGCTCCTCGTGGCAGCGTGGAGGTGGAGGCCCGGAGCTGCGGGGTGCTCACCCAAGGTCACACGGAGAGCACGTGGGGCCAGTGGACAACGGATGCTGGTGCCCAGGGGTCTCACTCAGACCGGCCCGCATGAGCTCCGCGGCTGAGACCCGGCCCGCTCCATGCTGTCTGCCTGAACTTGTCCGACTCTGTCTTCCTGTGGGAGCTACCGTGACATCTGTGGGGACGCGGCCGAGGAATGCCTAATGAGGGCCCGCGTGGCCGTGCCGCGGATCGCAGGCCGCACAGATGGCCCACCATCGCTCGTTTTTATTAATTGCTGGCTCCATGGGATACGATTGGCTCGTGCGCCCCGGGCTCCTTGGCCGCACCGCGGGCCCAGCTATTCTGGAAGAAGAAACGGCCCTTCATTTACATCAACGCGGGTTGCCTCCCCGCTTGCCTTGAGCCACAGACACTGCTGGCTCCGCTTGGCCCCTGGAGTGCTGGGCTGGGCAAGGAGCAGCAAGCGTGCAGCCGCCACCTGCGTGGGGGCTGTGGGTGCTGGAGGGGTCTGTGCAGGAGAGGCCTGGAGGGCCTGGGGGACCCCAGCATGGGCTGCGGGCGGGCAAGGAGACGCCAGGACCCCAGGGGCCCAGCCCAGGGCTGAGGCCTCCTGGAAGCCCCTCCCTGCTGGCCTCAAGCCTGCGGGCCCGACGGGGCTGGGAAGGAGAGTCTTTCGTCCCTGGCCTCAGATGTGGGCACTTGGCCTTGCAAGGACCTCGGGGCCCGCGGACGCCTGGCACCGCGAGAAGCCTCAGGTGTTTGAGGGCGCTCCACAGCCTCCCTCGCGCGTTCAGAGGCTCCAGACCCCAGCCGGGGGGCTCCCTCAGGCTCGAGGGGTCCCACAGCCCAGCACGGCCTCTGGCTGGCAGGGGTGTTGGCTAAGCCCCCGATCCTGGGCCTCACAGACCCGCCTGTGAGGCAGGGGCACGTCCTCCTGGAGGGCGAGCGGCGGGGGGTGGCCTGTGGCTCTGCCGACGCTGCCGGTCCACCTCGGCCCTGGGCACATCCCTTGCTGCCCGCAGCCTCCGTGAGGAGCGACTGTATCCTGCCGGACCCCCAACAGAAAGAAAAGGAAGTGCACAGGGGGCAGGGACCCACCATGCCAGGCAGTCTTGGGAGAGGGCCATTGACGCTGGGGGACAACCGCGGCCCTGGGCTGCATCGGGCATCTCCCCGTGCCAGGACGCCGTGCTCCCTCGGGTTTCTCTGTGTGGCCTGTTAGCCCGGGAGATAATGGAACACCAAGAACAAGGTCTCTAGTCAATGAAAAGATGCTGCGGAGCCTTTTTATATTGTTTCTGTCATGCCGGGCCGGAGCCTTATCTGCTGCCCACTTGACAGTGCAGTTCGGTTCAGTCGCTCAGTCGAGTCCGACTCTTTGCGACCCCATGAATCGCAGCACGCCAGGCCTCCCTGTCCATCACCAGCTCCCAGAGTTCACTCAGACTCGCGTCTATCGAGTCAGTGATGCCATCCAGCCATCTCATCCTCTGTCGTCCCCTTCTCCTCCCGCCCCCAATCCCTCCCAGCATCAGAGTCTTTTCCAATGAGTCAACTCTTTGCATGAGCTCCAGAATCACTGCTGATGGTGATTGCAGCCATGAAATTAAAAGACGCTTACTCCTTGGAAGAAAAGTTATGACCAACCTAGATAGCATGTTGAAAAGCAGAAACATCATTTTGCCAACAAAGGTCCGTCTAGTCAAGGCTATGGTTTTTCCTGTGGTTATGTATGGATGTGAGAGTTGGACTGTGAAGAAGGTTGAGCGCTGAAGAATTGCTGCTTTTGAACTGTGGTGTCGGAGAAGACTCTTGAGAGTCCCTTGGACTGCAAGGAGATCCAACCAGTCCATTCTGAAGATCAGCCCTGGGATTTCCTTGGAAGGAATGATGCTGAAGCTGAAACTCCAGTACTTTGGCCCACTTGACAGTCACTCATAAAGCTGGGTCCCTGCCCCGCTGGCGTCCATCACCTGTCCAGGGTTGCTACCCATAAGCCGGCAGAGCCCAGACCCTAGAGAGGTCAGCTCCAGGGGGCGCCAGTGGCTGCAGTCAGGAGAGCTGGGGGTGCCTTTGCACAGATGTGAGGGGGGCGAGGATGTTGGGGTGCGGGTCACATCAGAGGGGGCAGGTAGGGCTGGGCCGTGGGCTGAGCAGAGGTCAGGAGGACTCAGAGGTGGGCCCACCACAGGCTGCCCTGAGATGGCTCGAGGGGCAGGATGGGGTGCTCAGCTCTTGTCAAGACAGAGTCAGGTGCGACTGTAGGTATATAGAAAGCCAGCATCTTCCAGGGCTAGGTGGTAGTGAGCTCCCTGACACTGGGGAAGACCAAGCACATGCTGGGTCAGGCAGCTTGAGTAGGAGAAGAAAGGCCAGTATCACCGGGGTGGGGGGGGTGGATATTTTTATCCAAAGAAACTGGGGGAGCAGTGTCCTGGAAGGAGGCTGGGGAGCAGCTGTCTCCCACCCAGTCGGTGCCTTGATGGCGGCCCAGGGGCTGGGCAGCCTGGTGGGCTCCTGGGGGAAGCTGTGGACCCCAGAGCTGGACTGCTGCCCGGCAGAGTCATCGCCACTGACACAGAGGCAAGGGCAGAGGAGTGTGGCTGTGAGGGTGGCCTGGACGCTCGCCGGCAGGCCTGTGACCCACGGAGCAGGCCAGAGGGAGGGCGGCCGGCCAGGAGGCCCTGGCCTCCTGCCCGAGGAAACGCGATCGATCGCTCCTGCGGCAGAGCGCCTCCTGCCCAAGCCTCCCCGCTTGGGCCTGGACTGCCGTCCCCGCGGGGCTGAGTGCGGCCTGGCCGTGCGGGGGCTCTGGGGGAGGAGGGCAGCTGACCCCGAAGAGGAGATGGGCCGGTCGTGCGTGGATGCCGTGGGGCGGGGTGGTCTTTGTGCCCTGGACCCTCCTGCCTCCCCCTCCCCTGGGGTCCCACCCCTCAGCCCCCACCCACCAGGTCAGTTCAAACTCCTTGAGGGGCATGGGGCTTGGGGGCGCTGGCACAAGGCCCCCTCAAAGTGCTCCCTGTCCAGAAGCCAGGCACTCCAGCCTAGGTGACAAGCAGTCCCAGGCACCGAACCTGCCCGGGACACCCAAGCCAGGCCTGAAGGACAGAGGCCTGGACAGGCCAGCCAGGGTGCGGGAGGGCACGCCAGGCAGAGATACCTGCAAGGGCAGGCCTTGAGGCGGGGGGGACCAGCATGCCCGTGAATGGGGCCCGCCGGCCCCGGGCCCACCCCGGGTGTCTGAGCATGTATGCCCCCGGGCTGGGCCGCAGCAGGTCCCCGGGGAGAAGGGTGAGGAGGGGTCCCCGCCTGGGGAAGGGTTAGGGCTGCATGCTGACGGCCTGTCTGGAGCTCAGTCCTGAAGCTCCGCCTGCGCACAGGCTGGTCCTGACCCCGGGGTCACGTGGGAAGAGGGCGCGGGCCGGCGCCTTGGCCTCTTTCCTCACGTGTGCAGAGGCGCACAGGCGCTCAGGCCCCCGTCCGCCTGTGGCCTCTGAGCACCTTGTCTCAGGGGCTCCGGTGGGGGGGCGCTGGGGGACCCCACGGGGCGTGAGGCAGAAAGCCTCTACCAGCCTCGACACCCTGGGTCTCTCCTTCCAGGAAGGAAATCCTGGTGGCTGATACCGTTTTTAAGAAATCCCGGTCCACTCCGGAGCTCCCGTCACCTTCGCTATTTTATGGCCGAGTCCTTCAACGAGCAGGATGAACCCGGGAGGGCCCAGTGGCCGGGGCTGGCGCTGCGGTCCCGGCCTCTCATGATGCAGGAGAGGGTGCGGGCCCCTTGGGGACAGTGAGGGGCAGTCCTCCCAGCCCCGCCTCTGCTGGCCCCTTAGTCCCCGGGACCTGGACCTGACGCATGTTTGGGGCCTGCTCTGTCCGTCTGTCCTTCTGCCCCTCCTGCCGGCATTCGGGCTGTGGGTCACGGATGGCGGCCCTGTGCTGGGTCTGGCGGGGTCACAGACCTGACCTCTCAGCGTCTCTGAGGGCAGGGTGCCTGGAGGGGCCCGGGCTCCGCTGTCTCCTGCACTCCCACCCATCACGATCCACATCCCTAGCCGTCAAGAGGGACGATTCTGGGGGAAAGAAACCACCACCGTCCTGCCAGCTCTTTCTTCTAAGCACATGTACATTTTTGCTTTGCAAAACTGGCTTGAATTTATTACTGTGCGATTTATAATCTGTTGATTTCTCCACCTAACAGCCTGACATGCGATTTATCCCAGACTCAAGATGCCAGCAAAGACATGTGTCTCTGCAACCTCTGGCTTCCAAGGGGGTGGCATCACCTTCCTTTCCTCTGATCAGCGTGCATCTGGAAGGCGGCCCTGAGGATCGGGTGGGGGACGCACGTGTGAACAGGGGTCACGCAGGTGAGCAGGCGAGGGGCCAGAGCAGAGGCCATGGGGGGCATCGTGGGTGTACGACTCAGCACCGCTCCGCAAAGCACAGCACCCCATGGACACGCACAGCTTGTGCAGAGCAGAAGGGGCCAGACACTCTCTGTGACCCCAGATTTATACAAGTCTTGTCCAGTCGCTATGTCACGTCCAACTCTCTGCGACCGCATGGACTGCAGCACGCCAGGCCTCCCTGTCCATCACCAACTCCCAGAGCTTGCTCAAACCCATGTCCATGGAGTCGGGGATGCCGCCCAACCATCTCACCCTCTGTCATCCCCTTCTCCTCCCGCCCGCAATCTTTCCCAGCATCAGGGTCTTTTCCAGTGAGTCAGCTCTTTGCATCAGGTGGCCAGAAGTTTTGGAGCTTCAGCTTCAGCATCAGTCCTTCCAGTGAATATTCAGGGTTAATTTCCTTTAGAATGGACTGGTTTGATGTCTGGGACACAGTAAACCAGCTTTTGGTGGGAAAAGTCAGAACCAGGGTGGTGTGGCGGGGCTGGGCAGGTGGGAACTTTTCTGGTGGACGTTCTGTCTCTCAGCAGGGGTT
The DNA here is from genome assembly GCF_032405125.1 of Capricornis sumatraensis. Classification (NCBI taxonomy): domain Eukaryota; kingdom Metazoa; phylum Chordata; class Mammalia; order Artiodactyla; family Bovidae; genus Capricornis; species Capricornis sumatraensis. The sequence goes on from NC_091071.1 coordinate 896,746, forward strand.
TGGGCTGCAGAGAGTGCCCACGAGAGCTTCACGGTCCCCCGATATCTCCATTTCGTTGTGTATCAGTTTTCCTCCAAAGAACTCAAAACTCTGTGACAAACTTCGAACTCTGGTTGGTGCTGCGTGCGCTGCCTATCTAGGGGTGCCCCGTGCTGGCATCTCTACCCGACCCGGGAAGCGGCTGGTTCCTGCAGGGCTGGGGAGGAAGGTGACAAAGAGAGGGGAGCCAGATGCGGCTGTGGGCGTCTGGGCGTGACCGTAAAACTATTTCAACTTTTCTGCATGTCTGAAAACTTCCAAGCTTCCATGTGAAAAACAGTGAGAGTCGGGGCGCTGTAGACAAGCAGCTGCTCACTGACCGTGCGTGTGACCTTGGACTAGTTCCCCAGGCTCCCGGTGCCTCGGTGTTGCCATGGCCTGAAGGAATTAACGAGCATCAAGAGCCTACAGGCAGGAAGTGCCAGCACACAGCAGGCGCTTAGGACGTGTGTGCTTGTTGGTCACACTGAGTTGCCGGCGCCCCCACGTGTGCTGTAGCTGCTCGGGGAGGCTGAGGGACAGGCCGAGGCTTTGCTCTGAGTTCAAGAGTGCGTGCATGCTCGGTGGCTCAGCCGTGTCAGACTCCTTGCGACCCCAGGGACTGTAAGCCCGCCAGACTCCTCTGTCCGTGGGATTCTCCAGGCAAGAAGATGGAGTGAGTTCCCATTTCCTCTTCCAGGGGATCTTCCCAACCCAGGTGATCAAACACACACGCCCTGTATTGGCAGGCAGAGTCTTGACTCCTGGGGCAACTGGGAAGCCTTGAGTTTAAGAGTAAGGCACCCCAAAGAGCCAAAACGGTCTTGCCAAAAAACAAAGCCAAAGGCTCTCAGGTGCCGCTGTCAAGCAGGACAGAGTGGTCTGGCAGGACGGAGACATACCCACCGATGGGGTAGAGCTGAGGATGCAGACGTAAACCCTCGCTTGAAGGTGACTCTAGTTTCGACAAGCGGGCCAAGACGATTCAGTGGGAAAAGAACAGACTTTTCAGCAAATGGTGCTGGGGCCAACAACACACGCACGGAAATGAAGCTGGAGCCTATTTCACACTGTCTGGAAAATAACTCGGTGGATCAAAGAGCTGAAGAGAAGAGCTGAAACTGTAAAACTCTTAGAAGAAAATACAGGAGTGAATCTTCACCTCAGGCAAAGGCTTCTCAGACACGACATCAAAAGCATGAGTGACAAAAAGAAAAAATTAGACTTCATCAAAATTAAAACCTTTCGTGCTGCCAACAATTCCAACGAGAAAGTGAAAAAACAACCCACAGAAAGGGAGGAAATATTTGCAAATTATAAATCTAATTAGGAACTCGTGTCTAGACTATATAAAGAACTCTTGAAAGCGTAAGTCACTCAGTCGTGTCCACTCTTTGCGACCCCATGGTCTGTAGCCCACCAGGCTCCTCTGTCCGTGGAATTCTCCAGGCAAGAATCCTGGAGTGAGAAGCCTTTCCCTTCTCCAGGGGATCTTCCCGACCCAGGGATTTAATCCGGGTCTCCTGCTTAACTCTTATAACCCAATAATAAAAAGATACATAGCCCAGTGGCCATGCGTAAGGATCGTAATAGACATCTCTCCAAAGATTTGCAAGGGCCAAGAAGCTTATGAAAAGATGCTCAACATCATTAGCCACTGGGAAATGCAAACCAAAGCCACAGTGAGATACCCGTTCACACCCACCAGGTTGGCTGGAGTAGAGACATAAAAGCGAGTGTCGGTGAGGGTGCAGAGAAATCGACACGCACACACACATTGCTGGTGGGAACCAGTCTGGGGATTCTCCAAAACATCAAACAGTCGCCACACGGCCAGCAAGTCTGCCCCTCTGGTGTGTGCCCAAGAGAAATGAAAGTGTAGGTTCACATGAAAACTCCATGAATGCTCACAGCAGCATGTCTGTGATATCCCCTAGAGTGGAGACAGCCCAAATGCCATCACTGACAAGTGGGTAATAAAAGGGGCTCCATCTACACAGTGGGGCCGTCAGGCCATCAGAACGGAGCACGGCACACCACGAGCGACCCTCGGGCTTCCCTCGCAGCTCGGTCAGTAAAGAATCCGCCTGCAGTGCAAGAGACCCAGGCTCAACTCATGGGTCGGGAAAACCCCCCAGAGAAGGGCATGGAAGCCCACTCCAGTACTCCTGCCTGGAGAATCCCACGGACAGAGGAGCCTGGCAGGCTACAGTCCACGGGGTCACAGAGTCAGACACGACTGAGCGACTAAACCACCACCTGAATCTCAGAAACATCCCAGTAAGTGAGAGCAGCCAGTCAGGGAACCACTGAGCAGGCGAGTGCGTCGATCCGAAACATCCACAACAGTCAAGACTCAGAGCCAGAAAGCAGGTTGGTGACAAGGTCCTGCTGCTGCCGACCTGCTGAGTGTCTCGTGGCAGGCTGGGCGGGAAGGGAATTTGGGGGAGAATGGGTACATGTTTATGTATGGCTGAGCCTTCGCTGTAACCCTGAAACTATCAGTTTAATTCAATGTAACAGTGTATAGTTTTAATTTAAGCAGTTAGTTAGCTGTATATTCCAATAAAAAATAAAAAAAGAGAAAGACCTAGGATAGACGTCATGGTGGAGAGTGGGGGTGGCTACTCACGGATACTGGGGTTTCCTTTGGGGGTAAAAAATGCTCAAAAAGTTAGATGGTTGCACAACTCTGTGAATATACTAAAAACCATTGAATAGCACACTTGAAACTGACCTGAGTAACTATGTAAATTAACCCTCAATGAGGCTGCTAAAATCAGAGAGCCTAGGGTCCCAGTTCGGCCTTGGCTCTCTGAGGCAAGCCTCTGTTCTTCTGGGAAGCTCAGTCTGATCTGTAAAACAGGACTGGGAAGAGTCGCCTTCCTGGGATATTGCAGGTACGAGATGACAGATGTGAAACCATCTTTCATTTTAACTTCTGTATTTAAATTTATTACAAAGGAAATGTATGCACATTGTACAAAATTCAAACAGCAGATGTGGGTAGAGTGAAAAGCCTCATTTTCTGGTGCGCTGGGAGTTTCAGTATCTTGATTGGGGTGGTGATACAGATATACACATTTGTCAAAACTCATGCAACTGTATACTGTTAAGAAGGGTGAAATTCACTGTCAACAAATAACACGGTGGAAAATGCCTCTGAGTGAAGCAGTTTCCTGCCCTCTCTCCCTGTCTCCTGGCCCTCCAGTTTCCCTACTGCTTTGCACACACAGGCAAATAAAATGCTACTGTGTTATATCTTTCTTGTGCAAGTTAATAAAAAGTCCTACACACACAGTTCCACTCCTTGCTCTGTTCCCCTAAAGACCGTTCTGGGAGATGGACTCAGATTAGTGCGTGCCTATCCAGCTGTGCGTGCATCTGTGTGCACGCGTCCCTGCACTCCACTGTCGGCCGGCATTTCAGACGCTTCCAATCTGCTGCTATTACAAAGAGTGCTCCGATGAATAACCTTGCGCACAGTAATATATCATTTTTCACATTTGTGAGCACTCTCTGGAGGACAGATTCCTAGAAGTAAATGCTGGGCCAAAGGGTTTTGGACCTTGTTTCAGAGGCTCTAAAAGTGCCTGCTTCCCACATCATCGCAACAGTGTGTCATTAAACCTTACTCTTTGCCCATTGGATGAATAAATCATTTCTCAGAATAGTTTTAAATTGCCTTTCTGTTGTTAGGAGTGAGACAGGGCACTTGTTGTATATACAAGCATTATTTTAATTTCCTTTTCTGTTCATAATCTCTGCCCATTTTTTCCCTGCTTTTGGGTTTATTATTGATTAGTAGGAGCTTTTTACATATGGGGGAACAGGCTCTTTGCTTAGACATAAGACGGCCACATTGCTTTTGGCGTGGCTCTCGGTTTTTCGATGTTCATCATCACCATGAAGTTCTGGGCACAGGAGGACAGTCTCCACCTCCCTCTAGGTACTGTCTCCCAGGATGGGCTTGGGGGAGGCTCTTTTCCACATTACCCCCCCGCCATGGTGTCCCTCTGCTCTACGCCCTCAGTTGTCTGACGGAGCTGCCTGGGTCAGCTCCTCCCAGCCAGGCCATCCTGAGAGGATAGAGGAGGCACGGGGCGGGGGGGGGGGGGGGTGTTGTAGACGCGCATCAGAGCCTCTGTTGTGAAACCCCACCCGGTCAGCCCCCCTGTGCTGGTCTGGCGTTCAGAGGTGAGTCAGACCGTCCTCCTCTGCAGAGCTCACAGTCTGGTGGAGGACCCACTGTGGCGAGTACTTGGGCAGGGGACCTCGAGAGGCAGAGAGGGGCCTCTAGCAGCCGGGGAAGGTGTGGGCCCAGAGCCCCAGGCCCCTCACTGCCTCGCTTGCCTCCCCCCAGGGTGCTGGGCTGAGTCTGGATTTAGTGGCTGGTTTGTGGGGGTGAAAACAAGGATCTGCTGACCCAGTTCCTGGAGAGTTCAACCGCGGCCTCCCTGTAAAGTGGGAGACGTTAACAGTGCTCATTTCTAGGTGGCTGTGAGCATGGACTGAATTGATGCAAGCCGCAACCGCGTGCTTGATACGTGGAGGTGAGTTTTATCTTTGCATTCGGGTGTGCGAGCCTGCCCATGTGTGTTAGGTGTGGACTGGGGTTCGTTTGACCTGGGGGTGTTTGGAGCTGGCTGCGGGCTGTACCACCGACAGCTCAAGCTGGGCATCTGTGAGGATGGGGAGTGTATCCCGTGTTCTCGCCCAGATAACGCCTGGCCGGGAGATGGGCTGGTGGGTGCGACTGGGGCTGTGTGTAGACACGCAGTGTGTGGGCGGCGTGTGTGTGTCTACAATGCAGGCTATGTGGGGGTTTTCAGGAGGAGATGAGTGTCTGAGAGAGGAAGGCGGGAGAGAGAGGGAGAGCCAGCGAGATCTCACAGCAGTGAGACCAGCGAGAGAGCACTTGGGCTTTATTTAGCCCAGAGAAGGGCGGGCCCCTCCTGCCTCCTCTCTCCAGGGCTTCACGGGGGTCCCCTGTTCTCAGCATGAAGGGTGTCTGGCCTTTCCGGGGGACAGCAGCTAGGCTCTGCTTTCAGAGCAAGCAAGGGCATATTTCAGCATCTCAAGATGCTGGAGTGTGAAAGTCTCCGGCAGGCGCGCTCCCTCAGGCAGGAGAGCTGCTCCTGGCAACCAGGTCATGGCAAGGCCCTGGCCAATTAGGGGGAAGTGGGAACCGGGGGCTGCAGCCGGCCTGGGCTAACAAGCGCCTCCATTAGGGACCTGCACAAGAGAGACTCCCAAGGCCAGCCTCTGCTCCCACCTTCCGGTCCAGGGGGTCTGAGCGCCCCTCAAGGACAGGACAGCTTGAAGACAGTGGCTACGACCTTGACCGTCATCCTCCGGGTCCCAGGGTCCACGGGAAAGGCGGTGGGCTCTCCTCCACTCTGGCCCCCTTTGGGGTCTCAGCTCTGCCTCAGGGACATCCAGTCTGGAGGAGATGCGGGAGGAGCTGGAGGACGGCAGCTGGCGCCGCAGGCTGGACCCGACCCGACCCGGAACCCCGCGCGCCCTTCCTGGGCCCGGCCGTCCTTTGGCGGCGTGGCCCACATTATCACCCACCACTCCCACGCCGGTCCTGGTGCCTCCTCCAGGAGGGGCGCCCCTCACCCTCCATCAGACCCCTCCTCTTTGCGTGCGCGCCCCGGGGCGCGCAGGTCGACCTCGCTGCCCCTGGCTCCCCTCCCAGTCCGGGGCAGCGCGCGGAGCAGGGGCGCCGCGCAGGCGGTGGCCTCCGGAGGGTCGCGCCCGAGCCCGAGCCCGGCCGGGTCTCTGCTGCGCGGCTCGGACTCAGAGGCTCGGGGAGCGGCGCGCAGGCCATGCCGCGCGGGTGCGCTCTTGAGCCTGATTTGCAGTTCTCGCCCAAAGCTCAAGCCGCAGGCTGGGCAGCGGCCGCGGGGAGTGGGAACCGCCCGGCGAGGCGGGGTGGACGCCGGGAGCGGGCGCGGGGCCACCGAGAGGCTGCGGGTGTAGCTCAGTCTAGAGGCCGACCGAGCGGTTGCAGTCCCCCGGGGATTCGGGAGGCGAACGAGGAGGAAGGGATCCGTGGGAGGAAAATCCTCTAAACCGAACCTTCCGGGAATCGAAGGAGACTGGCTGGTCCCACACCCCTCCCCGGCCCTGCCCCCCTCCCCCCCGCCGAAAGTGGGGAGGGAGGCGCTGAGCCCCGGGAGGGTGAGTGGGGGTCAGCGATCTAGGGTAGAGCGAGTCCTTCGCGGGAGACCACCCCCTCGCCGCCCCCCTCCCCAGGTGCAGCGCCCTCCCCATCCCGGAAACGCGCGCCCCAGCGGGCAGAGCAGTCGCACACGCGGACGCGCGCGCCCACAGAGGGTCTGACTTCGGGTCAACTTTCACGCGGTTCCCGGTGTGTGTGCAAACGGCAGTGCCCGCACGCGCGTGCCCGTCTCCGCCCAGGTGCCCACCTCCCATCGCCACCCGGCGTCCCGATTCCTAGACCTTCGCGGGCCTCTGTTCTAACGGGGGCCTAGGGCGAGGGCAGGGGCGCGCAGGACGAGCCAGAAGGAGGGGGGCGAAGACGCCTCTGGGCTGCCCACGCCGCCCCCCAGCCTGCTCGACTTCCCCTCCCGCGTCGCCCTTCGGACACCACTCGTCCATCGACGTGCCGGAGCTGCACCGCCGCCCGCCCCTCCGGCCGCCCCCGCCCGCGTCCCCCGCCCGCGTCCCCCGCCCGCGTCCCCCGCCCCTCCTCCAGCCCTCCCCGCTCCGGCTCCTACACGAAATCTTCGATCACGCTCAGAAAGAATGTGCTACAACCTCGGCGCGGCCGCGGCCGCCACCTCCGCGCCCGCGCCGGAGCCGGAGGAGCCGGAGCCGGAGCCGGAGCCGCCGCTGCCCCGCCTGTCCGGCCGGCCCCGGGCTCGCCGCGCGCTGTCTCCGCCGCCGCCGCCCCGCGCTCGCCCAGCGCTTGACGCAGTGAGCGCCGCAGCCCGGCTCCCGCCGGCTCCGCTCCGCTCCCAGTCGCAGGCCGAGCCCAGCCCGGCGGGCTCCGGGAGGGGCAGGCAGGGCGCTAGGGGGAGGAGATCTGTCTGGAGCCAGCGAGGCCGGCGGAGGAAGAGCTGGAGGAAGGGGGGGAAGCCGCCGCCGCCGCCGCCGCGCTCCGGGGACCTGGGCGCGCGCGCTGCGCTCTCCTGTGCCCGTGCCTCCAGCCCCGGGCCCACAACCCAGAGCAGGTAGGAAGGGGATGGTGGGGGCGGGGGCGGGGGCTGCGGTTCGGGGCTCCTTTCCCCCGCGGCTGCAGGGCAGCAGGTCCCCGCCCCTGGGGGAGGCAGGGAAGAGGCTCTCCCGGGCGGCAGTGGGGGGCGTGCGCGGGGTCCCCAGAGGCTCTAGCCGCCCGGGCCGCCCCAGTCCGCGCGCCCTGCCCTGAGCGTCCTCGCCGGGGCCGAGTCCCCCGCCAGTGGGGCTTGGTTATGGAGCGTTGTTTCCGCCGGTCCTCGCCGCCCTGCTCTCGGGTGCCGAGGCGATCGCACCCGAAGTTAGCAGTCGCCGGGCCCCTGCCGGACAAACTTCCCTCCCCGACGCCGCGGCCCGAAGGCCCGGGACTCCGGACCCCTCGGGCTAGAAGGCGCCGCGGGGACCCCGAAACTTTCCTGAGCGTTGTGAGCAGGGAGGGAGGGACAGGCAGGGATCGGGTAGCGGGGTGGTCTTGCTTGCGAGAGAGCAGCGGTGGCCGCGGCGCCCCAAGTTCATGCGGAGACCGCCCCCCCATCAGGAACCCCACCTTGTAGTCGAGGGCGGGCAGGGAGCGGACTGAGGGTGCCCAGCCTTCTCACGGCCGGCGTGGGGGGAGCCTTGCTCGGAGCGGGCGTTACATGACCCCCGCCCCCACCCCTCCGGTCTCCTGGCGATTCCCAGGGCGCCTCTGCCCCGAGCCTCTCCGCCCGGAAGCCGGGGGCCGGGCTCGGCTCCGGGGTGTGGCGGGACCCCAGCGCGCGGCTCTCAGGCTTCTCACCCTGCCGCTCTTGCCTCCACGCCCCCTCCTCGTCCCTCCTTCTTGACTCTCCCGTCTCTGGGTGTCGCCCCCAACTTTCTCTCTTCCCAAACTGCACCGTGTGGCCTGTGGCCGCCCAGACCGGCGCGATGCTAGCACCGTCCTCAAGGGAGCCCTCCCCGCTGGCGGGGCGTGGGGTTCCCGGCCCGACTGTCGCCGCTGAGCGGGAATTCGCTCCCGACCCACCGACGGGAGTCCGTCCCCCGCCCCATCTGAGCGGCGGTGGGCGTGCGGTGGTCGCGGCGAGCCGCCGGCTGGACTGTGGAGAGTAAAGGGGACCCGCGAAGCTTCCGGGAGGGTTTTGGGGGTGCAGCTACAGCCTCGCGTGCGGGGAGGCGGCGCCCCGGTGGGCCCCCTGCAGCGTCGCCGGCACGCGCCCCTAAGGCCCAGGAGGGCTCTGTCCTCCCCTTCTCCCGCCCCAACACTCAGGTCCCAGCTTGAGTGGGTTCGGGGGACGGAGGACACGGAGGGGGGACTTGCATTTTCTCCCCGTCTGCCGCATCCAGGCCCCAGGCAGCCTGGGGGTCTTTGTCCCCAGGGCCGGCCTCGGGCCCCGCCCCCTCCATCAACTCGGGGACCCCGACGCCCTCCAGAGCTTCTGTGCCGCGCACCAGCGGTCTCCAAGCCTCGGTGAGCGAGGAGCCGCATCCGTGTCCACCGCTCACCCGCTCTGGGTCTGGGGGTGGGGCAGGGGGCGTGGAGCGCGGTGTGGGGTCGCTGACAGAAGTCCTCGCCGCGGCGGCGCCGGCGCCTCTGGAACAGAATTAATGACTTACACGCAGGCGGCCATCGGCGCGACCACGGGGGAGGGGCGACCGAGCTGAGACTCGGCGGAGAGGTCGCAGCCCTAAGGGGCGGCCTCCGCCGAGGGTGAGGGCGTCAGTGGCCGGGACCTCAAGCTTCCCCTCAGGCCCCACCTGCAGTCTCCTGCGCCGCCAACTCTGGGGTTCGCTCTCTGCGCAGCTGGCTCAGGGACCTCCCCCCCCCCGTGCGGAGCCTGGACCCTCCCGGCCCCTCTGCAGAGCCCTGACCCCGGGCGGACGTATACTTGCCTGGCAGTGGGGCAGGTCCTTTGGCCTCGGCTCGCTTGCCTAAGAAACGGCTCATGGCCCGCAGACCTGGGGAGCAGCGGGAGGCTGCCCTAGCTCGGCCCCTGGCCTTCTGGGGTGGCCCCTCCCAAGCCAGCCCCATCCTTCCTGAGATATAGCTGCTGGCTGGGGTCGGAGGACTGGCCAGAAACAGGCATCCGTCAGGTCCGGGCAGGGGCTCGCCTGGGGAAGGTCGCCCTGGAGCCCCAGTTCCCATGCGTTTACTGCCTAGGGCTGGTGAGGCCAGAGGCTGATTTCTCAGACCTTCCAGGAGTGACCGGTGCCCCCGAGGAGGCTCTCCCCAGCCCCAGCTGCAGCTGGAGCGGGGGCAGCTCTGAGGCAGGAGGGGAGCCCTCTCCCTGGCCGGCCTGCTATCTGGTCCCCCGGCCCGGGCCGAGTACATCTGAGGCTTGCTGTGTCTACAGGGAGAGCCCGGAGCCTGGCCTTGGCCTAAGGCCTGCGGGGTGAGGGTCCAGGCAGGGGCAGCCCAAGAAGGGATGCAGCTCAGATGCCCCCGAGGCCCAGCAGCCTCCTTCCTTGGGCCTCACCCTGATCCCTGGGGCTGTGGCAGGCTTCTGGATACAGCCCTCCCCAGGGCCCGGTCCCCACCACCGAGCACGCTGGCTTCGCTGTAGCAGGCCCTTTATAGCCTGGCAGAGCCCCACCGTGCAGGCAGGAGGGGGCCTCAGAGCACTGAATCCCTAAGTCCCCACCTGGCAGCGGAGGCAGCTTGGCGCCCACCCCCCAGGTCCTAGCTGACCTGCACCCAAGCGGCGCTGGGGGAGGGGGTCTGCCAGCCCCTATAGGAGTCGCCTGTGCCGTGGGCGTTCATTCACATCCCCTCTCCGGTCCCCACACACTATAGGATTTATCTTGATTTGCTGCTTTTGAATTGAGTCAACTCTTTTGTATGCTCGGTGAATTGCCCAGCTGCTGGCGGGGAGCGGAGAGCGTGCCGGGGGTACTGAGGCCGGGAATCAGAGGCGGGCGGGGGACAGGAAGCGGGGAGGGGGCTGCGGGCGCCTGAGGGGACGGGCCGGGCGGCGCCGGGACACGAGCGGGCCGGGCTGCGGGCTGGGCAGCCCCCCCGGCAGTCGAGAGCACCGCCGAGGCCTGCCTGGCTCCAATGAGGAGTCCCCGTGGGGCCAGAAGGCTCAGTCCTGGGGGCAAAGCTGTCCCTCGGGTTCTGCTTCAGACCGGCTGTGTGGCCGGGGTGGGGGGGGCATGCCCCGGGGCCTCTCTGGGCAGTTTCCTTGGCTGTAACTTGCGGAAAGGGGGCTTCTGCACGCGCGGGTGGCAGGGGTCAAACTAAGAGGAGAGCTTGCTCAGAGCCCCCACCCCCCCACCCCCAGTCTCCCTCCTCGTCTGCCCAGAGGCTGGGGCACTGAGGGAAGGAAGGGGACCCGGGCTGGGAGAGGGTGCCGCCCCTCCCCGCCCCTCCGCCCGCTCTCTGCCCCCGGACCCCTGCCTTCTTCCAGGTGGGCCAGATCGACTGGCCGACCCGGGTCCTGAGAACGCCCGGGCTTTGCTTAAAGGGGAGGGGGTCGTGGGCAGCCCTTCCCAGCCACAGCTGCTGCGCGCTCCGTCACCGGAGGGCGGACGTGGGTGGGAGGCCGGCCAGGGGCCGCGAGGAAACCCTCCTGCGCTTTCTAGTACCTCCCCCTCGCGCTCCCTCCCCCGCGCCCGCACCCCCGGCTCGGCGGCGGGAGGGCAGGAGCCAGGCAGCGAGGAGGCCCGGCGGGCGCGGGGGAGGGGGGGCGCGAGGCTCGGCGCCGGACTCGGAGGGAGAGGGGCGGGGGCGCGCAGCGGCGGGGGGGCGCAGGGGCGGCGCGCGGGCTCCGGCGCCCCTGCCCGCGCGCGAGGGGCGGGGCGGCGCGCGGATCGATGGGCGAAGCCGGGGAGGAATTTCAATCCCCGGAGCGAAGTTAGAGCTTGAAGGACGGCGGCGGCGGCGGGCGCAGCCCCGGAACGGCGGCCGGGCGAGCAGGTAAGCGCGGAGCCGGGACCGAGCCTGGGGGCGCGGCAGTCCGGCCGCTCGCGGGGGCGGCGAGGCGGGCCCCGCGCCCTCGCACCCGGAGCGCCCGCACCCCGCGCCCCCGGCCCCTTGTGCGCCCCGGCCCCGCGCGCCCTCCGAGCGGAGCGGGCAAAGTTGGAGGAACTTGGCGGCGGCGGCGGAAGCGGGCGCTCGGCTCAGCGGGGCAGAGGGGGTCCAGGTCGGGGCTCCGCGGCCGCCCCCGGAGCGCCCCTGCCCCGCGCGCCACTGCCGCTCGCAAGGACTCGCCGCGCCAGCACCCTCTCCCCTTGTCGCCCCTCGTCCCACCCCGCTCAGAGCCGCTGCTTCCCGTGGTCGACGCAGCGCGGCCCTTGCCCTTCCCCGAGCCTCCCCAGCCCGGGCTGCCTGGCCCCCGTCGGTGCGAGCGGGCATCACCCTTTTCCGTCTGCTCGCACTCCCGACGCCTGGCGCCTCCCAGCCCGGCACCCCGGACCGTCCAGCCATGCCCCTGGGAGGGGCGGCATTCCGCCAAAGGGGAGCCAAACGCTCGGCGTGGGGGCGGGGGCCTTTGCTCAGAACCTGGTGGAGTTCTCCACCCCTCCCCCTCACCGTGGACACGTTCTCTTCGTCATCCTTTGGAGGAGGGGCGCAGAGCCTTCTTGCCCCAGCGTGCCTCTGAGACAGGGGTCCCCTTCCATTCTGTAAAAGCTGCAGGCCACCTGCTTGGTGCTCAGGGTGGGGCCCCTGCAGGTGTTCCCCCTCCAAAACAGACCGGCAGCCTCTGGCATCAAAACCAGACTCTTCCCGACAGGAGCTGTGTGACCTTGGGGCAGGTAAGCCTCTCAGAGCCTCAGTTCCCAAATCTGTGAAATGGGGCGCAAGGCTCGCCTGTGCTCCTTGGAAGGAACATCCCAGGGAAGGATCAGCACTGGCAGGGCCCCTGGAGGTGTCTCCTCCAGGCTCTGGAGCCTCCAGCCAGGCTTGCAGCCCCAGCAGGGCCTCAGGTGTGAGCCGTTGCTCGGGGCTCCCTCACTGCTGGGCTGGGAGAAAAGCGTCAACAAGAGCTAAGGGCTTGTGGGCCCTGCGGGGCAGGGGCTTTCGAGGCTGGGGAGCGCGGGGGAGTGCGGGGGAATAGGAAGGTATCCTCCCCTAGGCTCCTCTCTGGCGGCGTCTCCAGTGGGGCCCCAGAGGAAAGGCGCACGCTGGCCCGTGTTGCCTTGCAGCTGCGAGCACTGTCCTGCTTCCTGCCCAAGCAGCCCCCTGGCCTCCTGTGCCCTGGGTCCTTGCAGCTGTCTCCTTTTAGTTGAGCCAGCCCCGGGGGATGCTCTCCCAAACCCCACCCCAGGTTTGCGTCCCACTTCATCAGAAAGGGAGACACTCCGAGATGGAGGCAAGGATGCCGGCTGGCTGTGTGTTAGAGGGGAAGGCCCCCTGCTCTCTGGGTTCGGGGGTGGCAGACGTGCCTCACTTTCCTGGTCTCGTGGAGAGCTGCCCCCCCACCCGCAGCTCCGCAGGGTCTCCGGGTCTGGAAGGTTGGGAGTCACGCAGTCAGATCCTCTCGGACCCCCTCCTGCAGGCTGGCCGCCCGGGCACCACTCAGTAACACAGCAGCTGCGAGCTGGCAGTCCTGATGAAGGAAGCGGGGTGGGCGTCATCCTGCGACCTGGCAGATGTGAGGGGGTTGGCACAGGGTGTGGCGGTCACCCATACCTGGGCCTGGGGACAAGAAGGACCGAGGGCCCCGCTCCGTTGCCCCCCAGGACTCCCTGTGGAAAGCTCATCGGTTGTTCCCAGTGCCTTGGGAAGCCAGCACCCCCCACCCAAGCTGGGGAGAGGCTGTTGCTCCCCTAATTCCCTACCCCTCAAAGAAACAGGTGATAGGGCCCCCAGGAGAGACAGGGACCCAGCAGCCCCTGTCTTAGACTTTGGGAGTTTAAACCTAAAAGACTCCTTGTAGCATCATCTGCTCCAAGAGAGGAAAAATTAGTGGGGTCTAAATTATGACAGGGTCTCAGCACGGTAACAGGGGAGTGTCTACCCGAGTTCCATATCTGTGTGTGTCTCTTAGACACATGCACGCATGCACACACACTACACACTTCCTGGGTCCCATGTCGATGTGTGTCTAAGACACACACACACACTCTGGGTCCCACATCTGTGTGTGTCTTTAAGACACGTACGCACACACACCTCAGGTCACCCATCTGTGTGTGTCTCTAAGATGCACAGACACAGCCCAGGTCCCACATCTGTTTGTGTCTCTAAGACACACACCCACCTACCCACGCACCCACCCACCAGCTCTAGGTTTCAGCGGGGTTTTCTAAGCAGTCAGATTGCCTGGGTCAGAGCCCCACCCCCGAGAGGTCCAGGGCGTGAGCCCAGAACCCTCTTTCTGAGGACGCGCAGCAGCAGGAGAAATTTATGAGCAGAGGTGCTGGGACCGGGGTGTCCATATATCTCCTCAGGAAACAGCCCCTGTGGATGCCCGGGCGGGTGGTGGAGAATACATGCTGAGTGGGGGTGCGGTGGGTGCGTCGGGTAAAAGAAGCTAGTGAGTGACAGGCAGGAGCTGGATCTCAGGGCCCGGGGACGGCCATAAATCTCCAGGGGTGCACCGGGAGCGGGTGGTGGCATTGCCACGGACACAGGATACGTTTGTCATCTCTCCAGCACCCCCGTCCCCCACACCGCCTTCCCCTCTGTGTCTCCAGTCATGGATTCCGGTTTCTTCCTGCAGAAGCTCGGGCGTCACCTGGCCCTGGGCAGGGCTCCGGGTGAGGGGGAGGTGGGCTGATGATGGAGCCTACGCAGGGGCTGGTCCCCAGATGCACGAGGGACTTTGGTATCACCTGTCCCAGCACTCACTGCACAGATGGGGAGACTGAGGCCAGAGTGGGCAGGGTGCGGTCTGGGGACGCACGGTGAGTGGGGCTGGTGGCCGGGCTCCCGCGTCCCCGCTGTGGGGGTTCGGGTATGGTCACCTGAGCAGGGCAGGCCGGCCTTGGCTGCTGAGGACACCTGCCTCCTGGCCGTCCCCACGCCCCGTCGGGTACCCTGTGCCCATGTGCGCCCACGTGGGTGAGCGAGGGGGGGCGGGTGTGGACACAGCTCCGTCTGGCCCCACTGCTGGTCACTCGTCCTGCCCACGTGTATCCAGTTGATTCCCAGCTTTGCCGAGCTCTCCGGGGAGGAAAGGGTGTGGAGAGACCTTGGGGACTCAGCACCCAGGGGGGGCAGGAACTGAGGCTTCTGGCCCTCTGAGCTGGAGGGTCCTGATGGTTGTTCCCTGGGTGGGTTGAGGGTCCACGCGTGCTCTGCTGGAGCGCGAGCGTGTTGAGGCCCCGGCGACTGGGGTGCTTGTGTCCGGGTTGGGGAGACAGTTGGTGCGCAGGCGCAAGCACCCAGTCCTTCCCGGGGCAGTCAGCCCGTCTGGCCCCGCCTTTCAGAAGGGTCCAGCATCGCCCAAGCTCACACACGAGCCCGCTGGGGGGCCGAGGCTGGGGTCCTCCTGGGAGCCGGGTCTGGGTCGGCCGCTGGCTCGCAGGAGGAGCCGGGACAGAGGCTGAGGGTGGCAGGGACCGCAGGAGGGCCTGACAGCCTCCCTGGGGCCCCTTGGGGTCAGCAGGGGGCCGTGCCTTGCCTCTCTGCTCTGCCCTGGGGGCTGGGGCAGCGCTGTGGGGAAACCGAGTCACAGCCCCCCCCCCCCCCCCCGCACTCAGGCTTCTCGTGACAGCTGTCCCCATGCCGGAGCTGGGGGACCCTGAGCCTCCGCCTGTGCCTGCTGGGCCCGCTCTTCCAGGTGCGATGGGAGCCTTAGTTCTCGTCCTCGGGGTTCCCGCCCCCGGGAGGGGGCCCCGCTCCTCCTTGGGGGGCTGCTGTACCGCAGGCCTGGGGGCTCCTGGAGGAGGAGTTTGGTAGGCCCTTCAGCGTGTAAATTCTGGACATGAGCTTGGGCAAACTCTGGGAGACGGTGAGGGATGGGCAGGCCTGGCGTGCTGCAGTCCATGGGGTCGTGGAGTTGGACGAGCCACCAACAGCATGAGCATCTGGGTGGTCCGGCAGGGAGAGGCTGCCTGAGGGCGGGGCGTGGGGCTGAGGAGGGCGGGGGTTGCCTGGCATCCAGCCCCTCCTGGCCGACTGAGAGGGCCTCTGACTCAAGCCCTGGGGGGGCTTGGTCCTGCCGAAAATAAACCAGGATCTGTGGGCAAACGCGAGGGAGCTTGGGGTTCCCAGCCCACGGGAGGGCTCCACCGGGACCCCAGGCTTCCCACGGTGGGGAAACTGAGGCCCAGACGGCAGCGCCAGCAAGCCAGGCCCTCCAGGCTCAGCCCCGCCCGCCTTGGAGAGAGCAGAGGGTCCTTTCGGACCCTGTTGCCTCGCAGCTGGGCCTCAGCTCCACCTCTGCTCCCTGGGGGCCCATGTTGGACCCCCCTCTCTTTAACAGTTCCCCCCCAAGCGCAACTCTCTGCTGTCTGTCCCCCCCCCCCCCCCCCCCCCGGCCGTGCTGAGCGCCACCCCCAGCCTGGAGCTGTGAACCGTGTGATGGCGGCCCGGGTCTGCCCCTGAGAGTGGCTGGCACGTCCCCTCCCCCACCGTGGGAAGCCTGGGGTCCCGGCAGAGCCCTCCCGTGGGCTGGGAACCCCAGGCTCCCTCGTGTTTGCCGACAGATCCTGGTTTATTTTCGGCAGGACCAACTCTCCCTCCGCGGCTCCCTGGAGCTGAATAAACGGAGACACAGACCAGGCGTGCCTCCCTGCATGTGGGGATGGTGCCGGGCTGGACTGGCCCTGGGGGGCTGAGAGCCCTGTGTAGGAGGGGCTTTCTGCACCCTTCCTGCACACAGTAGGTGCTCCAGAGAGAAGGCTTGTGAGCACGCAGTGGGGAGGTGCTCCCGCCCTTTGCTGTCAGGATGGAGCCTGGGGAGCTTCCGGGCGGAGCAGCACGGACCCTCTGCATACCCACCCGCCCCCGCCGCTCCCGGCTCCCGTGCTGCCCTGGAGCCCCGCGGCCAGGGGCTGCCAGGAGCTTCCGGAGCTTGGGTCTCCTGCCCGCCCCCTGCCATCCCCCCATCTCCACGGAGGGGTCTCCTCTACCTCTGGTCGCCCTGTGGAAGTTTCTGGAAGGGCCCAACGGCAGGTCAGGGGTGGCCCAGTGTCTGCTCTGGCCGGGCAAGCTGCGAACGGGGCGCCTTTCTGCCTCGGTGCTCCCATCTGTCGAGTGGGTGGCGAGCCCGGCCCTCCCCAGGCGCTGGGCGGGGGGCAGAGCCCGGGGCCGGGTCAGAGTCTTCAGTTGGGAGGTGCCCTCCTCCAGCTGAGCCTGCCTTCTGCTCAGCAAGGGCCGGGCTGAGGTAGACGGCCAGCCGTGGGGTCTGAATGGGGGACCCGAGTTCTGTGGAAGACAGAGCCGCCCCTGGTGTTCGTGGGGGCCCTACCCGGCCCCGAGCCCCGCCTCCCCGGGGGCCCAGCCTGGCCCGTGTCCCCTCGCGCTGTGCTGTGGAAAGGTGGGGCTTGGAGAAGGGCCGCCCGCGTGGGGGCCCTGAGCTGGTGCAGGCTTGGCGTGCTGGAGGGGCCGGGCCAGAGGTGCAGGGTGGGTGGGCACAGGGGCCCCCGTGCCGGCTGAGAGGGCTGAGGCTTCCGGGGAAGACTTGAGTCTCGTTCTGTTTGCCTCGGGATGCTCCTGAGGACTTTGAGACAGTGAGGGACGCAGTTGGCTTCCGTGTCTAAAGGTCCCTGTGGCTGGGAGACGGGGCCGCCCTTCGGGGCTGATGGCGCCGGCGAGGGAGAGCCTGGAGCATCTGTTTTGATGTTGCTTTAAAGATTGGAGCTGCGCTCCTGTAGAGAAGACGGTTCTGTAAAGCTACCCCATATTCCCATCTGTGTCCGTTACCAAGCGAGTGTGTGTGTGAGCAGGATAAGATGGTATAAAGCAAATCCTCCTCTCCTCCGACACCCGCCAGCAGTTCAGAGCCGTCTTTCTAAGGGAAGCGGGGCCCGCGCCAGAGGACGCAGGGTGACGAGAGGCCAGGGGACCCAGCGCCACTGTGGTGCCTGGTGGAAGTGTGCTCACACGTGTGTGCTCATGCACGCCTTTCTGGAACCGCAGCCAACGGCAGGCACGGCCCCGTGACCGACACTGCCTGACGGAGGGTGCGTTCCCGTCTCAGGTTCCGGTCTGGGGTCGGGAGACGTGCTCCTGGGGGTGGACACCCTCCCCAGAGCCCAGCCCGGCTTCCCTCCCAGCTGGCCTGGGGGACCTGCTCCATCATGAGCTCACCGTTGCTGTGGCAGGCCTGCACAGACCAGGGTGGGTCCCAGGGGCCCTTCCTCGGGGGGGTCCTTGGAAAGCCAGGGGCCTGGGGAACGGGTAAGGTGGGCGGTGGTGACCGCGGGGAGGGCATGTCTGCAGGCCGTGCAGGGCTGTCTCGTGAGTGTAGGTGGGGGAAGGCCACACCCCTCTGTGGGGCATCTGGTGGTGCCCTCGGCGGGAGGTGACAGGCCGCGGGGACGCCTGCCTGGATCCTCAGTGAAATTCGTGCCTTCCAGAGCCGCACGGCCAGAGGGGGCGGGAGCCAAATTCAGATCCTTTCGGCCAGAACCCCTTTGATTTTCCTCTGCCCCCTGCGCCTTGGGGGAAGATGTCTGGAAATTCTAAACTGCAGGAGAAAAGCCCTGTCTCTGGGGGCCGGGCGATGGGGCTGTGGGTCCTGGGCAGGAAGGCTGAAGCCAGCTGACCTTCCACATCCAGAGCTCTAGGGCCTGAAGGGGAGGCAGCGGTGGGCGGGGCAGGGCCCGGCCCCTGGGTGTGTGGCCCCCGTGCCGGTTCCCTGGGCTCACAGGGGAGGCGCCCGAGCCTTGTGGAGCACAGCCCTTTCCCCAGACGGGCCTCCTGGCTCCTGCCTCACCTGCTGCCCTCCTGGCCTCCGAGACCCGCAGAGCCCAGTGCCCCCCTGGGCGTGGTGGTCCAGACCCTGCCCATCCCGCGCCTGGTGTGGGCCCCCAGCAGCACCAGGGAGCCTCTTGCGGCTGAGAGGGAGGGGCTGGGCCCCGGCTCGCATCACGAGCCCCACAACGCAGAGCCGCCTGTCTCTGACACGCCTGGCCCCAGCAGCCCCCTTGACCATTTTACAGCTGGGAGAGCTGAGTCTCGGGGCAGGAGGCTGAGCTGGGAGCTGGCTGTCCATGGCTCTGGGCCCTTGACTGCAAATGAGCAGGGGCCCGGCCCCAGCAGGCGCCGAGGCGGGGCCCCCCTGACTGGCTGTGGGCGAGTGGCCCGCGGGGTCCAGGCTGCCCGGGCTCGCCCCCTCCTGTCCTGTCCAGGGTTGTGTGTGTGCAGGGAAGGTGCTCCAGGGTCGTGGCACGGGGTCCTTCTGTTTGAGTGAAGTCTTGGACCGGCACAGAGGCTGACGGCCTTGAGGGCCGCTTGGTTACCCTGGAGGTGACTCTGGCCTTTAGAAACAAGCTGGTCGCCTGTGAGGCTGGCGTCCCGTGGAGGCTGGGGCGTGTGTCCGAGCGTGCTCCCTGCTTTCTGGAGGTTCCTGACAGCGTGAGCACGCTTCTCTGCCCTTGGGACGGGACCCCGCAGTGGCTCAGCCACCGGCCAGGTGAGTCTCAGACCCTTCCCATCACCCTGCCCAGGCACAGATCACCACCTGCCTCTGTAGGCTTCTTATCAGGCTCCCGCAGGAGGGTTGCAGCCCCTCACGTTCCCACAACACCTGGCAATGTTGGTCTTTTTTATTACAGATATGCTGGGCAGGGGTAGAGGGGCTGTGGTTTTAATTTGCATTTTCCTAACGACCAGTGAAGTTGGACCTTTCCTCGTGTGTTTATTGGCACTCACATTTCGTTTCTGATAAAATGTCTGTCTTAATCTTTTGCCCATTTTAATGTGTTTATTTGTCTTAACTGAGTTTCAAAATTATTCAGAATTGTTGTGAGAGTTCTTTGTACGTTCAGAATACAAGTCCTTTATCTGAAATATGATTTGCAAATATCTTATCCTGGTCTGTATCCTGCCTTTCATATTTTTCATGGTGTCTTGGAGCACACAAGTATTGTGTGTGATGAAGTTTGCTTCATCAGTTCTTTTCTTTTATGAATCGTATTACTGGTGTTATACTTAAGAATCCTTTGCCTAATCCAAGGTCACAAATATTTCTTCTGTGTTTTCTCCTAGGAGTTTGCATTCTAATTTTAGCTCTTGGATTTAGGTTTATTGACCGTGTTAAGTTAATGTTTGTGAATGCTGTGTATGGCCCCTCATTCATTTTTTGGTACAGGGGTATCTAACTGCCCCAGCACCATTTTAAACGTGAAAATAGTTATTTTTAATTGAAAGATAATTGCTTTACAACCGAGTGCTGTGTTGGTTTCTGTCAACCCCCAACAGGAATCGGCTGTAGGTGTTCATGTGTCCCCGCCAGCCAGGCTGTTGCAGCGCCCTGGCGTGAGTTCCGTTGGCTGTTGGAGACGGCGTGTCCCTGTTCCTCTCTCCTCGCCGCCCGCCCTCTCCTTCCTCCCCTGCTGCGTCCACAAGCCTCGCCTCTGCGTCTCTGTCTCCGCTGCCGCCTGCACGTGCCTGCAGCCGTGCCGTCTTTCTAGACCCAGCACCATGGTTTGAAGAGACTGGCTTTTCTGTTCAGTTTTCGTGGGACCGCAGGGGCAAGGGTTTGCCTCTGGACTCAGCTCTGCCTCAGCGGCGTGTGCGTCCGACCTTTTGCCAGCACTGCGCTGGCCTGACCGCTGTGGGCTTGCGGCCCGTTTAGTGCGTAGTGCTAAGTCCTCCAAGGTTCTTTTCAGAATATTTTCTGCTATTCTTAGTCCTTCACATTTCTGTGCGCATTTTTAAGATCACCTTGTTAATTAAAAAAAAAAGTGCTTCCTGGGATTTTGATGGGCTTTTGTTTAATTCACAGGTCAGCTTGGAAACGTTGTCCTCCTGTCCATGAACATGGACTGCGTGTCTCCAGGAATTAGACCTTTATTTTCTCTAAGCAGTTTTTTGGGGTCATTTCCAGTGTGCAAGTCTCGCAAATTAAATTTCTGTTGTTAAATTTATTCCTAAGTGTTTTTTGATGCTATTGTGAATGGGATTATTTCCTTAATTTCATTTTCAGATGTTTGTTGCTAGTACATAGGAGTAAAGCTGAGTTCTGTAGACTGATATTTTATCCTGTGACCTTGCTGAATTTAATTATTGGCTAGTTCCACTAGACTTTTGTGGATTCCTTAGGATTTTCTGCGTGTCCTCTGCAAATAAGGGGAGTCTTACATCTTCTTTTTCAAACAGGCTATCTTTTATTAGGATTATTTTTCTTGCCTTATTGCACCGACCGGGACCTCCAGAGTCATGCTGAGTGGCGCTGGTGCTTCCTGCCTGACCTTAGGGGAGAGCAGTCAGCCTCTCACCATTAAATGCGTTAGCTGTGACTCTCCTAGTTGGTCTTACGGGGTTGAGAAGTCCCCCCGTAGGTCTGGTGTCTGAGTGTTTCTGTGCTGAATGTGTGTTGGGTTTGGTTATATGCACCTGCTAACATGGTTGTGGCTTCTGCCCTTTTATCAGTGTGACTTCAGTTGATTTTCAGAGGTTGAACCAGCCTTGCATTGCTGGGGTGAGTGCCGCCTGTACAACCCTTTTTCTTTATTGCTGGCATTGGTTTGCTGCTGTTTCATGAAGAATTTCCGTGCCAGTGCTCACGAGATGTTTGGGTCTGTCATTTCCTTGTGGCAGCTTTGGTTTTGGTAGCAGGGAAAGTACTGGCCTCGTAGAGTGAGTGGGGAAGGCTTTCTTCCTCTTTTTCTCGAGTTTGCCCAGATTCAGTATGACTTTTAAAAAGTGTTTGACAGTTTGCAGGTTAAGCCGCCTGGGCTTGGACTTTTCTTTGTGGGAGTGTTTTAAATTAATCATTCATATTTGGGTAAATGATTGTGAGTTGATCCAGGCTTTCTGTTTTTGAATCGGTTTTGTTGATTTGTGTCTTTCTGTGAATTTGCCGCGTGTCTTCTAAGTTGTGTAGTTTGTTGGTGTAAAGTTGTTCATGGTATTGCTTTTATACCCCTTTGATTTCTGTAGGGTTGGTAGGAATGATTTCTTTTTAACAATAACTGATTTTGGTAATTTCTGTTCTTTTTTTTTTTCTTCGTCTGTCTAGCTAAAGGTTTTGTTGTTTTGTTAATCTTTTCAAATAGAGGATTTTTGCTTTGATTTATTTTTCTACTTTTTCATCAGCCTTGGTTCTGATTTTTTACTTCCTTTGTGCCACTTGCTTTGACTTTTTCTAGTTTCTTGAGGTGGGTCCTTCGGTCGTTGAGATTTTTTCTTTTTTGGCGCACACTGAAAGCTATAAATTCCCATCTAAACCCTGCCTTGCCTGCATCTCGTAGACTTTGGCATGTTCTGTTTTCATTTAATTAAAGGTGGTATCTAATGTCCTTCGTGATTTCTTTGACTCATGACTATTTTTAAAATTGCTGTTTACTTTCCAAATATTTGAGGATTTCTCAGATTTATTTTTGTTAATTTCTAGTTCATTCCACTGTGGTTGGTGAACATACTTTCTATGGTTACATTCATTTTAAATTTATGGATTTGGCCTAAAATATTGTCCATCCTGAAGATTCACCTCCTGTGTTTGAAAAGAACGTGTGTTCTGCTGGGTAGGATGTTCTACAAACGTCAGATCAGGCTGGTGCTGGTGTTGTTCAGATTGCCTGTATCTTTGCTGATTCCTTCTGTCTGGTTTTCTCAATTATTGAAAGTGGAATATTAGAATCTTCAACTATTAGTGGTAAATTATCTGTTTCTCCTTTCAGTTCTGCTAATTTTTGCTTACTCTGTTTTGGAGCTCTTATGGGCATGCTGCTGCTGCTGCTGCTGCTGCTGCTGCTAAGTCGCTTCAGTCATGCCCGACTCTGTGCGACCCCATAGACGGCAGCCCAGCAGGCTCCCCTGTCCCTGGGATTCTCCAGGCAAGAACACTGGAGTGTGTTGCCATTTCCTTCTCCAATGCATGGAAGTGAAAAGTGAAAGCGAAGTCGCTCAGTCGTGTCCAACTCCTAGTGACCCCATGGACTGCAGCCCCCCAGGCTCCGCCGTCCCTGGGATTCTCCAGGCGAGAGCGCTGCAGCGGGTGCCACTGCCTTCCCCACATTACGGGCATCTTCGTTTACGGCTGTCACTTCTTTCTGAGGCGTCGACTTGAACACGATTGTGAAACGTGTCTCTTTGCCTTGGTGTGCTCCTTGAGGCCCCTGCCCGATGCTGACCTGCCTGTTCTGGCTCTGACGCGGCTCCTGTTTGCATGTATTTCTCTCTCCTTTTTCTTTCATCACAGTTGTGTGTTTGAACCTAAAGTGTGAGATTTTTGGACAACATGTATTTGGATCTTGCTCCTTTAATCCAGTCCGACAGCTTCTGCCTGTTCATCGAGCCGCTCAGTCTGCTTGCATGGAAAGCAGGTTCTGATTTGACGCGGTTGCCGTTTTCTGAGTCACTTTCTGCACGTCTCATCTCCTTCCTCCTGTCTCTCTTTTGATGTCAGGTAAGTACTTCCGCTGTACTGGTTTAGCTCCTTGGTTGATTTTTAAACTTTGTATCTTCGCATTGCTGTCCTGGTACTTGCTCTGGGGATTGCAGTATGCATCTTAATACAGATGACGTCAGATTAACACTGATTTTTTTGTCGTTATTCAGTTATTAAGTCGTGTTTGACTCTGCGACCACATGAACTGCAGCACGCCAGGCTTCCCTGTCCTTTGCTGTCCAACCATCTCACCCTCTGTCGTCCCCGTCTCCTCCCACCTCCAGTCTTTCCCAGCATCAGGGTCTTTTCCAGTGAGTCAGTTCTTCGCATCAAGTGGTCGAAATACTGGAGTTTCAGCTAAAGCATCAGTCCTTCCCATGGATGTTCAGGACTGATTTCCTTGAGGATTGACTGGTTGGATCTCCTTGCAGGCCAGGGAACTCTCAAGAGTCTTCTCCAACACCGCAGCTCAAAAGCAGCAATTCTTCTGCACTCAGCTTTCTTTGTAGTCCAACTCTCACATCCATACACGACTACTGGAAAAAAACCGTAGCCTGGACTAGATGGACCTTTGTTGGCAAGTGATGCCTCTGCTTCTTAATACACTGTCTAGGCTCGTCACAGCTTTTAATGCAGACTTAACTGTGGTGAAGTACGGAAGCTTTGCTCCAGCATAGCTCCGTTGCCCCCCCCTCTTTTGCGCTAAAACTGCCGTGTGAAGTCCGTCAGTGTGTGTGAGTTACGGCAGCAGCGCGGTGCCAACGTTGTTGCTTTATATGCTCTGATATTACTGAAAGCAGTTGAGGGGACGGAAGGGGAAGCGGCGCACTTAACAGAGCCCTTTATGTTCGTCCACACGCTCCCCGTGCCCAGCACTCCTCTTTCTTTCTGTGGCTTTGGGTTGCCCTGGACGTGACTGCCCTTCAGCCTGAAGCTCTCCTCTGTAAACGTCCCCTGGGTCGGGGGTGCCGGCACCAGATTCGCTGTCTTTGCGCGAGCCCTCGGTTTGCCTTCGCTTCTGAAGGATGGTGACCCGGGATGGGACTTCGGGCGATCTGAGTTTGCCGCTCTGGTGCCTCTCTCCTCCGTGGTTTGGCTGGCCCGCCCGCCCTTGGCCCTGCCGTCTGTAGCTTGTGAGTGGCGCCTCGGGCTTCTCTTTCTGTTCTCTCTCTCTCAGCGGTGTGATCACGGCGTGTCTGGGTGTGGATTTTTTTGTTTTCATCCTTCTTGGGGTTTGTTGATCTTCAATTTGTTAGATTGATGTTTTTCATCAGATTTGGGGCATTTTTAGCTGCTATTTCTTGAAATATTTTCTTCCCTCTTTCTCTTCTCTTCTCCTGGGACTTGTATCACATATGTGTTGGTACCAAGCCCTTGATGTTGTCTCCCACAGATGTCTGAGGCTCACTTTATTTTTCTTATTTCCTAAAAAAGGGTTTATTTATGTGGGTGCACCAACAAATATTTATTTACACATTAGCTCTTTCTTAGCTGCAACATGTGGTATCTTTACTGCAGCACGTGGGATCTTTAGTTGCGGCGTATGGGATCTTGTTCCCTGGCGAAGGATCGAACCCGGGTCCGCTGCCTTGAGGGTGCAGAGTCTCAGCCGCTGGGCCACCAGGGACGTCCTCCTTCTCTTACTGTCTCTCTCTGTTCTTTAGGTCGGATACTTAATTTTGATCTGTCTTCAGGTTCACTGCTTCTTTCTTCTGCCATCTCAGATTGACTGCTGAGCCCTTCATGAGTTTTTCACTTCAGTTACTGCACTTTTGAATCCAAAATTCTGCTGAATAATTCCTCTCTCTTCATGTAGGCGCTCTGGTTTTTGAGTCCATGTCATCATATCTTCCTTTCATCTTTAAACGTGACTGTCTTTTGCCCTTTTTAAAAACAGATTCACGGTTGCTGCTTTGAAGTCTTTGCTATACACCGCGACATTTTGTGACATTCAGTGACAGTTTTTATTGACTGCTTTTTATTTGAGTATGAGTTACCTTTTCCTGCTCCTTTCCATGTCTTGTAATTTTGTGTTGAAAATGGGCATTTCAGAGAGCGTACTGTAGCACCTCTGGATTCTGGTTCTCACCCCCCGGCCCCCACTTGCTAGGTCTTTCGTTTGTTTATTGGGTAACTTGCCTGGACGAAAACTTTGAAATCCATGTCCCCTGATGTGTGATGATTGCTATCTCTGCTTGGTCTGCCTTTTTTAAAAAAACGAACTCCTGGTTTCCTTTTAAATTTCGGCTTCCTAGGGATCATCTCGGTGTCTGCTTAGCTTAGTGGTCAGCCAGCGATCGGTCAGAGGTGTGTGAGGCTTTATCTGTCTGCTGATGGATCTGCGTGTGGGTTTCGGGGCACCCTCAAGGACCAGGCAGTCTCGAGCCTGTTCTGCCTTTTACTGTCTGCCAGACTGTCTTGCGCCTCCCCTGCCTGTGTCCACAGGCCCTCAGTAGCCCAGGGCCGTGTGGATTTCTTGGGCTCTGTCTGCTCTCCCCCAGGCGTGCCACCCATCAGTCAGGCTTATGTGGAGAGTTTACCGAGCACGTCTACGGCAGCCACATTGCGTGTCTTTCTCGGTCAGGTTTCCAGCTAGTCCCCTGGTCTGCGGCTGCCCCAGCCAAGATCACAGTCTCAGCCTGGTGGCACAGCTGGCTCTCCTCATCCCCTCGCCACTGAGACTGCTGCTCACTATCGACATCACTGCTGCTGAGCGTGAGTTTTGTGCCTTCCGCTCTAAATCAAATCAGCCTCTGGCGGTGAAGCTTCTGGTTTCCGTGGCCTGCGCCGTGCTGCCCTGTCAGGGCGCTGCTCCAGCCGAGCTGGGAGTGGGGAGATGGGAGCAGTTCCAGGTAAGAGTATCACAGATTTCCCCTGGCTTATTCAGCGTTTAATCATTTTTCCTGGATAAATGCCTTTTGGTCAATTTCGAGGATACTGAAATGGTTATTTTTTATCTTTTTTTTTTTTTCACTATTTTTATAGTTTTGGGGAAAGGATTTGGCAACCCTCTTCCTCCAGTGTGCTGGAAGACCCATCTCGTGGTGCCACCTTCTAAAAACACAACTTTTAAAAACAGGCAGCTCCATGAATTATCACAAAGTGAAATTCGTTTCAGAACCAGCTAGTTCGAAAATAAGACGTGACTTGCATCCCGGGACGTCCTCGTGTTCCCACGTGGTTGTTACCCCCTCTTTTCTCCTTAAAGGGAAACACTTCTCTGATGTTTAATCCTATAGTTTCCTGTTTTTATGCTTTGCATGAATGTGTGTGTCACTCAGTTGTGCCTGTCTCTCTGTGACCCCATGGACGGTATCTCGCCCGGCCCCGCTGTCCATGGGGACTCTGCAGGCAAGAATACCAGAGTGGGTTGCCGTGCCCTCCTCCAGCGGATCTTCCCGACCCAGGACTGAACTCGGGTCTCCTGCGCTGCAGGCGGATTCTTTGCCGTCTGAGCCGTGAACTAACGACATGTATTCCTTCGAGGCCAGCTTTCTTGCTCGGCGCGTCTCTGTGAGACCCGTGGCGGCCGTGCTGCACGCGCCATCCGTGTCTCCAGCGCTCCTTTTCCTTTGCTCTTTCCTGCTGCTGATGGATGTTGGGTTCTTCCAGTCTCCAGCGACGGTGGCTGGTCCTGTTGGGAGCGTCCTTGCACTCGCCTCTTGGTGGGCGTGGGCACCCGTTTCTTAGCAGTGGGGTTGTGTGTGGGGTTGTGGGGTTGTGAGTTCAGTTTGAGACGTGCTTGCGGGGCTGATGCTCTCCTGAGGCCGCCCCGCCCCTGCCAGCGCCACTTCAGTACTGATGGTTCCCTTGGCAACGCTCGGTCCTGTCCTGTTAGTTTTGCCCCTGCTAAAAGGTGGGCACCGTTCCCTATGTTTCTTGACCAAATATTGTTCAAAACTTTGACCCATTTCTTTCTGTTGAGATTCCTGCCTTCATCTTGTACACCTGTAAGAATTCGTTATCTTCTTTTCCAGTCTCGATTGTGTAGGTTTTACGTATCTCCCCCACCCTGTGTCCTGACAGTCCCTCTTCCACTCGCGTCTTTTAACGACACGTTCTTCATTTTGCGGCAGCAGGCCACGTTCCCTTCAGAGCTGGAGCTTTCTGTTAGCTTAAAGCAAAATCTTTCCTCACCTCAGGTTTCTGAAGAGGCTCCTCTAGACGCTTCATTGTTATTTGACATGGAGACTTTCAGTCCATGTGGAGTTAATTTTTATTCTATGGTGTGAGGTAGGGATTGTTTCATTGTTTTTCATAAATATTAATCCAGCTGATCTCACACCTTTTATTAAAAACACCACCCCTTTTCAATGCGTGATTTCATCCATTTTAAGCTTAGCATTTTTGGGATCCATTGTCGATCCCATGCAATCATAATGAATAATTCAGAGATATCTGGGTACCTTTTGTCCATTTCTCCCCAGGAGTAACATCTTGCAAACCTATATGGCAACTGGGATGTCGACAGTGATGCAGCCCAGACCCAGAACATTTCCATCAATACAGAAACCCTTACCGCTTTTTATAGCCACATGGCCACACTCAGCTCCCTCCCCCAGACCTCCCCTCTGACCCCTGGCAGACGCTGATCTGTCCCCCATTGGTATGACTTTTGTCTTTTCACGTAGACTCTATCAGTGGAATCATGTGGTATGTGACTTTGGGGGGCTGGATTTGTTTTCACTTAGCAGAATTTCCTGGAGGTTCATCCAAGTTTTATTTGACAAAAGCCCGTTGTTTCTTGTAGCTGAGTAATGACATTGTGTCTCAACTGGTCTCTCTACAGGGTGCCCTGTGTGTATTAGTTACGCTTGTGAACGTGCTTGCTAGTGCGTGAGCACAGTTTCAAGGCTGTGCAGGGTCCTGCTCTCTGTTCCATTCATATGACAGGTCTGGGGTCATATCATACGATGGTACAGACAGACAAGGGAGCCAGAGGCCCGAGGGGCACATGGGGAGGAAGACCGCTTCCCTGCGTGGACCCCACAGGTGTGGGCTGCTCAGGGATTGTGCGCATGTTTCTGGGTATTTGGATAACTTGGGGGTTTCAGATTGTCCTGTTGCCTGGGATCTGCAGAGGGCTCCTCTGGGAAGGTTTAGACCATCAGCTGGAGCCCTTGGGAAGCTGTGGAATCGGTGGCGAGGGCAGAACATGTCTTGTCCCTTTGCTTTCCCTCATTTTGGCACATCCTCCAACCATGTTGTCCATTTACAGCCGCTCCTCTCGGCGCAGCACGGTGTGAAGCCTCCGCAGTCCTGTGTCTGTTGCAGATGGGGGGGGTGGGGTCTCAGGTTCTTGACCAAGTTCACGTGGTCCCTGAAGCAGGGCCAGTGGGGAGGGCCTCTCTGGTCCCTTAAGCTCTTGGTTGTCTCCAAGAGCCCTCAAGTGGAGACGGGAGCCCTTCCTCAAGCTGGCAGGGATCAGAGCCGATGCCAGCGACAGAACGGGGACTCCTGGAGCTGCCTGAGTAGCTACGTCCCGGAGAGGACCCTGGGTCAGGATGCGGGGACCCGGGCTCTAGCCCTGGCCCAGCGCTGTCTGCCTTCCTCTTCATAAATGGATGGGTAGGTAGCTGAGGTGGTGGGTCTGTAGACGGATGTGACTGGATGATGAGTGAAATGCATGGAGGATAATTGGAAGGGTGAGTGGGTGGGGGATGGATGGATAAGCTGGATGGATGATGGGATGGATGGGTGATGGATGAATAAGCTGGATGGATAAACTGGATGGATGGGTAAATGAATGATGGATGATGGGATGATGGGTGATGGATGAATAAGCTGGATGGATGATGGGATGGATGGATGAATAAGCTGGATGGATGGGTAGATGAATGATGGATGATGGGATGATGGATAAACTGGATGGATGATGGGATGATGGATGGTGGGATAGATGGATGGGTGGGTGATAGATAAGCTGGATGGATGAGATGATGGATGGGTGGATGGATGATGGAGAAACTGGATGGATGATGGGATGGTTGGATGATGGGATGATGGATGGATGGGTGATAGATAAGCTGGATGGATGATGGGATGGATGGGTGATGGATAAGCTGGATGGATGATGAGATGATGGATGGGTGGATGGATGATGGGTGGATGGGTGATGGATAAACTGGATGGATGATGGGATGATGGATGGTGGGATAGATGGATGGATGGGTGATAGATAAACTGGATGGATGAGATGACGGATGGGTGGATGGGTGGATGGATGATGGAGAAACTGGATGGATGACGGGATGGTTGGATGATGGGATGATGGATGGATGGGTGATAGATAAGCTGGTTGGATGATGGGATGGATGGGTGATGGATGAATAAGCTGGATGGATAAACTGGATGGATGATGGGATGATGGATAAACTGGATGGATGATGGGATGATGGATGGGTGGATAGATGGATGGGTGGGTGATAGATAAACTGGATGGATGAGATGATGGATGGGTGGATGGATGATGGGTGGATGTATGATGGATAAACTGGATGGATGATGGGATGGTTGGATGATGGGATGATAGATGGGTGATGGATAAGCTGGATGGATGATGAGATGATGGATGGGTGGATGGATGATGGAGAAACTGGATGGATGATGGGATGATGGAGAAACTGGATGGATGATGGGATGATGGATAAACTGGATGGATGATGGGATGATGGATGGTGGGATAGATGGATGGGTGGGTGATAGATAAGCTGGATGGATGAGATGATGGATGGGTGGATGGATGATGGAGAAACTGGATGGATGATGGGATGGTTGGATGATGGGATGGTTGGATGATGGGATGATGGATGGATGGGTGATGGATAAGCTGGATGGATGATGAGATGATGGATGGGTGGATGGATGATGGGTGGATGGGTGATGGATAAACTGGATGGATGATGGGATGGTTGGATGGATGAGTGGACAGATGTGTGAGGAATGAAGGATGGATGATGAACAGGTGAATGGGTGGCTGAAGGATGAGTGAGTGGAGGATGGATGAGTTGATGGTGGGTGAATGGATGATGGGTAGATACACCTGCAGGGACTGAAGACACACTGTCAGTGTGGACAAAGGTTTGGAATAAATGGGAGTGTAGACGGCCCCTGGCTCAGAGACAAGTGGCACCAGACTGCAGGTGGGGATCCTGAGGGCCAGGGAGGGGGCTGGGGCGAGCTCACAGAGGCGGGTAGTCGCAGAGCAGAGGCTTGAACCCCAATCTGCCTGAGTCCACTTCCAGGCCTCCTGCCAGCCCTTCCCCCCTAGAGAGGCAGGGGTAACCAAGGGGTCCGGCCACCTCACACAGACGCCAGCAGTGGTCCTGGCAGACGGGTCGGCTGGCGCTCTCCGGGCGTATGCAGTGGGCCCAGGGATCTGGGGTCTCCACCCACGGCTGCCCCTTGAGTGGCCCTGCAGGTCCTCGGCCCTTACCCCGACGCGGGTGAGACCTCGAGGTCGCTGTTGGGGGACGTGTGGCCCCTCCGCCAGTCTCCCCACTGTGAGGTGGGGCAGGGCCAGGGTGCCCTGCGTGAAGACCGCACTGGGCTGAGGCCCCGCTGCCCAGCCTTGTCTGCGCCACCTCAGGCCAGTGGGGCTGGCCGCTGGGATCGTTTTCCGTGGACCCCAGGTGGGCAGCGAGAGCTGGGGTGTTGAGGAGTCCATGTGAGCGACGGCCTCTCTGAGGAGCTATCTTGGCCCCGCACCCAGGATGTCACTTGGCTGCGTCTGGAGGCTGGGCCAGGGAGCCCGGGAAATGTTCAACTTTGAAAAATGGACCTTCACAGCTCATTAGGCGTCCGTCGCGTGGCCGGGTGCCTCGGGCGGCAGGGGAGGAGGAGGACGCCGTGGCGTGGAATCACCGGGGTATTTAAAGGCCGCTCTGCACCCCTGGCTAGTGCCTCGAGCTGCCCAGTGCGGCGGTGCCTGGCCAGCCAGGCGTTCAGGACGGCCATGTGGCTGGCGGGGTGGTGCCCAGGCTGTGTGCAGCAGCGTGATCCCGGCCAGACCCTCCTGGTGGCTTCTGTCTCCTGGCGGCCACTTCTGACAGGAAGCCTCAGCTTCTCCACCTGCCCCGTGATTGGTGGGCTGAGCAGAAGGCAGGGTGACTGGGAGGATGGTTAGGAGCCATCGTGAGGCCTGGGGGAGAGTCTGCTGGCACCCACGTCCCCCAACCCCTACCTGGGTGCTGCAGCCAAACCCTGCCCCCCAGGGCTGCTCACTGGGGCCCGGACAGCTCCGTCCAGCCTGCCTGCCTGCGGCTGGGCTGGCAGAAGACCCTTGTGGACCCGTCAGAGGCTGCAGGGCCAGGCCGGGCTGCTCGCTTTATCCGGGCAGAGACCCCCTCTCTGGCCTCACACCCGCTGGCCATCCTGCCTGGTGGAGGGGCTTGTCTCTCCTCGGCCTGGCTGGGAGGGCCCTGATGCCAGCGGGGGCGGACAGGGAGCCGGGGGGGGGCGGCCAGGAGGGGCCCGTGACATCAGCAGAGGCCAGGCTGCCGGGTGATGCTCTCAGTGTGGAGACCTGCTCTCCTGCACTCCGCTGTCTGCGGGAGATGCGGGGGTTATAGACGGGAGGCACCGGGCTGGACTGCAGCTGGGGCTGGTGTGGGGAGAGGCAGGGCCGGGACCTCCCCGCACAACCTCCCGGACTGTCCGAGGGCTCTGTGACTGTGGGCGAGCTCCCCGGTCTCTGGGCCTCATTTCTAGTCGGACGTTGAGGGAAGCTTCCCGAATCCCCACCTCGAGAGTTGAGTGGAAGGAGGCAGTAAAAGAGGGTGCCTGCTTCCCCCCCGACCATGTGCTGGGCCGTGGGGGTCAGGGGTCAAGGTCCAGGGGAGGCCCAGTTGGGCCGCCTGCACCCCTGGATAGGCACGTGCTGTGCACAGCCTGTATCTACCGCGAATGTGGGCCCACCTCTAGGTTAGAACACGCAGGTGTGTGCGTGCAAGCATGCACACATGTGGACAGCGTGGGCACACCTGCAGACCTGTCTGTGTGCCCAGCTCCTGTGGATACCTTGGGGGTGCCCACGGCCCCACCTGAACACGCTCCCCACACCGGCTCGTCCCCGTGGCACCCCCAGGCATGGAGCGGGTGTCTGGGAGGCCTGGATTGGTGCCGACAGGTGGATGCGTGTGGTGGGGTCCCCAGGGGCACTGGCCCCATCAGATCCCCGGGGTGGGGGCTCCCGGAAGATGGGGAAATGCTTCTCCATGGTCCCCCTCCCCGAGAACAGGAGTAGGTGGGAAGCTTCCGGAAGCCCCCATCTGGCTGTGATTCATGCAGGATGTGCTGGGGCCGTCACAGCTGAACAGCACCCCGCCCCCAGGGGTGCCAGACGCAGCGGGGAGGCCTCTGGAGGCCCTGGGCTCCTGGACTCACTCCTGCCTTCTGAGAGGGAAGCTGAGGCCGAGGACAGCCTCAGCTGTGGCCTCCCCGCTGCCCTGGGCAGACGTGGCCCGCCGGCCTGTCTGGAAGGAGTGGGGCTCAGACTCGGAACGGCCTTGCCCTGTGCCGCGCTCGGCCTGTTGGCCAGGTGGCTCCCCTGAGTCCTGTGCCCTGTGGCCGGCCATCCGAGTTCAGCCTTTGCCGCAAGACCAGGCAGGCCCGGCCCCTCTCCTCCCTTCTGCCTGCCGTGAAGTCACCCGCTCAGCTGGCAGGGTTCCCATGGCAACCGCAGTGACGTCACAAAGGGCCTGGGAGGCTGGAGGGGCTGGGTGAGGACAGAGGGGACGTCTGGCTTCTGTCACCCACAGGCGCTGCTGCGGGGGCGAAAGGGGGCCCGAGTGTCCCCCACCGCTTGCAGAAAGGAAGCCTCTCCCTCAAGGGGGTGCCCCCGCACCCGCTGCCCAGGTGTGGGGATGCTAGCCGCTGTGCGGGCAAAGACCCAGGCTCAGAAGGCATCACGGTCGCTGCGCCTCGGCAGCCGTGCTCTGCCAGCCACCCACCACCTCACCTGGCGCCTGTCCGGGTCCCCTGAGACCACGGGCAGGTGACGCTGCCTGGTGGGGGTGGGAACCAGACTTGAGTTTCTGGGTCTCATCGGAGCTAGTCTGAGAGGCACTGCAGAAGAAAACAAGCGCTTTCTGTTAAAGGGTGGTGGGCGCCCTGGGAGGCCCTGTGTCCTGACCCCTGGCTGCCCGTCAGTGCGGGGCGAGGCTGCTGGCCGCAGGTGTGGGGGCCTCCTGCCTGCTGGGGCCAGACGCAGCCTCCTGTTCCACCTGGGGCCGTTGGGGACCCCTCGCCCGGCGTCACTGCTCAGGTGGCATCATAAATGATGCGGGGCACGCTGCTGCTCGGCCGTGCAGCCCGGCACGCACTCGGTGTTGGGGGAGGAATCGGACCCCCGACCTGGAACCTGCTCCGCCCCCAGCCCGGCCAGGACTGTGACAACTGCCTCCCCTCGTGACGTCCACTCGATGCTCCTGCTGGCCCGGGTGCTGGACACCTTCGTCCCCTCGACGCCCAAGAACCAGCCTTAGTCCAGAGCGACGGGGACCCACCTCCCCGACTCCGCTCCGCCCGCTCCCAGTGCCAGCCTGCACCCTCCCCCTTGCGCCAACCCTGGGGCCAGGCAGGGGGAGGCTGGAGGCAGAGGAGCCGACACAGCCCCCACTCTGAAAACCCGGCTGGGTGCAGGCCTCCCTGATTCCCGTGCACAGGTTCCCGGCTGGGTGCAGGCCTCCCTGGTTCCCGTGCACAGGTTCCCGGCTGGGTGCAGGCCTCCCTGATTCCCGTGCACAGGTTCCCGGCTGGGTGCAGGCCTCCCTGGTTCCCATGCACAGGTTCCCGGCTGGGTGCAGGCATCCCTGATTCCCGTGCACAGGTTCGCTCAGCGGGCCTCGTGGCCCCCCCCCCCATGCCAGGCCTGGGGGTGGGAGACCAGTCCTCGCCCTTGCTGGATGTGCCCCTGGGGAGCACGTGCCCTGTGCCTGGCCTGTCCTGATGTAGTCGCCAGGGCGCAGGAAGCACGCACGGTCCCTGCCCGCGTGGGGTTGGCGTCAGTGGGGGTGGCGTGCAGACGCGGAGAAGTGAGGAACATGCCGGAGGACAGGGGCCTGTGGGCGTGGCCTGGGGCGGTCTGCGGGCTCCCTCTGCGAGAGCAGGCTGGGGAGGCTTTCTGGAGGAGGTGGCGCTGAGCGCTGGCCCAGGCCAGGGTCCAAGTCCACCCTGCCGTCTACCTTGAGATCTGGGAGAAGCCCCTTCCCTCTCTGGTCGGGGCCTCCGGCAGGCGTGTGGACGTCCGGGGAGATGGGGTGTCAGGGTTGGCTGTGAGCGGGGGCGGGGTGAGAGGATGCGGAGCTGGTGGTCCTGGGGAGGGGGAGCCCCCGCCCTCTGGCAGGACGGATGCCGCTCAGGCTGCGTAGGGGGTGGCCAGAAGGGTCTCCTGCCTGTGTCCACTCATAGAGGCGCAGACGAGCCTGGGGCCTTGGCCCGGCGAGGACGACGGCCCCTTCTGCCCATCTGCCCCGCTGGGGGTGTCTGGGCGGTGGGGGGGTGCACAGACGAGGAGGCCGTCCCGAGCCCCACCCGCCTGTCCGCTGGGCTGAGCGTCCAGTCCACGGCCCATGCGGAGGCGGGGCTCTGGCGGGGGTGTCTGGGGTCGGGTTCCTGCCTGACTCCTGCTCACTGGCCGTGGGGCCCCAAGACTATGTTCTCACCTGTCAGAAGGGCTCGCGGCGGGAGGAGGGCAGCTCACCTGGGCGCGTTTATTTCCCCTTTGATTTCCAGCCCTTTCAAGAATCTGCCCGCCACCCCC
Source organism: Capricornis sumatraensis (assembly GCF_032405125.1). Classification (NCBI taxonomy): domain Eukaryota; kingdom Metazoa; phylum Chordata; class Mammalia; order Artiodactyla; family Bovidae; genus Capricornis; species Capricornis sumatraensis. Next base: position 931,153 of record NC_091071.1, read on the forward strand.
CACCACCATATTCTTCTGGGAACGTGTCTTTTTTCTCCTTTTATCATGTCGCCGTCGTGAATGGGGAAGGTGTGTGTCATCGTGGGCAGATGGGCCCGAGCAGGTGTTGGCTGGGCGGGAGCGCGGGCCTCCCTGCCGGGGCCCTCAGGGAGGGAGGTGCCCGTCCCAGGCTGCCCGGCAGCGGGGGTGAAGGGGCATCCTGGCATGCTGCGCTCAGCCTCAGGGCTCACCTGCCGCCTGGGTCCCGAACCGGGGCCACCTGGCCGGGTCGAGTGAAGAGAATGAAGTCTGGAACACAGCGCCCGTGGTTGCTCGCTGCGCCTGCTCAGAGCTCAGCTGGCCGGGTGGACTGGGGGCTGGGGTCCTGGACCGCCTGGAGGGAGGGGCCAGGGTCACTGGGCCGATGGCGGAGGGTGTGGGGGTCCGGCTGCTTTTCCGGCCCGTTTCTAAGGAGGGTTTTCTGGAGCCCCCAGGACAGTAACGGGCTCTTCTGGGGATCTCACTTCTGTCTAGATGTATTTTTTTTTAACCTCTCACCTACAGTGGAACAGCTCACCACGTTTAGCCGGGGGGTCTGAGGGCTCCTCAGCCATCGTTTCAGGCAGACAAGCATGTTTGGAGCCTCAGTCTCGTATCTCTAATGATGGAGCCTCAGTCTCATATTTCTAATGAGCGCTTATCGAGCTCACAGCTCTTGCAGACGGCCCATCAGGCCCCTGCCTCCCCTTCGCGGCGTTTCCTCTCCTGCTTCGCGCCCTCCGAGCTGGCTTTGCCTTTGCCCAGCAGATTAGCGCGGCAGCTCCCGTCGGCCGAGGAGTAACGGGGCTGCAGCTGCAGAAGGTGGGGTGAGGGTCCCGGGCACGTTAGCGTCAGCCCGGAGTTTTGCCCACGTCGAAGCATCAGGCCATCCTGGGTCGCAAGACGTCAATCAGCACCACCGCTTGTTTCTTTTCTTGCCGGGCATTTTAATAAAGGTAATAGTGTATTGTTTCCCAATTATTTTTTTATGTCTGAAGATAACTATGTCTTCTCTAAAGCAAATTAGGAAAATGCTCAAAGGAGAAAAGAGCTGTGAGAATGGCCTTCCGGGCTTTCCTTCCCGTGAGGATGAGGGTTTGTTAGAGTGCTGGTATCAATCACCCTTAAATAACACAACAATCTGAAACATAACTCGCCTGCGGAGACGCGCGCTCAGACCCCAAGGTGCTGTTTACTGAACTTTTCATAAAGTGTAACCAGCGCCTCCATCAAGAGGCAGAACCACCAGCTCCTGGAAGTCACCTCTTGGCCTTTCAGGGGTCATGCCCTGCCCACCGGTGACCACGGTCTCTAGCGGCATTGTTTTGACAGAGCTTCTTGGTGACTCAGTGGTAAGGAACCAGCCTGCCAGTGCAGGGGAGGTGGACCTGGCGACACACTCCGGTATTCTTGCCTGGGAAGTCCGTGGATAGAAGGGCCTGGCAGGCTGCAGTCCGTGGGGTCGCCAAGAGTCCGGCACGACTTGGTGACGAAACAGCAACAGGAAGCAGGGTTTGTCTTGCTTTCGCACGTCGTGTAAATGGAGGCGCAGATAAGACGCTCTTCACATCTGGCTTCGTCACACGCTTCACTCGTGAGAATCACGCTCCTCTGTTGGACGTGATGGTCCCTCCACCTTCGTTGCTGTGTGGCGTTCCCAGGTGTGCAGACGGCCCGGTCTGCCGGCCCCTTCTGGCACCGATGAGCGCTGTTTGCAGTGGGGGCTGCTCTGAACGCTGTTGCTAAGGACACCCTTGCATGTATGTTTTGCGGGAGTCTGTTCATGATTCTGTCCGTCTGGGAGTGAACTTGCTGGCTCTGATCATTCACAGATCTTGAGCGGTTTCCACGCTGCAAACTTTTCATCAGCATTATTGAAATGACGGTGCAGTGTTTGGAGAGGGTGCCCTGTAACGGATTCACAGTCCTCCTCAGATGGAACACTTCCATGGGCTCCAGTTTTTTCTCCTCTATATTAGGAGGCAGTGGCGATCTTTGGCCCAGTTCCTCTTTGGGATTATTTCTTTATGATAGGTTCTTGGGAGGAAGACAGTTGGCCCAAAGGCTGGACTTTCCTCCCCCACTCCCGGGACTTTTTCAGACTGTCAGATGGTTTCCAGGTGGCTCACTGGTAAAGGGCTTCCCTGGAGCTCACATGGTAAAGAATCTGCCTGCAATGTGGGAGACCCAGGTTCGATCCCTGGGTCGGGAAGATCCCCTGGAGAAGTGAATGGAAACCCACTCCAGTATTCTTGCCTGGAGAATCCCGTGGACGGAGGAGCCCAGTGGGCTACAGTCCACGGGGTCACAGAGTCGGACACGACTGGTAAGAGAGTCTGCCTGCCAGCGCAGGAGACGGCAGTTCCATTCCTGGGTCGGGAAGATCCCCTCGGGGAGGTCGTGGCAGCCCGCTCCGGTGTCCTTGCGTGGAGAATCCCGTGGACAGAGTAGCCGGCAGGCTCCGGTGAATGGGGTTGCAGAGTCGGACGGGACCGAGTGCCTGAGCAGGCACGCGTGGTGCGGTGAGTAGTGTCACAGAAGTGTACCGCAATCGTGGATGGACACGGAAAGGATGACCATTGTGTGGACACCACGCAGCCGCAGTCAAGGTGAGAGGCCGCGAGGGAGCTTTGCCAGCCCCCGGGAGCCCTTCCAGCTTTCCTGTGATACAGCCCTCTTGTCGTTCCCACACACAGACGATGCTTTCTGGGACGGCCCGTGTGTGTACTTTACATAAATGTGCCCCATGCACCCATAGTCCTTTTGACTGCGTCCTTTTGGTCAGCAGTACTTGGGGACGGTTCATCTGCTCATCACGGGTGGATTTTCCTTGCTGCAGAGCAGTCCCTTGCTAGGCCTGGACCAGACTGGTCCCTGCTCTGGGGCTGTGGTGAGCCTCTGTGCGTGTCTTTGGCTGTGGGAGTGCCATAGTCTGAGCTTTACGCCTGGGGAGGGGGTCTCTGCTCTCGGAATATACAGGTGTGCGCCGGTCTCCTCCTCGGTGTGACGGTGAAACGGCCCCCGGAGCAGAGGACGTCTTGCTGTTTCACCATGTCCCCAACACAGCACTCCTGAGACTTGGAAGCTCTTCTGCCTCCATAATTAATGAAGTTGAGCACCCTTTGTGGTTTGAGGTTTTTGGAGCCATTTGGATGTCCTCACTGGGGAGATGCCTTTTCAAGATCTCTCTCCATTTTCTGTGTTAGTGAGTTGCCTGTATTTTCCTCTTGAGTCTGTAGGAGCTGTCCACAGATTCGGGATGAAATGGCCTTTCCTCAGAGCAGATGGTTCTGACTCTCTGCAACCCCAGGGCCTGCAGCCCGCCAGGCTCCTCTGTCCATGGGATTGCCCCGGCAAGAATACTGCAGTGGGTTGCTGTGCCCTCCTCCAGGGGATCTTCCCGACGCAGGGGTCGAACCCACGTCTCCTGCACTGGCAGGTGGATTCTTTACCACTGAGCCGCCGGGGACGCCCCAGGAACGCTTCACTTCTGTGGAGTCAAGTTCAGCAGTGTGCTCTCGCGTGTCCACGGGGAGGAGGCCTTCCTGGCTTCCAGGGTGTCCGTGCATCCCTCTGTCATCTCCTTGGATATGTAGTTCTTTTCTCACTGAGGTCTGTAGTCACCCTGGAATTGATTTTTCATGTGGTGTGCGGTAGGGGTCTGATTCCATTTTCCTCCCAGACGTCTGGTTTCTTGATTTGCTGGTCTCCTCTGTCATAACAAGGGCTGACTCCTGGTTCAGGGGGTGAGCTTCCTGTTTTGGTCCGTGGGCTTGTTTTCTGATCTCGTACCATGAACACGCTGAGTTTCCTTGGTTGTGCAATAAACTATCTGATGAGTAATCCCCGCCCACCCCGCCCCGCAACTCCACCTTGTTCGTACTTAGGACCATCCTAGGACCTTGGCGCTTCCATGTAAATTTCAGAGTCAGCTCGTCAGGTTCCGCAAAAAGAAAAAAATTTCTAGGATTTTGATTGTGATTGCATAGACTCTGTGGATCAATTTGCAGTGTTGAATTTTAATAAGCGTTCATGTTCTGCTTACTACAGATGTATAGAAACTCACTTTACGTTTGAATATGGATTTTATATCTAGGGTGCTAAGTTCCGTCACCCGTCACGGCATTTATGCATTCTTTGGGATTTTTTTTTTTTAATGTAACACCTGTGAATAACTAGAGCTGTTTCTCCCTTTCTGAGTCATATCATTTTAATTTCTTTTTCTGGCCTTATTGCAATGGCTGAGCCCACTAGTACCGTTTTGAATAGAAGCGGTGGTAGCAGGCATCCGTCTGTTGTCCTTGATCTCAAAGGGGAAGTTTCAGCCTCACCAGTAAGCCTCCTGTCTGTAATCAGCTATGCACACTTTAGGAGCTTTCTATCTGTGTTGCCAAATGACTTTCCAAAAGAATTGTGCTGGTTCCACCATGAGCTTAGCAGCACTTTTCTTTAGTTGCTTTTTTTTTGGTGGTGGTGGTTTTTAGATCACTGTTTATTTGATGAGCCTATACGGCGTCTCAGTGTAATTTTAAAAATTTGCATTTCCCTAATTATGCAAGAAGTTGAGCACGGTCTCATGTATCTGGTAACCGACTGTGTGTCCCCTTTGAGTCTCTTTGTTTACACAGCGTTAGTGGCTCCCTAATCAATTTGAATTCTGTACATAATGAAGTTGTCGTTTCTGCCGCACTTGCTGTTAAATAGTTTTCCCTGTATGTTGCACGTCTCACATTTTTTAATGTTCCTTTACCTTACATTTATCTGGTCAGATCTGTCTGTCTCTCCTTGTACAATTTATTCTGTCCCTCCAGAGCTTGGAAAGCCTGTCTCTCTCCTGAGGACTGCTAAGCACTGAATTCTGTTTTCATCCAGTTGTTTTTTTTTTTATGGTGTAATATTTCATATTAAACTGTTCACTCCATCTGGAATTTGTGGGGCTGTGGGGTGTGAACTGAGGAGTCAATTGCTGCTCGAAGTTAAGGAGGAAGGGGCCTCCTTTGCACTTCCAAGCCTGGGGCCCCGGCTTCCCTTCAGCAGGGCTGAGTGGGGAGAGATTACAGGGAGGAGGGGAGGCGGTGTGTCTGCAGCCAGCCTGGGAGCTGTAATTACCACGTCCCTGGCTGCCACTGCCCGACCTTAAGTCAGAAGCAAAGAGCTGTCAGGCCGGCTGAGGAGTGTCCTGGGTGATTCCAGGCCAGTCTCTCTCTGGGACTGAGTTTCCTGGCTGCAGAGGGGTGGCACTGATGACCCCTGTCCTGGGTGCCGTCACGGGAGCGAGTCCTGAGTCAGGCCGGCAGGCACAGGTCCCGGATCCCATGTGTGCAGTAACTCCTCCGAGCCTTGGCTGCTCTGCCTGGAGGCCAGGGTCACAAGACCGAGGTGCCCGCCTGGCAGGGTTGTGCCTCTGCTGTGGTGGCCACTGTTCAGGGACCCCAGCTCTGATGGGCCGGGGACACCCCCTCCCCTTCCTCAGCATGCCAGACCGAGCTGGGTGGCCGGCACGCAGAGCCCCGTGTCTGCTTCCCGACCCAGGGAGTGGGTCTGGGGAGCCCCGCCCGGCAGGGTTCTGCCACGCGGGCGGCTGCCTCCCCAGCCCTGTCCGCCCTGCAGGGCCCCCTCCTGCCCTGCCACTTCCTGACTTGCCCTTCACTGGAAACCAGCCACTCCGTACCGTGGACCCAACAGAGCAAGGAGAAGCCACCCGGCCTGGGATGAGCCCAGGGATCCGTCTGGAGCCTTGGGTGGGGGGAGGGTCTGCCGGCTGTCCAGCTCAGCAGGCAGCGGAGGGAGGTGGGGTGCTGAGGAATGGAGCGCTCCCTGGAGCCCCCCAGAGGCAGGAGGGAGCTGAGACCGTGTGGGGCACCCCTGCCCCCTGGACGCCCCAGGAGGGCACCGCCCACAGCAGCTGCCCTGGAGGGGCCTGGGCAGCTCAGTTCACCCCCTTCCCCCACCCCCACCAGTCCCATCCCCCAGCCCTCGAGTCCCTCCATCCTGCCCTCTCTGGGGTTGGCACCAGGATGGCACCCTTCCCCAGCCCCTGGCACAGCAGGTGTGCAGACCGCAGGGGCCTGGGGTGGCAGCATCCCACGGCTGAGCCTGCCGCGTGCCAGGCCCGGCGAGGCGGAGACGGTGGCCAGCCTGCCGGATGTGGGGCAGTGGGGTCAGGTCGGGGCGGAAGCCTTTGTGAGGGGGAGTGCACGCCAGAGGTGGAGGAGAGGCCGCGGAGCGTCTGTGTGAGAGCCGAGCCTGAGCTCGGCGGGTCAGGGGGTGCACCTCCTGGGCCCTGCTTCACAGGCGGGCTTTGGCTCCAGACCGTGAGGCAGGCCCAGGTGGAGCAGGACGTTTCCTGCCGCCTGGAGTCCCCGCGCCCCAGCCCCGTCGGGGGTGCGGGCTGGAGGAGAGGGCCTGGGGGGGTGCGGCGCAGCTGCGGGAGGCGGGCTGCTGGCATCAGCAGGGGCCCCTCCTCCCCTCCCCAACAATCACGGCAGAAACTATGCAAATGGTATAATTACTGGTGTTTGTTTTGCTGATTTAAGTGCTTGAAATGCAAATATCAAGTGTGGGCCTTTCCTCCGTCCCACCCTCACCCGGACTGACGTCTGGGGGGACGCGGGGCTCCGTCCGTGGAGGAGGGTTGGGGACCCCTCCCCCACTGCCCACCTCCGCTGCTGGGGGGCCATCCGGACGAGGTGGGCTGCCGGGCCCCCACCCAGCCGTGGGCATGGTGCTCCTTGGAAGGGAGCCTTGGGCACCCCCACCGTCTGGCCTGGGGCCCGACGGTCAGCCCCCAGCCCCAGGTCACCTGTCCGAGGGGTGGACCACAGCCGCGAGGCCACTGGGGCGGCTGAGGGAGGTTTGTGGGGTATGTGGCCCACTCCCCCACTGGAGAAGCCCGGCACAGCTCAGTCTCGGTAAACCGGAGACTCAGAGTCCCCGGGAGGCCTTTGGGGCCCCTGGTGAACCCCCAGCTTCTGTGTGTGCGCCTGCCCGGGGAGGGGCGGGGGGATTGTCACCCTCAACTCCTCCGGGGAGGGGCTTTGGGGCCCCTGAGGCCTGTGGGTTCAGACCAGCCTGGGTGGTGCCCAGTGAGGGGTGGTCACCGTCATCCCCGTGGTCTCAAGGGGGAGCTGAAACTTGTTGAGGTCACCCGGGTTGGCGTGTGTCCGTGGGACGCCCGCTTCCCTCCCCACCCCCCACTCCGGGTCTCCCGCCCGGGCTGCGCCCCCCGAGCCGCACCCTCAGTCACGGGCCTTACCTGAGCCCCTCCTGGGAGTCAGGCATCTCTGGGCTGTTCAGGCCAGTGGATTTCCGGTAGCCGCACAAGAGGAATGGGCACAGCCCCAGAGAGGCCTCCCACTGGGCCCGAGTGTGGTCAGAGGCAGGCGGGGGTTGGCCCCCGGCTCCCCTGTGGTCCGCGTGGTGGGGCACTGGCTGGGGCTGAGTTGCAGTGAAGTGCGGTAAGTGTGTGGGCACACGCGGGCCTTGGAGGGTGTGCCTGCGCGCGCATCCGTGTGACCCGTGGGTCCGCCAGTGGAGCAGTGTGAACGGCCTGCTTCTCCTCACACGCCTGTGAGCCGGGCCCGCTCCGCCCTGGTCGGCAGTGCTGGACGTCTGAGGGCGGCTGGAAGCCCTGCCCTAGGCCTGCTTGGTGCTGCCCAGACGGCAGGGTCGGGGTCCCTGGCTTTCCAAGTCTGTAGTCAGGACTGGGTATACAGCAGGCACTCAGCACGCGTGCCTTCCTGCTTCTCCGGGGCCTGGTGGGCGAGGCAGCCCCTCTGCCTGCTCCGGGCAGCTGGAAGGCCGACCTGGGGCGGTCAGGGTCCCGGGACCCGGGAGAGGAGAGCGGAGGCTGCCCGGGGTGGGCCAAGGCTGTGGGTGGGAGCGGCTCTGGCCTCCCGGCCCTAGTCCCCAGGCTTTGGCTCTGCCAGGAAGCCTCCTGGGAGCTTCTGAGCCCCCGCGTTCTATTTTTATTTCAATTACCTTTTCCTAGGCAGGTTCGGCCTCATTAGCATATTCAAATGCATCCATTATTATTTCAATTAGCTGTTAAGTAATTAAGTCTAATTGATGAGCATTCCCCCCACTTCCCCACATATTTTTTGGTTATTCACATCCGCTTCTAACCAACAATTTTAGGTAATTACACGCCACTCACTCATCTGTTTGCACACACTCTAGCGTGACAGGCGCCCTCCCCCCAGCCCCAGAGCCTGGGGGCTCCAGCGGGGGTGGGGGCTTCAGGCTGATGGCCTGGGGACCCCCTCGGCTCTTGCCCAGGCCCTTCTGAGGGTCATTGCCAGGGTTCCAGGGGCTAAAGGTGTCCCGGGGCCCCCCTTACTCCCAGAGACCAGTTGTCCCAAAGGCAGCACCTCCTCTGGGCAGCCCCTTAGCCCCCCAACCAGGTGGGACACAGGCCTTCAGTCAGAAAGGCAGGGGCCCGGCTCCTCTTGGCGTCTCCGCTGGGTGCCCCCCTCCCTGCAGGTGCCCCCTGCCTCAGTTTCCCTGCCTGGAAAGGGGGGTCCAGTGACGGCGGTGTGAGGGCCCACGAGGCCCAGGAGGGCACTCAGGGTCCAGGGAGGCGGTGAATGACTGCTCACAGCTGGTGGGCAGGTGTGGGGCTCAGGCTGTAAACTGACTTCCCAAGCATCCGCCAGAGCCTGGCATGGGCCTAAGGCTTCTGTTTGGGGGCCTCTGCCCAGCGTCTCAGAGAAGGCAGTGGCACCCCACTCCAGTACTCTTGCCTGGAAAATCCCATGGACGGAGGAGCCTGGAAGGCTGCAGTCCATGGGGTCGCTGAGGGTCGGAACGACTCAGCGACTTCACTTTCACTTTTCACTTTCATGCATTGGAGAAGGAAATGGCACCCCACTCCAGTGTTCTTGCCTGGAGAATCCCAGGGACTGGGGAACCTGGTGGGCTGCTGTCTATGGGGTCACACAGAGTCGGACACGACTGAAGCGACTTAGCAGCAGCAAGCAGCAGCCCAGCGTCTGGGCCACCGCACAGTGGCGTGGGCTGGAGCCCCAATAGCGACCAGAGGCCCAGCCGGTCTGAACTTGGGAGTTCTGTCTTCTCTGCTTCTGGGTCGGCCCTGCCTCTGCCCTCCTCGAGTACCGGAAGCCCCAGCCTTTCTCTTCCGTGATCCACGTGCAGGCACGCCCAGGGCGGAGGCTTCTGTGTGCCTGGCCAGCAGGGTCTTCCGAATGTCCCCACGTCCTTCTTACGTCCGCTCGCTCTGTCTCCGCACAGTGGGAGCTGCCGGAGACTCTGTGTCCTGCCTGGACGCCTGTCTGCCTGTGTGTCCTGGAATGAGGAGGTGATGCCCACGACCCCCACGGGGAGGAATCCACCCACCTGGGCTCCACAGACGGGCCAGCTCACCGGCGGGCCCTGAGCTGAAGGTAAGGGCCACCTTGCCTCATGGGCCATCTGGACGAGGCGGCCCTGCGACCTGGAGGCAGGGGTGCTGGGTCGTGGGCGGGCCTGCAGTCCTGCATGAGACCCGCTGTCAGACAGAAACGGACGGCCTTCAGGGTCCGACTTGTGCAGTGGCGATGCCTGCCCCAGAGAGGAGATGGCCAAGGCTTCAGGGCCCCCTCAGGCCCGAGAGGAGGAGCTCGGGGCTTTAGGAGACGCGGGGATGGTGCTCCGGCCTGTCCGTGTCCTCCTTGACGGGGCGCCCCTGCCCTGTGGCTTAAAGGAGGTTTTGTCTCCTCCCGCTTTGTGGGAGCAGGTGCAGCATTGGGTTGGAGCGTGCACTATCGTGCCCGCTGTGAGGCCGGTGTGTGTGGACGTGCCTCGTGTCTGCTTAAGACAGGCTCTTTATCCTGAAGCGGACGCTGGACTGAACACCCAGTGAGTGAGGGGGTCGGAGCTGCCCTGCCGTGGCCGGGGGCTCGGTGACCGCGATGCCGTGTCTGCTGGGCGCCTCGTTCCGGCTGAAAAGTAGCTGGACGGGCTGTCTTCCGTCGGCTCAGGAGTTGCAGATGCGCCCTCTTTGGGCGGTGACTTGATCTCTTGGTTTCCCGGGCCTCTGACTCGGCAGCTCCGGCTCGGCTCCTGGGCCTGTGCCGTGGGGCGTCTGGGCCGACGGAGCTGGGCCGTCGTGCCCCGACCCGGCAGGGGTGCTGTCCGTGAGCCGCGGCGCGCGGGCCACTGACCGCGGACTTCAGGTTTGGGGTGTCTGTAGTGGGCCGTCGCTGCCGTTTTCTGCTGTGGAGAGGATTCGCTAAGCTGAGTTTATCTAGAGTGACCGTGACCTTGCGCTCTGCCGGCTCGCTGGAGGTGGCGGGAGGTGTTGGGGGGTCGCAAGGCTTCCTCCTCCATCGCACACTCCCCGGGCTTCTCCGGGGCTTTAGACGGACGCCTCTGGGGGTGGCTCTGGAGGGGTGCAGAGGATGGGGACGACCCCCGCCGGGAACCGAGGCAGCGGGCGTCTGGCAGGCCTGGCCTGGGTGGGCGTCAGCGCGCAGGCGCCGCGGGCTGGGCCCGGATCGTGGGGTTCAGCCGCCTGGCCACTGCGCTGTCCATCATTCTGCAGACGGCCGTCAAGTGCCTGCTGTTGGCCAGAGCCTGGTCATGGGGGTGGGTGGAGACCCCGCCCCCAGTCCTGGGGGAGGGCGGGCGTGAGAACACGCGGGTCACGCTGGGCCAAGGGCTCGCCACTTGAGCTGATGTCGTTAAGGAGGCCGGGGAGGGTGGACTGGGCTTGACCGTCATGGCCACCAGCTCTGTGAGACAGTGGCCAGCGCCTGCCCCTCAGTAGGCCTCGCGTTCCCACCGGAAACGTGGTGGGGTCCCCAAGACCCTTCTGCATGGGCCTGTTGAGAAGTCGAGAAGGCAGAACCGTCTCGGTGGGGGGGGGTCAGCTCTGACCACACAGCAGCCAGAGACCCCCGTGGGCGTCCAGACTGAGGCTCACACAGCAGCGGCGCTGTCTACTCGGGGGGGGAGCATGGACACTGAGGGCCCGGCTGGGTGGACTTGGGGTGCTGACCCCCGGCCACTGGCACGGCCACGGCGGCTGTCTGTCTGCCAGGGTTTGGCCGAGGCTCCGGCGCTGGCTCAGTCCTTTCTTGCCCCGAGCCCGTTTCTCTTCCTGAGCCCCGCTCTCACCCCAGCCCCTTTCTCTCTCGCCCCGAGCCCCTTTCTCTCTCGCCCTGAGCCCCGCTCTCACCTCGAGCCCCTTTGTCTCCCTGAACCCCGCTCTCACCCCAGCCCCTTTCTCTCCCCGAGCCCTTTCCTCTCTCGCCCCGAGCCCCTTTCTCTCTTGCCCCGAGCCCCTTTCTCTCCCCAAGCCCCTTTCTCTCCCCGAGCCCCTTCCTCTCTCGCCCCGAGCCCCTTTCTCTCCCTGAGCCCCACTCTCGCCTGAGCCCCTTTCTCTCTCGCCCCGAGCCCCGCTCTTGTCCTGAGCCCCGCTCTCGCCGTGAGCTCCTTTCTCACCCGAGCCCCGTTCTCGCCCTGAGCCTCTGCCCTTGGTGGTGCTGTCTCCCCAGGGTCCTTGAGTCCCTGGAGCGATCTTGGTGTCAGGCAAAACCCACTCTGCTGAGTTGTGGATGTAAAACGCTGAAAGGTCGCTCACCACCTCTGACTCCCATTTTAAAACAAGTTCATTGAAGTATATTCGATTTACAATGTCTTGGTTTCTGCTGTACAGGAAAATGGTTCAGTTACGCGTGTGCTTTCCCGTCGGGGCTCATCGCCGGATATTGCGCGCAGGCCCCTGTGCTGGGCGTAGGACCGTGGTGCCCGTCCTTCCTGGCTGCGCTAGTTTGCAGCTGCTAGCCCCGAACTCCTGCCCTTCCCCCACCCCCCTCGTTCTTGGCTGCACAAGTCTGTCCTCCGATCTGAGTCTGTCTCCGTGTCATGGACGGATTCATTTCTGTCAGATTTTAGACACCACATACGTGGGCTCTTCCCTTCCCCGCATGGGCCTGTCCCAGCGCACGGCAGGCTGTTGAGGTTCGGGCTTGCCCGAGCTGGTCTGGGCCTGCCGCTGAGCCCTCACACTCGCCCCAGGCTGCATGTTCCACTGAGCCTGGCGGGAGGCAGACCTGAATGAGTGTCTGTGGGGTGAATGGATGGGTGTTTCCCAGCCCCGCCCCACCTGAGAAGGCAGGTGGCAAAGCAGATGGCGGGGCCCCTGCGGGCCTGGCAGAGGAGCCTGCGCCCTGCCTTCGCCTTCTCCTGGAAGCTGGGGGGGTTGGGTGGTTGTTCCCAGATGCCTTCCAGAGAGAACATTTTGTCATTTAGTGACTTGAACCTTCTCGGTCTATTCTTGCCTCCTTCCTCCTCCGTTTCCTGGTCCAAAGGCCTCGTCCCTAGAAGTTACTTTTATTGAAGCAGTGACTAAGAGTCCAAGAGGGACCTTCTGAGCGTTCTAATGACCCCAGGTGACCCGTGGGGCAGGGCCCGCTCTGGGCCGGCCCCGTGTTCAGCACCAAGGACAGAGCCCCCATGGGCCTCTCTGGGCTGCAGGGGACGGTCTGGGGGCCGGCAGAGCTGGAGCCTGGTGCCCCCCTGTAAGACCCCTGCCTCCAGGCCTTGGTTTTCTTGAGAAATGGGGGTGATGCTCTCCTCAGCAGAGCCAGCATGACATAGGGGTGACTTGCCATCCAGCAACTGTCAGCACGCTCCCCCCCGCGCCCCCCACCCCCGCCGCCAGCAAGTCCCTGCCCCTCCCCCAGCCCCCCAGCCAGTCCCCCTCCCCCTTGCACCTCTCCAAGGAGCAGTTATTTATCTGCCGGAAGGTGACAGGCGGCAGTGGCTGGAGTTGGAGCTGCTGTCCAGAGATCAGCTGGCGGCCGCGGAGCAAACAGCCCGAGCTAATTAGCAAAAGGTCACGCCCGCTCCTGGAGGCCCGGCTTTTGAAGTCAGGGCCTCACACAGACAGGCTGGAAGGAACTGAGGCTTTGAGTTAGTGGCTTGGTTACCAGAACGGCTTCAAAATCCTGCCCACAGCTCATCACTTGACCGCCCAGCCCACAGCTCTGAGGCTCACTTTTTAGAAATTCCCGGTGCTGGGAGTCCAGCCACCCACTCCCGGCTCAGGCTGGACGAACCATGGATACCAGTCCCCAGTGTGCCGGCTCAGGCTGGACGAACCGTGGATACCAGTCCCCAGTGTGGGTCCAGGGCTGGCCTCAATCCCCGCACCCCCCGGGCATCTAGCGCAGAGCCCAGGGGTGGACCGTCCATAGACCTTCCGCAGCAGCCCCCACGGGCCGCCCCCCGCCCCCGCCTTCCCGCTGGCTGCATTCTTTCTGTTTTTCCTCTTAAGTAAATTTACTTTTTAAAAACTTAAATACATTTATTTAAAAGGGAAGTTTTATGGCACTAGTACAAATGGAAAACAAGCCTCCTTTTCCATAAATAGAATTGATAATCATAAAAATAAATTCACTGGAAACAAAACAATGTTATTAAATTCTAGTTGGATGCTGGGGCCCAGGGGAGGCTCAGAGCCCAAGGCCTTCTGTCGCTTTATTAAAAAGGGAGAACAGCACGCGTGCAGAGGTGTTCGAGACGTGCTCGCCCTGGCCTGAGACTCTCTTGATGTGATCAGAAGCTCTGCAAGGAATTAAATCGAGAGCAACTTTCCAGTGAAATTACTCAGCAGTGTTTTATGCCGTGTCAGCAAGGGACTGGATTTGGCTGCACAAGGCAGAAACCTGATACTGTGTGGTCGAAGCCCACGAAGGGGCTCCTTTTCCTCTCATGTGAAGAGGGCAGCGGTGCGGGCAGCACACGGTCTAAGGAATCTGTCAGCAGCTCCGGTTTCTTGTAGCTTCCCCTTGAGCCAGTCTCAGCATTTGTCCGCATGGCCTCCCAAAGGCTGCTGTGCCTCCAGTCGTCATATCTGCATCTCAGGTGGGAAAAGCAGGAGCGGCGAAGGGAGAGGAGTATGCTGGCCGCGTCCGTTCCCTGTTGGCAGGGCAACAGCTTGAGCCCATTCTCGTTGCCCGCTGTGGCCCCCGATTGCCTCCTGACTGGCTCCCACTGAACGGTTCATCCCGGCTGCATGTTGCTTGGTGCCTACTGGTTTCCAGGCAGTAGGCCCTGCCTTTGTGGCACTTGCAAGGCCGTGTGTGGCACTCGTGAGCTGAATCATGGAAGGCATCCTTCCCCACTCCACCCACGCCCGCTCCTACCACTCACAGTGGGCTCAGCTCAAGCATGGTCCCCCCCAGCACCATTTCCCCTCCCCCAAGCCGCCCTTGCCACCCGCGGGGGTGTCCAGGTTCAAGGGCCCAGTCAGCCTGTACAGCGCTGCCCCAGGTGGGGGAGCAGCTCTTCCCGTCCCCACAGCCTTCTCAGGCCCTGGGTCCCTGTCCCCCTCCTGCCCCTGGCAAAGCCCCCTTTGGCTTTTGTGTTCCTCCAGCTGGGGGCCAGGCCACCAGGTGCAGGGCTCTGCTCCCTTACCTTGTCCTCTCATTTCCTCCTGGAAAGCGCCCCTCGTGGTTTCTGAGCTGAACCAGCAGGAGGAGAGTCGGGCTCGGAGGGAACTGGCCCCGGGGACCCTTCTCCTTCAGGCCAGGGCTCCGGGTGTCCTGCCTGCTCCTCCTGAGTCCAGCCCTGCCACAGACTCGGTCCTTCGGCCTGAGCTCCTTCTCGCCCCTCCCTCTTAGACCTGGCCTCGGCCTCTGACCCTCCCCTTCGAATCAGCGCTGAGGCCCCCTCTAGGCCCAGACTTGAATACGGGTCCCAGTGCTGGGCAGCCGTGCAGCCACGGGCAAGTTGTTTAACCCTTCCTCATCCATACGACGGGCTGACGGCAGCTGCTGGGGGCTCCCCGCCTGTGCCTCCCCTTCCTCCCCGCTACCCCAGGGAAGCCCACCTTCTGTACACGTGGGCACACACCGCTCTGCGGATATGGCCCCTGATATGGGGCCTGTGTCCCGCCCGCTCTCCCCAGTGACTCAGCGCCTCCCTCCCCAACTCCGCCCGCTGAACTGGGACCCCAGCAGCCACCGTGGGCCCAGGGCTAGGGCTGCAGGAGGGAGGGGTCCAGGGAGGGGAGGCTGCTGCCCAGGCTAGGGTGACGGCAGCTGTGGGGGGATGGGAGAGGAGGTCAGTCAAGAAGGAGTGGGGTTTGGAGCCGGCGGAGCCTGGGCAGGGGCGCCAGTGGGGGAATGAGCAGAGTTTTCTCGTTGTGGGGATTTGATAGGGAGGGACGCGGCCCAGAGCTCAGGAGACGCGTCTCTACCAGACAGACGTGCGGGCGAGAGGACAGGAGGGATGGGGGATGCGTCCTCTCCGCGCCTGAGCTCAGCTCCCACAGCCCCCGAGAGACCGCACCTGGGAAAGGCCTGTGGAGAGTGGTTGAGGGTCCTGCCCCTGGTGGGCCACGGGAGGCTGGGGAGAGGGGACGTGGTGGGCCGCGGTGGGAGGCTGGGGAGAGGGGACGTGGTGGGCCGCGGTGGGAGGCTGGGGAGAGGGGACGTGGTGGGCCACGGGAGGCTGGGGAGAGGGGACGTGGTGGGCCACGGGAGGCTGGGGAGAGGGGACGTGGTGGGCCGCGGTGGGAGGCTGGGGAGAGGGGACGTGGTGGGCCGCGGTGGGAGGCTGGGGAGAGGGGACGTGGTGGGCCGCGGTGGGAGGCTGGGGAGAGGGGACATGGTGGGCCGCGGTGGGAGGCTGGGGAGAGGGGACGTGGTGGGCCACGGGAGGCTGGGGAGAGGGGACGTGGTGGGCCACGGGAGGCTGGGGAGAGGGGACGTGGTGGGCCACGGGAGGCTGGGGAGAGGGGACGTGGTGGGCCGCGGTGGGAGGCTGGGGAGAGGGGACGTGGTGGGCCGCGGTGGGAGGCTGGGGAGAGGGGACGTGGTGGGCCGCGGTGGGAGGCTGGGGAGAGGGGACGTGGTGGGCCACGGGAGGCTGGGGAGAGGGGACGTGGTGGGCCACGGGAGGCTGGGGAGAGGGGACGTGGTGGGCCGCGGTGGGAGGCTGGGGAGAGGGGACGTGGTGGGCCACGGGAGGCTGGGGAGAGGGGACGTGGTGGGCCACGGGAGGCTGGGGAGAGGGGACGTGGTGGGCCGCGGTGGGAGGCTGGGGAGAGGGGACGTGGTGGGCCACGGGAGGCTGGGGAGAGGGGATGTGGTGGGCCGCGGTGGGAGGCTGGGGAGAGGGGACATGGTGGGCCACAGGAGGCTGGGGAGACGGGACGTGGTGGACGACGGGAGGCTGGGGAGAGGGGCTGTGGAAGGTGGCAGGGATGAGCTGGCGGAGGGCGTGTGTGGGGGTCTGGGCCTGCCTCTCCTTCGTCCCTCCCCGCCCCAGGCCCAGAGCATCTCATCCATTCCCCTCTTCCAGAGCGTCTCTGATCTGGTTGAGCACACTCGCTAGCAATCTGTCCCCGAGTGAGATGGCCCTCATCTGTATTAGTGAGCTGTTAAAGTTCTCGATAATATGGCAATTCAAGTGAGATAGAAGTTTTATTGTTAACAGAAAAAACCCAGAGGTCCGTGGCCCAGGGCTGGGAGGGCAGCTCTATAACCTGTGGCTTCTGTGTCTGGAACCAAGGTGGCTGCTGCAGTTCCCACCATCACATCTGCATCCAACTGGGCAAGGTGCATCCATGTCCATTCCTTTTAAGGGAGTGGGTCGGCAGTGGTGCACTTTAACTCCACTCATAGCCTATTGGTTAGACCTTCGGCCATGCCCGGCTGCAGGGGACACTGGCAGCCGCTTTACATGGGTCCAGTAACAAAGGAAGAGAAAGACAGAAACTGGTGACCAAGAGAGTGTGGGCCCACGTCCCTCCTGGTCGTCCTGTGGGGAGAGGTGGGTGCGGGGGCACCCTCAGCCGGCCCGGCTGGTGCACGGGGGAGGGGCTGGCGTGTGATGGATTCACTCCAGGGCCGCACTGGTCTGGGCAGGAAGCTTGCTGTTACTGGAAGTTACAGGGCAAGAGGAGGTCTTGCACATTTTAAATATGATGGCGGAGGCTGGCACTCCTTCCACCCTAGTGAGAGGGTGACTCTATAATATAGCGTCTAATCAAGAAACACTTCTGAGAGTAAAAAAAAATAATTACACGGAAACTGGGAAACCTGGGTGTGTGGTCATCCTATGTAGAGACAGAGCAACTCACCTGTTTCCTGTGTAGGGACAGTGAGGCCCCAGGCCCTGGGGTAGTGACACAGGGTCTCAGCCACGTCTCGTTTCTGCCCCCACCCCAGCACATCAGCCTCCCTAAGCCTGGGTCTCAGTGCTGCCTAGGGTGGGGTGTCCCGAGGCAGGGAGCGTGCGGCTCTGAGTTTAGAGCTCCCGGAGCTGTCCAGGGTCCTGACCAGCCGCACAGAGTCGGCGCGGGGTGCGGCTCCGACTGCCCCGAGCGGTCGTCCTGTAAGCCGCCAGGTGAGGTTGGTCTGGCCTCTCCTGCCCGCTTCCTCTCGCTCTTGAGTCTCTCACTGGAGTGTGACACGGAAGCGCAGCTGTCACAGTGTGTTTGCTCCATAAACTTTCATGAACCAGACGCAGTCGTGTCCCCAGGACCCGGATCGAGGGCATCACTGCCCCCTGAGGCTCGCCTCACGGCCCTCCCCAGCCACCACCCCACGGGCAGCCCCTCGCCTTCTGCGTTTGTGATTTCGTGGGAACGGCTCGCTGCTCAGCCCCGCGTGTGTGACCCGCGCGTCACGCTGCTGGCCCCTCGGCCCGCCCGCCCCTTTGCTGTGTTCCGTTGTCGCCGGGCACCGGGCGGCGTCCAGTCGGGGCCTGTACGGGCTGCTGTGAGCGCCCGTGCCCCTCCCCCGCCCCGTGCCTGCGGGTGCGCGTTTCTCTCCGGGCTTGTCTGCGTCTCCCTCTCGTTTCCAGAGCCCCGCCCTCCCGCTTTCCGCGACCGCTGCAGCCTCCCCTCCGCTCCCCGCACCTGCCGTTCCCAGCAGGAGTTCCTCCTCCACCCGAGTCCTGCCTCCTCCCTTCTAACCCTTCCTTGGCTCCCCAGCACCCCTGGTCTGATCACAGCTCCCAGCAGTTCTGCCCCGATGGGTCCTCTCATCGTATGCCACCCCCTTCCTGGTTCCAGCCTCCAGGCCTCTGTACGTCCTCACAGGCCCTGCCCCTCTCTCCCTTCCACCCACCCAGGGCTCGGCAGGGGCAGACTGTCTCCTCAACCTCTGAGGCCACTGGCTGTGGCCTGGGCCCTGGACTGAGCCTCCACTGTGGGCTCCCTGCAGCGCTCACAGTCCCGTCGCGCTCCGGCCGCTCAGAGTCCCGTCTTCCCCGCCTCTGTCTGCATCCTAGTCGGCCCAGCATCCGGCCCGTGGCGGGGCGGGGGGCTCGCTCACCATTTGTCTGTGAGGTGGGCAGGCAGGGTGGGAGCCATGGGCCCCACTGAGGGGCAGGAGCCGAGTCACCGGGGCCCCTGGGTCGGGAGCACAGCTGGCCAGGCTCCGAGCTCCAGCCTTGCCATAAACCTGAAAACCGAAGACACCGCAGGGCCCAGCGGGCTCTTCTTAAAGGGGGGGCGGGGGGGGCAGCGCGTTGGTGAGCACTGAGACGGGGGTGGGCAGACCCCGGTATTAGGTGGCACCTACACCCTCAGCCGCAGAGGCCTGCCCGGCTCCTCCTTCCCAGCACCCCCGCCCCGGACCTGGCCTGGAGCTGTCCCAGGAAACATCACTTGTCTCCTCCCTGCTTTCTCCTCACGAGGAAGCCCTCACTGGGGCGCAGCCTGGGACCACCACCCACCCTCTCTGCTGGGAGAGGAGGTGGGGACCAGCCAGGGTCCAGAGTCTCCAGCCTGGGCCCACTTTAATTCCTCCAGCTCCCCTCGAGGCCCGCCCAGCCTCGGGAGAGGGGCAGCCGGCCCAACCCCAGACCAGCCTCAGGGGCAGAGTGCCCTGAGGTCAGCCACACTCATGGACCCCACCAGGGGCAGCTGGGGGGACCAGACTGCACTCTGCCTGACCTCAGTGTGCCAGCCAGCAGTGTGCCCGGCGTGAATCTGGAGACCCCTGCAGCCCCTCCTGCTCCGGCATTGTGGGCCCTGAGACTGCCTCTCCCTTCCTGAGCTGGGTCCCTCCCCTGTGGGCCCACTCCCCATCTCAGCGCTGGGGCCTCCCTCTCACAGACCCAGCTGTCAGGGTTTCTGTGTGTTTTGTGAACTGGGGCGCCCCCTCCTTATTTTCGGAAGGATGGACGACTGGATGCTGGCAGTTGGCTCAGACTCGGACCCCGCGCACCCAGACGGTCCAGTGGGCAGCCCACGCCATCCGCCGGTCCGGCTCCCAGCCCAGCCATCTGCTCTTGTGGTGCCTCAGTTTCCTCTTCTCAGAACGAGGCCCGTCATCGTGCTGCTGGGTTTAGGAGTGTTTACATGAACGCGTGCCAGCGCTTGTGATGCCAGAGGTGCGGGACTGTAACTGGTTCTCCCTGGGGGGCAGCTGCTGGTTTTCTGACAAGGAGGCAGTGACGCTGAGATTCCGCGGCTTCCCCGGGGACCTTGTCTGGTGAACGGTAGCTCATCTGCAGAGCCCAAGCTCTCAGCGCTTCTGCTCACCCCATCTGGCCAGGAGGTGCAGGCAGAAGGGAGCCGGCTCCACGACTGACCCTTCTCGACTTTGGCCTGGACTCCTGGCCCCAGGGCTGTGACACGGCCAGACGTCCTGGGTGGGGGCCCAGAGGAGCCCCCTGGAGAGGGTCAGGACGGCCAGGCCCTTTTCCCGGTTCTGCCGTGACCTTGCTGTGTGACCCGGGGGAAATTCCTGGCCCTATCTGAGCCTCAGAGAGCGGAGGCCAGAGCTGGGAGGCTCTCTCGGAATGAATCCTCAGGCTGGCTGGGAGGGCACCTTGCTGGACGGCTCACCCGTGCGCCCCGCTTCCCTGCAGGCTGCCTGGCGCGTAGTAGGGGCTTCGCTCTGTCAACCGAGCCGGGGAGAGGCTGGGGTGTCAGTGCCATCGGCCGTGAGGTGAGGACGCGGCCTCTCCCGGGAGCCGCCACCGGGAGCGCTACACACCTGCCTGGGCGGTCGAGTGCAACCTGCACATGTTTACGCAGTGCCTGGTGAGGCCCGGCCTGGCCGGAGAGACCCCGGGTGGACGCGGGGCTCCGAGGGGTGCCTGCCCCTGCGCCCTCGGGCAGCAGCGTGGCTCCGTCTGCTGGGGGTTGTGAAGCCCATGACGCCGGCAGCCCCAGATGAGTGGCGGGGAGGCTTGGGCTCCAGCCGGCTCTGCGGTCTCGCCTCCCAGGGTCCTGGGCCCCTACGCTGGGCTGGGGGAGCTCAGGGCTGGTACGGCACCCCTGACTCAACGGCCGTGAACCTGACCGCCTTCTGTCCTGACTTGAGACTGGCCTGGTCCTTGGGGCCTGGAAACAATGCCCGGACCAGGCAGCGCCCCGTGAACCTGGGGCACCCTCGCGTCCTGAGTCGGGACCAGAGTCCGGTGCTGGGCCGGGGGCCGTGGTCTGCGTGCTTGAAGCTCACGAGCGGCTCCACTGGGTTTCCCGGTCTGGGGGCCGCTGCTCCAGCACCTGCCTCCGGCCTGAGTGCCCGCGCCGACCCCCGCCGGTCCGTGCACTCCTCGGGTGACGGGGGCCTCCGTCTCGCACAGCGGTCCATTCCTTTTCAAAACACTTTAAAATTTGTTGTAAAATATTTAAGCTGTCTCAAATATTTAAGAAATCTCTAATAAATATTTCACCAATTATGAAATATTTAACGCTACCCGAGGTATGAAGAATGATAGCGTGAGTACCTGAAAGGGCTCCTCTCCAGCGTGAAAGTAATCCAGTCCCCTCCCGCGTCCGGGGCGCCCTGGAGGGGGCAGAGGGCGTCCCGGTGCCCCGCCGCCGCCACCCCCGGGGCCACAGCCCCCGTGCAGGCCCCTTGGACCCTGCCCCCGTCCGTCTTCCTTTTGAGACTCTAGTGGTGTAGAAAACGCAGAACGTGAAGTCACCGCCTCAGTGTGCGGGTCAGGGGCCCTGAGCGTGTTCATGCTGCGCGCCGTCACCCCCAGGGCCCATCCTGCCCGCCTCCACCTGAAGCTAAGTCCTCCACGTTCTGTGCTGACGATCTTCCTGCAGGCCTTTGCTGGCGCTCTGTATGAGCCCCTCGTGACACACTGTTTGGGGGGTCTGGGAGCCTCGAGTCTGCGTCCCCCATTGTGGCGGCTGCCCCCACCTCTGGGGCCTGTGTGAGCGGCGTCCTGCGTGTGTGAGGCTCGGCGTGGGCTCACACAGCACCGAGTGATAGAATGGGGGTCCGAGGTCAGCTTAGGGCTGTGCGACCCTGTTGCCTGCGTTGTTCGCAGACTCTGACCCGAGGACCGCAGCCGGGTCCTGCGCCTGTGAGGTGCTGAGTGAGCGAGCGAGCAACTACGGAAGCGGTCCGTCCCCGCCACGGAGCGGGGAGTCTCCAGGACTGCCCGCCAGGGTGTCGTCTCCACCTCGGTGGCCAAGGCGTGCAGCCTTGGTCTCCCTCCCTGCAGCAGTGATGCTGGGGACAAGGCCTTTTATTCTGGCGAGGGGATCTCCTCAGGCTCAGGGCCAGGTAACTGGACTGTCTTCCCTGTGGCTCCTTGGGACCTTCCAGCAGTGACCAAAGGCCTCTCGGGACAGCTGTGGGCTGCCCAGGCTCCGCAGCCCGACGGGGTTTCCGTTCACCTGCTCGCTGAGCTTGCTGACCCCAGCCCCCTGCCTGGCTCCTGGCTGGAGGCTCCGGCCATGTCAGCGTGCACGTCCTGACTCTCAGACCCCCGACTTGAGACGGCCGTGGGTGGACCTCGCTGCACCCTGTCCGTGGGGGGTCTGTGCTCAGTCCTCCCCACACTTGGCCGTGGGCAGAAAGCAGCACCCCTCTGCCCAGTCCTTCTCTGGACCATGAGCTGGAGGGGCGGGGCTAGACCCAGGCGCCCTGGCATTGCCAGGTGCCCTGCCTCCGTCGTCTGCAACCCCAGCCACACGCCGGGGGGACAGGGTCACCTCGGGGCCAAGCGCGGGTGGCAATGGGAGACCCCTGTGTCTGCCCGAGCATCTCGGGGACCAGCAGCGTCTCCCAGTCCAGTCCCATCTTGGCCTTCGGCTGCAGGGATGCTTGCTGTGTCAGGGGGCTGACAGAGCTGGCCGAGGGCAGAGGGGCAGCTCTGTCCGCCGTGGACCTTCGCACCAGACGCCACCTGCCTCGATCCCGAGCTTCTCACATGGTGCCGGGAGCCGCTGTGGTTGGCTGACGGCTCTTCCCTAGACCGGATGCGTCCCCGCCGGGCTGGCTGACGGCCGTGCCCAGGACGGACGCGGCTTCCTTCCACCGGTGCTGTCGCCAGAGCGGAGTCGGGCCCCCTGCTTCAAGCGGTGCAGAGAGAGACCCTCTGGGGCCGGGGGTGGTCAGCTCCCAGCGCAGGGGTGGTCTGGGAACACCGTCTGCTGGGACGGCCGCGGCCTCGCCTCCCCTGCGACTCGCGATTTCCCCGCAGTCACCGGGCGGGCTGAGAGGGCTTGTGCCTACCGCCTGCTGGTGTCTCTGGGGTCATGTGACATCCGTCCGTCCGCCTGGATGATGCAGAGGCCCGCTAGGGTGTGACCCCGACCTCACCGAGGGGCTGGGTCTCCCTCCCCGGCCCCTGGGCAGCCCTCCCCGCTCCGCCCTGGGCCCCTGGAGGCCGGGCAGGACTCCCCCGAGTGAGGCGCGGGTCCTGAGCTTTCCCAGCTGAGGTCTCCCTGCTGCTCACCCGCCCTGAGCCGACCCGACTCCTGTAAACCCGGAATGCACAGAAGACAGGCAGGGGTGGCGCTCCCCGTGACGAGCCGGCCGTGCATCCTGCAGACCGGCCTGTGGGGCTTCCTCATGGCTCTCCAGGGCGGGTGCGAGCTCACAGAACCAGGAGGCCGGGAGCGAGAAGGGCCAGACTGCAAACGGTGAAGACGGCCCAGCAAAGAAGCCCCGCAGGGATCTCGCCCACAAATAGTAGATCAGTAATCCTCGGTAAGTCACAGGCAAATTCAGTTCCACAGAGTACTAGGCAGAGACTCTGCCATGATTATGTAGGATGTATCGAAAGAATTCAAAGGTGGCTCAATAGTACGAGGGCTGTTAATGTGATACCTGGTGCTAGCAGGTGAGTCATGCCACGGCAATAGATGACGAAAGGCCTGGGATGAAACCCAGCGCCAGTGTTTTACAGTAACTGCTAAAAATAGAGCCAGAGAGACTCTCATCACACTGAAGCTCGGTGTCTCAGCTCAACAGCCAGTGTCGTTCTAGGTGATTGAGATTCTTGATTCCAACTCGGAAGCTTTTATTAAAAAATACCCAGCAGTGTGCCCTTTATCACTGTCCAGATATTCTGGACGTAGCAATAAGACACGAAACAGAATTAAATGGGATACGAGAAAGAATTGAAATTATTTGCAGACAGTGTGATTTGAGAGCTTAGAAACCCAAGAGAACCAAGTGAAAAAATAAAATGAGAACTCGGTGGAGGTGCTGGGCTGAGCAGGACGTGGATGCACATGGGTCAATAATTTTCTTCCGTACCAGCAGCCACTGGTTGGATAACATAATGAAGTAAACAGTCCCCAGTCACAGTGGCAGCAAAGAAACCCTCCACCAATTCCTAGGAACTCATTTACAAGAAGAAAGTGGGCTTATTATGAAGAACTCTGTACAGTTTTCCTGAGATGCCGGGGGAAACAGCAGTAGCAACGTGGCCCACGCAGGAGCACCGCTGACCTGGAGGCTCTGCCAGTTGATTCACGGGCTCCGTGCAGCCCCGCCCGCACCTCGGCGGCGTGTTCAGGTCTCCCTCGAAGAATGTGCACAGGATTCTTGCCCTGCGTGTGGAAGCTCCCGACGGACACGGTGACGTACCTCAGTGTTCGCTGCAGCCTGGTTGACGCGTGCCGTGCTGTGCGGTCTCTGCTGTGGAGCAGTGCTTTGCTTACACGTGTGCGCACGACTTCCCTTCCGTCGGGGTCTGTCACGCGCTGTGGACTCATCCCTGTGCCGCACAGGAGGACCCTGCGTTTGTCCGCCCTGTGTATCGGGTCCCCGGCCTGGGGCTGCCCGTTAGGAACAGGCCACACAGCAGGGGCTGAGCACACCAGCCGTGAAGCTCCATCCGCTGCTCGCGGTGCCGCCGGCGCCATCACCACCACGCCCGCCCTGTCCGTGGAAAGCTGTCCCCCGTGAAACCGGTCGCTGTGCCACAAAGGCCGGGCCGCGGCGCCCTGGGTGTGGGTCGCATCCGCTCCCCCGGGCTCCTGTGCCTCCCCGCCCCGCCCGCCTCGGCAGCCGCCGGTCGGCGTGCGCTGTGAGCCTGCTTGTGAGTGTGCTCGCTTGTGTCGTGTCTCGAGTCCACAGGTGAGGGCGGTCGCGCGGCGTCTGTCCTTCCGCAAGGGCGGCCTCTAGGCCCATCCGTGCTGCTGCCGAGGGCGTCGTCTCCTTCCCGTCGTGGCCGTGCGCCCCATCTCTGTCGCGCCTCTTCGACGGCCGTCCCGCTGTCTCCCCGGCTCGCCTGTTGGGAACGGTGCTGCGGGGAGCCGTGGGGCAGGCCTGAGTCCGTGTGTTCCGCGTGCGCGCCCGGGAGCGGGGCTGCCCGGCGGTTCTGGCTTTAGTCTCTTGAAGAGCCTCCAGCCTCTCTCCACGGCGACTGCTCCCCCTCTGCATTCTCACCCACCGCGGAGGCGGGGCCCCTTCCCCCCACGCTTGTCATTCGTGGACTTTGAGGATGGCCGTTCTGACCAGTGGAGAAATTGATTTAAACCTGGGGGGGGGGGGGCGTGTGATCGGGAACAGAAGAGTCCCCAGAGGCCACTGCAGAGGGTGAGCCCGGGACAGCTCACATCCCAAAAAAGGCCCCACGAGGATTCCTCCGGGAGAGAGGCGAGTGGGGGGCGTCCCAGGGGGGCCGAGCAGCGTGTCCTCTGGCGATGGGGGCTGCCACGGGCTCAGGGCATGTCCCGCTCTGCGCCGGGCAGAGGGACCCAGCCCTGCCGGCCACGGGCTTTTTGCCTGGGATCTGACGGGTGGGGTCACGGTGGAGAAGCCCCGGGAGCTTTGGGGATTACCCAGGGGAGACCCCGGCCCCAGCCTGGCGTCTGAACGGAGGACACTTGGCCGGGGCGGGTTGGGGTGGGGGGAGAGGTGTTCCAGGCAGAGGAAACAGCATCTTGGAGAGAGCGTGAGAAATGCGAGCTGGCCACCGCCTTGTAGGTCGCAGTAAAGGTGTGGAGGGCGGGGCGAGGGCGGGGCGGGGGCGGGGCGGGGGTGGGGCGGGGCCTGGTCGGCTGTGGGGTGGGGGCAGGGGGCCAGGCTTGAGTGGCACCCTTGGGCTGGGGGCAGAGTCCTGATGACCCCACTGTGCCTGCCGTGGGGTGGGGCGCGTGAGGTCTGACCCTTCTCTGTGCCCGAGGAGTCTGTTCCTGCTGGAGGCAAGTTGCATCACAGGGATGCTCAGGCAGGCAGGCGTCCGGTCTCAGGAGGGTCTGCTGTCCCCAAGGGCGGGGCAGCCCAAGTGAGAGCCGTGCTGTCTCTCTGGTGACGCACGCACATGGACACGAATGTCTGCGGTGACACACGAGCACGCGCCTCGGCCCAGGCCCGGCTGTGGGCAGCAGCCCCTCTGGAAGCGGCAGCTGCGGGTGTGATGAGACCAGGCAGCTTCCAGGTTTGTTTTCTAAGCTCAGACCTGGTGGGGCTGGTGGACCTTCGGAGCGCGGGGTTGACACATCTGGGGGGTTTCGTGGCGTGTGCAGGGCAGCTGATGGCGGGGAGCCTCCTGGAAGGACACGGCCTCTGGGGACTCGATGGCGCAGGTCGCAGGCGCAGGGACACGTGTCCTCAGATGCCCGGCCGCCTGATCCCTGGGAGCAGCCCGAGGCCACTGGGCTCTGCAGACGTGCCCAGGCTGCAACACTGCATGGACTTCTTAGACCGACTCTGCCTGGAGCTTTATTCCCCATACTAATTTAGCATGTGAGGGCTAACTGTTCACTTACAACCTCTGCTCCAAAACCGTGCCCCAAATCTTTAATACCGTTAACCGTGGTCGGCAAGTATGCTCTGATGAGTGATCGCAGCCTGGCAAGGTGAGGCAGGGCCCGCGTGTGCAGAGGTGCGACCTCGTGAACGGAGAGCACAGGGGGCCCTGGCCCCTCCCCATGGCCTGAGTGCCATCCTTGCTCCCTGCCAGGCTGGGCTCAGGACATCAGAAGGGCCCCTGGTTCACCACCAGCAGGAGCAGAAAAGACGATCTCCATGTCCAGGCTGGGACTCACCAGCCCTCAAAACGAGATACGGGTCTGACCGAAGACGGCTTCCTGGCGCCAGGGCCCTTGGGGCTCTGAGGGAAACAGGGCCCGGCAGACACCCCCACCCTTCCCTGGTGTTGGGGACACGAGTCCAAAGCACAGGCCACACCTGTGTTCCTGGAGAGGGTATCGCGTCAGCCCCTTCCCCAGAGGCCAGCCAGCTACCCTCGCCTACGTCCTGCCAGCACCGAGCAGGAAACCATTGCAAAGTGATTTCTCCCTCCAACGATGCCGTACATCATGTTTTTTAATTTAAAAAGATGCCCAATGGAAGCATAACAGACCGTGAAATGTGTGGGTCCCTAATTAACTCCAGAGCAGCCTGGGTGGGGGCCTGGGGCGGGGGCTGGAGTGGGCCGGGGTGGGGGAAGCAGGACTCCAGCCCCCCAGCCTCCTGCTGCTCAGGCGCCTCCCCCCCACCCCCCGGGGACTCGAACAGCAGCAGGTGCGAGCAGCGCGCCTGACCCCGTGCCAACACCTCTCCTGCCCTGAGCCCGCTTCCCCTCCATCCAGTCATGTAACGCTGACACCTGCCTCCCCGGAGATGGGAGAAGTGGGCCGGTATACAGTAGGCACTCAACACGCAGGATCCTAGAGGAAGTAAGAGGGCACATTGGGCGGGTCAGGCATGCAGCACCTCTGCGCCTGGCCCTCGCCGGCTCCATCCCTGAGGGTGGAAGGCAGGGGTGACCCTTCCACCTCACACCTCCCGGAGGACGAGGCCGCCGCCAGAAGAGGTCTGGGGCTCACCTGCCCCAACCCCGTGGCCAGGTCCTGAGGCTCCAGCCGTGCTGAGTCAGCACCGCTGGGCCGCCTGCTGTGGGAGCCCGTGGCAGCCTCCGTGGGCACCCAGGGAGGCAGGGGGCAGGCGAGGGCAGGCTCTGGGTGGGTGCTGAGCTGGGACCACCCCCCGTGGGCACACTGCGGGGGCGGCCTTCTGGAGCGCTGCCCAGGGATCCTCCCTGTCTGCAAGGCGGGCAGCTGCAAGGGACACCAGGGCGTACAGAGCACCCCGCGTGGGACGCCTCCGGTCACGTTGGTCTCCCTGTTACGTTTGACCGAGGAGGCAGCAGGCTCAGAGAGGTCGGGTGACCAGCCCGTGGCCACAGAGACGGAGCATGGCATGGCCGGCGTGCCGGTCCCGGCTGGCTCCGCGCTGCTTTCCCGCGGGCAGGCCGCGTGGCTGGTCTGGCTGGTCCGGGTCACGCCGTCTGCCTCGTGGTCCCCACCGCCCTTAGGTGTCCCCCACGACCCGCAGACTCTATGGCAGCGCCAGGCTGCAGAGCCCGGCAAACGTTAGCTGTTAACATGATCTGTTGGCAGAACCCTGGCATGGCAGGAGGCAGTGGGCACGTGACTCCCCGCGCCTGGCCCTCAGCCCGCGCAGCCCTCTGGAGGTACCGAGTCCTCCCCGCTCAGTCGGCGGGCTCCTCGGCCAGCCCGGCCCTCGTCCGCACCCCGTGGCCTATAAACAGGTGCTTCTGTCCCCGCGTGGCGCCTGTGATCGTGCAGATGCAGTCATAAGAAGTTTAAAAGCCTGGAACCACCGTATGTCTTCACTTCATTAGCAGCGACCCAGGCCAGCGCTGACATGATGGAGAGAACGTGATGCCGGGCTCACGCTCGCCGTCCCCGTTGGGCCCCTCCTTGGGGACAGGGCTGGCGTTGAGGGGCTCTGGGGGCCTGGAGGGCATGGTGGCCGTGCCATCCCCTCACCTGCAGGACCTCGGTGAGGCCTGCAGACCCAACGGCTGTGAAAGCACTTGTGCCCGGGGGCTGCGTCGCCCTGGGCACAGGATGGGCACCTCACACACGTGCTCCTGGTCCTGCTGGGACTCAGGCCAGAGTGGCCCTCGGGCGTAGGGGCACCTCCCGCCAGCCCCGTGAAACCAAAGCAGCTGGTGCTTGTGAGCTGGGCACTCCTCCCCGTCTCTCAGATGAGGAAAAGGAGCAGGCGCGCCCGCTGCTGTCCGGCCCAGTGGCTCTCCCGCGATGGGCACCGCTCTGGGCCTGGGGCGTCATGGTGCGGACTGGACGCGTCCCTCTGGAGTTCACACCCCAGCACGGAGAGGGCCTTCGTCTAGAGAATGAATCAAGAGGACACGGAGCCTGTCAGGAGACGGTGGTGGGCAGAGAGGGAAGGGGTGATGGACGGTCGGAAGCTGGTTCAGAGTGGGGGCCACTGGCCTGTGATGCCCCTGCCCCGAGAGGAGTCTCCTCGGGCGGAGCGGCTGTGCGGGGGCAGCTGGAGGGCAGAGGGTGCTGGGCAGGCCCTGGCAGGTCTGTGTGGGGGGCCTGGGTCTTGCTCCCCGCGGGGAAGGATGGCTGTCCTTCGGGGTGTGGATGGCGGGGTCCCTTGAGGCTCTCCGGTGCCCTGGCTGTTGGCAGGCAGAGCGTGGGTGGGGCAGTGGGCTTCATCCCAGCAAGGGAAGGGGCTGGCTGGGCCTGGGCGGTGCACAGGGGGCGTGGCGGGAAGCCAGGATTGTGGCTGGGAGCCGCGGGGGCACCTGAGGACAGAACTTGGTTTCTGCGTGAGGAGTGCTGGGGGCAGGACGCGCCCCATCGGGAGCCTGAGCTCGAAGGGGAGCAGCTGTGTCTGAGTCTGGGGCCCACGGCAGCGGGTCAGGCACGTGGAGAGAACACTGTGGTTGCTGTGGGGGGAAAGACCACCACGGGGGCCCGTGGAACGTGGAGAGCCTCAGGGACGGTGAGGGGTCGGGGCGGGGGGTACCGCCGTGGGGATGGTGAGGGGTTGGAGCCGGGGGGGCCGCCGTGGGGACGGTGAGGGGTCGGGGCGGGGGGGACCACCGCGGGGGCTGAGACCTGGACTCACAGGAAGGCACCCCTCGGAGCAGCAGGCAGCCTGGGACATTCGGGGAGGGATGGAACCGCTGACAGCCCTGGGGAGGAAGGCAGGGGAGGGGGTGTGGCCTGAGGCTGTTCAGGCCTGCTGTCTCCCTGAGGAAGGTTCTAGAACCGTGCCCAGCTGTGTTGCCAGTGCCCCGCCCCACCCAAGACTGAGCCATCTGGTCGGGCAGCGCGTGTGTAGCCCGTCCTCACCGGCACGGTCTGCGGGTGCTGGGGGTGGCCGGGCTGGGTGGCGGGGGGCCCACGTCAGGTGCGGGGGAGCAGGGACACAGGGACCCCCGAAAGGGCGAGGGCCAGCTGGGCAGAGTGAGGCCCCCGCTCCACCTGGGCCCTGAGTCAGGGGTGCAGGCGGGGGCAGGTGTCTTGGTTCCTTGGGCCTGGGCACGCGCTCTGCTATGTGGCAGCGTGGAGCGCCTGGGGCAGGGGTGAGCAGGCACGAGGACGGCTTGGGGTGGGTCGGGGGGGCGGTATGTGGATGAACAAGGAGCCCGAGGGGTGGGGCAGCTTGGGGGAACTTTCCAGACCTTCCTAGGTGGTCGGCCAGCTGTTCCCCGAGGTCCCCAGTCCTTGGGGTTGGGGTCCCATCCTGCCAGGCAGCCTGGGGTTTGGGGTGACGCTGCAGACAGTACCCGAGGGGGGCCCCCCGGGGATGAGGCGCCTGCTGTCCAGCCCCTCGCGGGCGACCTTGACCGGGCCCCCTTCCCCGTCACCCCCACGCCCTGCTGCCCCGATGTGAGGCGTGCAGCCCTCGGAGGCCATGGCCATGGGGGCAGAGGCGGCTCTGGCGCGCCGCGTGGGGGCGGCCTCTGACACCCACACTCTCACCGAGGCGCCGTCTCCCCAGCCCGGCTCCCGCTCGGCCCAGGCTCTGGGGGCGGGGGAGCTCAGGGGCTGAGGGCGGGCTGACCCAGCGGAGCCCGTTGGGCCAGGCCAGTCGGTGGGCAGGACCCAGCCACGCCTCCTTGTCTCACAGGCCTCAGGGCAGGGGTGCCCGCGGGGCGAGGCGGGTCCCCAGTAGCAGGCACCAAACCAGCACAGCCCTAGACCCCCACCCGGGGCGGGAGGCGGTGCGCCCCGCCCGGCTGGACCCCAGCTGCCGGCACACCCTCGGGTGCTGGAGCGAGGCTGCGTCCACCTCCAGGCACACAGGCCCATGCACACGCAGGTCCCAGCATGTGTGTGTGTGCACACGGCCAGACTGCACCTGGGTGTGCCGAGGCTGGGAAGCCCCTCCCCCGCCCGCTGAGACAAGGATTCTTTAGGCCTGTAATCCTCCTTAACTTGACTTTGGGTTATTTTGAGCAAGAGATTAAAGGTGATTATGGTCAGGCTGCACCTCCTAGCTGGGCTCCACACATGCCTGGGGAGGCCGCCTGGTGTTCCCGCCCACACCTGCTGCCCCGAGGGCTTGCAGCCCTGGGCACAGGCCTGGCTACTTGCCCACTCTGGGCAGTAGAGCGACCCCGCTCTCAGCACAGGGACGATGGGGCAGGTGCTGGGCGGCGGCAATGGCCCCAGGATGCCCCAGGGGGTGTAGATTTCACGTGAGGAGACGACCACACGAGGACCCTGGGGCTGCTCCCCAAGGGGAGGGGTCCGAGCAAGCCCCAGGTCTCCCCTCTCCGAGCCGCTTCTGGTCTGGCCCAGAGACGCCCCGAGCTTTCTTGGGGGTCGTACGGCAGCGCTGGGCCAGGACCTTCTGCCCCCACACCTGCTGACCCTTCCCCTTGCTGTAAATCAGAAACACTCTCCTGCAGGAGCGAGGTCAGGACTGTTCTTGATGAAGTTTCTAAAGGGGGAGAAATCCATTGCACATCATTATTTTTTTCTCCTAATTTAAACCGCCTCAGTGCAGACTAGTTGCAAACGTCCATATCAGTGAAATAGTCAGCTGGCTGCCTGCCAGGCCACAGAGCGGTTACAAGGCCGCTGTAAATCCAAACAGTAACAAGCAACACATCCCCATCCTTCCGTCCTGCAGGAGAAATATGAGGGGGAGAGGGGAGAGCCCCGCAGACGGCCGTGGGGTCCCGGGGAGCAGGACCAACCCAGAGGCCACCTGGCCACATCTCTGCACACGTGCGGGCTCTGTGGGGCGGGGGTGTGTGTGATCGGGGGTCCCTGCTCTAGAGCTCAGGGTTTGGGGGGAGCAGACAGCAAGGTGCTCGTTCACAGCCAAGACCCAGGGTTGGGTGGGGTTGGCGGGGGGCAGTCGGGGCCACAGGCGGTGTCCGCAGCTGAGCTGGGGGACATCATCCTCCCAGTCCTTACTGCTGGGCCCCACTCGGTGCTAACAGCCTCGGGGTCCACGGCTCGTCGGAGGAAGCAGGCCCGGAGTGCAGCGTCCGCACCTCCCTTGAGAGGAGCTCAGGAGGGCTTCCCTCCACCCCAGCTCAGGACCCGGGGTGGGGCTCAGAGCTGCCCCACCTAGGGCGCACGGCGGGGCACCTGTCACCCCCATCACCCCTGGTTGAGTGACGAAGGCCTTGACCCTGGTGCGCCCACCTATCCAGCTTGGCGCTGGATTCTCATGCGTCAAGGCTGTGGTGGACGCCTGCCCCCAGTCAGAGAACTGCCCGCTGAGCCCCCTGGACCCCCTTCCTCGTCACCGACACCCCGGACATGCCTCCACGTCCCACGGGCTGGGTACAAGCCTGCACCAGACCCGTGCTCATGGGGAGGCCTGCTGACCCGTCTCCCCTTTCGTCTCCTGCAGGACTGGCTGGACCGATGGGGAAGCAGGCCGAGGCCCCGGCCGGACACGGGCAGATGGAGCGAGGCGGCCGGCCGTGAGGGTGGTGCTCCCCTCACAGCACGTGGGCTGCGTGGCCATGCGCCTGGGACGCCGCTGAGCAGGCAGGCGCCCTCCCCTCCCACCACCCAGGCCCCCACCCCGCACCCTGGGCAGGCTGAGCGGGCAGCCCCCGCGGGCGGGTCCTGATGGCTGGGTGCAGGCAGGGGGCGCCGTGGGTGTGGGTGTGCGTGGCGGCCGCCCTGCTGCACGCGGGCGGGCTGGTGCGCGGCGACTGCTGGCTCATCGAGGGCGACAAGGGCTTCGTGTGGCTGGCCATCTGCAGCCAGAACCAGCCGCCCTACGAGGCCATCCCGCAGCAGATCAACAGCACCATTGTGGACCTGCGGCTCAACGAGAACCGCATCCGCAGCGTGCAGTACGCGGCGCTGAGCCGCTTCGGCAACCTCACGTACCTCAACCTCACCAAGAACGAGATCGGCTACATCGAGGACGGCGCCTTCTCGGGCCAGTTCAACCTGCAGGTGCTGCAGCTCGGCTACAACCGGCTGCGCAACCTGACGGAGGGCGTGCTGCGCGGCCTGGGCAAGCTCGAGTACCTGTACCTGCAGGCCAACCTCATCGAGGCGGTGGCGCCCGGCGCCTTCTGGGAGTGCCCCAACATCGTCAACGTGGACCTGTCCATGAACCGCATCCAGCGGCTGCACGGCGCCACCTTCGCGGGCCTGGCCCGGCTCTCGGTGTGCGAGCTCTACAGCAACCCCTTCTACTGCTCCTGCGAGCTGCTGGGCTTCCTGCGCTGGCTGGCGGCCTTCGCCAACGCCACGCAGGCCCACGACCGCGTGCAGTGCGAGTCCCCGCCGCTCTACTCCGGCTACTTCCTGCTGGGGCAGGGCCGCCACGGCCAGCGCAGCATCCTGGGCAAGCTGCAGTCTGTGTGCACTGACGGCCCGTACGCGGCGGAGACGCGCCCGGCGCCCGGCCGCCCTCCACCCGGCCGCTCGCCCCCGCCGCCCCCCGCGCCGCCCGCGGAGCCCAGCGAGGCCCCCTGTGCCGACGACGAGTGCTTCTCCGGCGACGGCACCACGCCGCTGGTGGCCCTGCCCACGCTGGCCCCGCAGGCCGAGGCCCGCCCGCTCATCAAGGTCAAGCAGCTGACGCAGAACTCGGCCACCATCACAGTGCAGCTGCCCAGCCCGTTCACCCGCATGTACACGCTGGAGCACTTCAACAACAGCAAGTCGTCCACCGTGTCCAGGCTGACCCGGGCCCAGGAGGAGATCCGCCTGACCAACCTGTACGCGCTCACCAACTACACGTACTGCGTGGTGTCCAGCAGCTCGGGCCTGCACCACAACCACACCTGCCTCACCATCTGCCTGCCACAGCCACCCAGCCCGCCAGGCCCCGTGCCCAGCCCCTCCGCGGCCACGCACCACATCATGACCGTCCTGGGCTGCCTCTTCGGCATGGTGGTGGTGCTGGGCGCTGTCTACTATTGCCTGCGGCGGCGGCGGCGGCGGGAGGGCAAGCAGAAGCAGGCGGCGGCGGCGGCCGGCAGCCTGAAGAAGACCATCATCGAGCTCAAGTACGGGCCCGAGCTGGAGGCGCCCGGCCTGGCCCCGCTGTCCCAGGGCCCGCTGCTGGGCCCCGAGGCGGTGACCCGCATCCCGTACCTGCCCGCCGCCCCCGGGGAGGTGGAGCAGTACCAGCTGGCGGAGGGCAGCGGGACGCCCAAGGGCAGCAAGGGCAGCTACATGGAGGTGCGCACAGCAGAGCAGGCCGAGCGCAGGGACGAGGAGCCGGGCCGGCCGGGCCCCGACAGCCAGAGCTCGGTGGCCGAGATCTCCACCATCGCCAAGGAGGTGGACAAGGTCAACCAGATCATCAACAGCTGCATCGACGCCCTCAAGGCCGAGTCCACCTCCTTCCAGGGCGGCAAGCCGGCGGCTGTGTCCACAGCCGAGCCGCTGGCCGGCAAGCGCGGCTTCCTGGCGCCCACCTACCAGGACGCCTGCGGTCTGCAGCGGCACCACAGCCTGGAGGCCGCCCCTGGAGCTCCGCGGGCCAGCTCCTCGTCCAGCGGCTCCGCCCGCAGCCCGCGGCCCTTCCGCGCCGAGCCCCCTGCGCTGCACGAGGCCAAGTACATCGAGAAGGGGTCGCCGGCGGCGGAGGCCATCCTCACGGTGACGCCCGCGGCTGCCGTGCTGCGGGCCGAGCCCGAGAAGGGCCGGCAGTACGCGGAGCACCGACACTCGTACCCCGGGCCCCACCCCGCCGAGCCCCCCGCGCCGCCCGCGCCGCCTGAGAGCCTGGGCGGCCGCAAGGCCTCCATCCTGGAGCCGCTGACGCGGCCGCGGCCCCGCGACCTGGCCTACGCGCCGCTGTCCCCGCAGTACCGCCACCTGAGCTACGCCTCCAGCCCCGAGTACGCCTGCCGCGCCTCCCGCAGCCTCTGGGGCCGCTTCAGACTGAGCCGCCGGCGGCGCCGGGACGCCGGGGAGTGCGTGGCGGCCGGGCACGCGCTGCGCACGAAGGTGCAGTTCGCCAAGGACGAGGACCTGCACGACATTCTGGACTACTGGAAGGGCGTGTCCGCGCAGCACAAGTCCTGAGCCGGGACGCGCTCGGGGCCCCAGAGGACATGAGGCCGCTGCGCCGTCCGTGACCCAGAGACTCACGGTGCACGCGCGCGCGCGCACACACACACACAGACCGCAACTGCGGAAGCCCTGGGCTTGGCGGGCAAAGTGGGGAGGGGACGCGTGGCTGAGCACGTGCACCTGCCGAGACATTCTCACTGGTGTGAGGGGCCCGTCCACACACGCGCGCACATACACACGCGCGCACACACACATGCACACACACACACAGAGACCGCAACTGCTGAAGCCCTGGGCTTTGCAGGCAAAGTGGGGAGGGGGCACCGGCAGGCCGAACGGGAGGGGCGCGTGGGTGAGCGCGTGCACCTGCCGAAACATTCTCACCGGTGTGAGGGGCCCGTCCACACACGCGCGCGCACACACACACACACACACACACACAGACCGCAGCTGCTGAAGCCCTGGGCTTTGTGGGCAAAGTAGGGAGGGGGCGCCGGCAGGCCTAACGGGAGAGGCGCGTGGCTGAGCGCGTGCACCTGCCGAGACATTCTCACCGGTGTGAGGGGCCCGACCACATACACGCGCGTGCACACACACACACGCGTGCGCACACACACACAGGACTTCCGAAAACTGTGTCTTAGGGATGGGGGGCGGGGGAGGGGATTTTTTTCATTATCTTT
This sequence comes from Capricornis sumatraensis, assembly GCF_032405125.1. Classification (NCBI taxonomy): domain Eukaryota; kingdom Metazoa; phylum Chordata; class Mammalia; order Artiodactyla; family Bovidae; genus Capricornis; species Capricornis sumatraensis. The sequence continues at coordinate 966,328 of NC_091071.1, forward strand.
TGATTCTTCTCTGCCTTCTCTCTTTTTTTTTAAAAGTTCTCTTTAAAAGATAAAAAACGCTCGATGTGGGGGGTGTGGCCGCCTGGCCTCCGCACGACTCCTCCCTCTGTGGCTTTCTGTGGATTCTATTTAGTCCGTCTCTTCGTCACCGCCACTGGAGAGGGGCAGAGCGAACGCAGGCGGCCAGGTGGTCTCCGGGAGGGTCCCGGAACCCCTGGGCCTGGGGGGCGGGGAGGGCTGTGCCTGCGGACGGCCGGGGGTGGCGGGGCCGGGAGTGTGCGTTCCAGCCCTGCCCCCACTGTACACTGTCCTCCCATTGTATAGAGAAATATTTCTATATTTGCAATGTTTGCTGTAAAATGAGAAAGGGGAAAGAAAAGACTATGTCTACTTAAAAATAATTCTGCAAAGGAAAAAATTCCCAACACTTGTTTGCAGTCGTTTTTCCTTTGGGACTTGGGGCAAGAGGTGTGTGAGTGACCTTGGGTTTGGGGCAGGTTGAGGCCCTTGGGAGATGGGGAAGCCAACCCTGGGCTGGGGAGTGGCTTTGAGAGGCAGCGTGGATGGGGCAGAAAGGGTTGAGGGAGCTGGGCACAGGTGGGTAGGTGTGTGCCTGGCCCTGCGTATGGCTGGCAGGGTTCGGTGGGAGTGGGGTGAGCTGGGGAAGGCCGAGGCCCCTCCAATCGCTGGAGACCCAGCTGCAGGGTGTGAGCCACGAGATCCGGATATCGCAGGTCCCTGGGCCCCTGAGCTGACCCTTTGGCTGTGCAGCCCTGAGGACCTGCCTCAGTCCCCCAGCTGTGGCCCCGAATCTGGCGGGAGAGGTGTGAGCATGTTTATGAACACCAGACTCTTAAAAGTCTCTGCGGAAGCCTGGACCCCAGCCTCCAGCTGGCACCAGGGCTGCCTGCTGCCAAGGTCACAGGTGCCCCTGGGAGCCAGAGCAAGGCTTGGAGGACGAGATGCCGTCTGGGAGCCTTGTGCACAGCTGGCCGCGTGGGGGGCCCTGCGCCCACCCCCATCCTCGGTCCACAGTGGGGGTGGAGCCCTCAGGGACAGCTGACCCCCCTGCGGGGCGCCGAGCCTTCCGGCCTCCTTTCCCTGCCAGGGTCTCGGCCTGGCCTTCTTCCTGGGCCTGCCCCGCCCCTGCGTCCAGGGCGGACCCACTCACTCTTTCTGACACAGACGCCTGAGCGTGGAGGTGATGGGAGCCTCGGCGATGCCAGGCGAGGAGCGGGGGTGCGGGAGCAGTCTCGGTCGGCCACGCTGCACACCCCCTGGGGACAGGCCGCTCACTGCCCTCCTCCATGTGTCTCCCTTGGGGCACCCTGCAGCAGTCGGTGGCTTGCTCAGGGCCCAGCGCTGGGACAGGCCTGGTCTGTCCATCCTGGCCTCTGCGCCCAGGTGACCTCATGAGGTCCTGCCCATGGGGCCTCCTCATGGCCCCCTCAACGAGCCCCTCCGAGTGAGCCCCCTCTGGGGACACCATCCCCTTGCTTGACCAGACGGGCCCCAGGCTCCCTGGCTCTGGGCAGCTCCTCGCCCTGTCATGGGGTCCGGGAGGACAGCTCAAGGAACCCAGAGACGTGGGTGGGCGGGAGACCACTAGGCTGTGCCCAGAGTGGCCGGGTCAGGGAGGGGGGCCGGCTCCCGGCTGGCAGGGGTGGGGGGCCTTGTCCAAGGTCACATAGTGAGGGGTGCCCGTCCTGGTCAGACACAGGGCTAGGCCTCCCAGACTGCTGTTCCCTGCCGCTGTGGACTGTTTACAGGGCATCCGACCGCCACAACAGAGGTGCCTGCCCTGGGGAGAGGGCAGCTGCCTGGCCGGGCCAGGCCGGGGGGACATGTCGGCCCCGGGAGCACCGCCTCGAGCAGGGATCCCTGGGGAGCAGCGAGGACCTCGAGGGATGAGAGGCGGGCGGGGCTGCGCCCCGCCGAGGAGGACACCTGTCAGAGCGCAGACCCTCCCGGGAGCGCCACAGGCAGACAGACGCGGCTCCAGCTGCCTGACCCCGGGCCAGTCCCGGGGCACAGCCGCACGCCACTGCGGCCCTGCTCGAAGGCAGGCACACAGGACACACCCACTCACTGAGCGCCACCTGTGTGCAGGGCTCTGTGCTGAGCCCAGCAGGGGCCCTGACCTTGCTTCCCCACGGCCCCTCCAGGTGACCCAGCTCTGGGTGGCACAGGGTCCGGGTGGCACAGGGTCCAAGCGGCCCAGGGGAGGGTGAACACTTCTGCCTGGGAAGAGTCTGGAAGGCTTCCTGGAAGAGGAGGTGTCTGGTGTGGAAAGAGGCGGTCGTAGTGAGGAAGGAAGGTGGAGGCTACAAGGTGGACAGAGGCCAGCAGCCTGCAGGCTTGGAGTGCAGGGCAAGCGGCCGCCTGAGGGGTCCTGGCCTGGCCCGGCTGCCCCGAGGGCGGCTCCTGTCGGGCTGTGAGACGGGGCCACGCTGCTGCCAGGCCCCCTGCGCTCCTGGCATGCCAGGGGTTTGCCCTCCTCACCGCACTCGGCCCCCAGCACTTAGATGCAGAGGTTACGTCCGTCACCTGCCGGCCTGACCACGCCATGTAACCAGCCACCAGCACACACGCAGTTGCTCACACGATGAGCTGATCTGGGTCAGCCTGGCCCCGAGACTGGGGAGGCTGGTGGGGATGGTGGGGAGTTCTAGGGGGACCGAGCTCTGGTCCGCACGACTCTCGTCCTCCACAAGCCAGCCCTGGTGACGGCCAAGACAGCTCGCCTCCGGCGCTCAGAGGGATTCACGTGGCCAGACTCAGAGTCGGTGCACACAGGCCAGCCCGTCCACAGGGGCGGAGGGCCGGGAGAACTAGAACCGTCTGAGAACAGGGGCTGAACGCAGGGCCAAGTCCAGCGTGCCCTCCCTCCAGGGCTCACGGCAGTGAGCGGAAAGCCCAAGACCACGGTCCTGGGCACACCGTGTGCGGTTACAGAGCCCCAGACATCCCGGGGACGAGAACAAACCTGCCCCCACCAACCACCAGTCACCGTCCCAACAGGGAAGAGGCGGTGTCCCATCAGAGTGGGTCAAGGGGGCCTGTCTGAAAGGACCACGCCGAGCGTGTGGAGGGCCCGGGGACAGCCAAGCCACCTGGCCCAGCGCTCGGCCCCGGCGCCTGGGGGGACGCCAGCAGAGAGGTTGTGCAAAGGGGCCACTAGGGCCCTGGAGGGGGGCGTGCAGTGGGGCACCGCCAGCCCAAGGACCCCACAGACAGCCCCACCCGATGTCGCCGCTCCCATCTCCTAGGGGCTGAATGGCTAGGGAAGCAGGAGGCAGAGAGCCCGGCGGTGGAGTCCGCATGTATCAGGACGTGGGAGGAGGGCGGGAAGCGGCGGAGAAGGTGAGGAGGGGCCGCGGGCAGACACCGGACGCCCCTCGAAGAGAGCAGGAGGCCCTCCGGGAGGCTGGTCTCCAGACCCTGATGGGCAAACGGGTCAGCACGCTGGACAGGGTGGGAACAGGGCAGGGCCTGCCTCCCAGAGGGACCCTCCGGGACCAAGGCCGCCCCCCATGCCAGAGGGGCAGGAAGGTGCCCTGGAGTTCAGCTGGGGCCTGGGGTGGGGCTGGGCGTCGGGGCGCGGGCTGGCCGGGCTCAGGGCCTGCTTTGGAGGCGTAAAGGAATTCAGAGTTAGGCTCTGGGTCATGGGGGCATGGAGGGAATTTTGTAGAATAATAACTTGTATTGATTTTCACCTTATCTCAAAGCAACCCTTTTATTACAGAAACTTTAGGAAACAGCTGAACATAGAGAAGAAAACACGAGTCGCTGCCTGCGCCCCCACGAGGTAACCGCGGTATCCGTCCGCCCGGCCCCTCTCCAGACGCGCCCCTCCCCGTGCGCGCGGCAAGCTGACGGCGTGGAGGGTGCGGAGAGACGCGAGAGCGGACAGGGTGCCGGCGCGGTCCGGGAGGGAAGCCGGCGCGGCCGGCAATCCAGAGACGAGCAACGGCCAGAACACGTCTGAGCAAGAAGGGCTGAGGTTCACCGGCCAGAGAGGCCGTCGTTACAAAGTCTACCGATATCAGGGGCTTCCCAGGGGGCTCGGTGGTGAAGAACCTGCCTGCCAGCTGGGAGACACAGGTCCCATCTCTGCTCCCAGAATATCCCACAGGCCCCGGGGCAACGAAGCCCAACGGCCACAACCACTGAAGGCCACGCATCCTAGACCCCGCTCCCTGCAACAGGAGAGGCCGCGCAGCGAGAAGCCCGCACAGCGTCCCTGGAGAGTAGACCCCGCTCCCGCAACAGGAGAAAAGCCGGCGGGCAGCAACGCAGACTCAGCACAGCCAAAACAAAAGTCTACAACAAACGCTGGAGAGGGTGTGGGGAAAGGAACCCTCTCCCACACTGGTGGTGGGAATGTAAGCTGGCGCAGCCGCTGTGCAGACAGGAGTCCGTCTCCCGGCACAGACCCTGACAGAACTGTGATCTGAAACGGTGCACGCATGCACTGCTGTGCTCACAGCGGCAGCATTTACAGCAGGCAAGACACGGAGACAGCAATGTCCACTCGCAGACGAGCAGGCACAGAGGACGTGGCGCCTGCAGGCCCAGGGGCATCACTCAGCCATAAAGAGCAGTGAGGACGCCTGTCCAGCAACACGCATGGACTCAGAGCGTCACACTGAGCCCGCCAGAAAGAGAGACAAATGCTGTCTGATATCGCATGTGTGTGGAATCTGAGAGATGACACGATGAACTGAACCTGTGAACAAAAACAGACTCAGAACAGGCTGCCGCGGGGCCGCAGCGGGGGCGGGGCGGGGGCGGGGCGGGGGCGGGGCGGGGCCGGGCGGCTGGGGCAGCGGGTGCCAACCACCCAGTATAGAATGGATGGGCAGGCCTCCTGCAGGGCACAGGGATTCCCACGACAAACCATGGGAGACAATACGGAGAGAATGGGTGTGTGACTGGGTCACTTTTCTGCACGGGACAGACTAACCACACTGCACAACAGGGTACTCCAATAAAAAATGTGTGTAAAGGAGGATGAGGCTTCCTGCCTGATGGAAAGCATGGTCTGGGCTGGCGCCACCCGAAAGGGAGCGCAGACCGCACACGGGACTCGGCCTGGGGCCGTCGGGGCCGCGAAGGGCCCCTCTGGCCACTGAAGACTTGTCACTTCTTACTTCACTGGACTGCTTCACTGCCTGGGAGATTTTTAGGGTTTGTTTTTTAACGTGAAACAATGATACAGCCACACAGGAAGTCACAGAAACAGTACAGTCACCCACTCTCCACCAGTGGCGCTGTTTCACACCCCTGAGTTGCGCTCAGTCGTGTCCGACTCTTTGTGACCCTATGCACTGCCGCCC